>NW_024505118.1:253308-778386 GCF_017590055.1 Onychostruthus taczanowskii
AATTAAAATAAAAAAAAAAAAAAAAAAGAAAAAGAAAAAAAAGCTGTGGCAGGGTATGACAACATGAGGAATGAAAGGTGCAAGAATCACTTCCCCAGACCTGCAGCAGAGCAGACAAAAAGCTGGCTCTGCACAGGTGTGGGGAGACAGACCAGGCACTTTCAAAATTCCTTTTGCCAATGCTCATGTTAATGCTTCAATAGCTCAAGAAGAGCAACCAATGAAAAACTGAAAAATTTTCAACCACATCCATCTGCACAGGAGCTGCTGCCACAAGCAGTGCTGGGAGCACACAGGGAGGAGCTGAAGCGGCAGGCTGGGATGGACTGCACCCCTCACACCGCAGGTCAGCGCAGACTCCTCTGGTGGCGCAGGATTGAGGCTGCACTGATGCACCTCTCCAGTTTGCAATGCCTTGCTGCAACCCCAGGACTTCATCTCAGCCCACAGCAGGGCAGAGACATCTGTAAAAATGGTGATCAGACTGTCAGGATGGATGTTGCTGTTCTGGGAGCTGGACTGCAGGAAAAATCTCCTTTCGAGATGGGACGGACTTGACTACTGGTGGGGAAGTGTGTGAGAAAGGATACAGTGACAGTCTGAAACAAAGTTTCATGGACAGGGAAAAAACCCACACCTCTTGTGATTCCTGGGATGGGCAAGGTGTGCTTTTGGCTGGAAGAAGACTGGGGACTTGAGGACCCATGCATGAGGCCAGATAGCGTTCTGGGTCATGACAGATCATGATGACAGTGGTTTGTGGCTCCTTCTCTTGGGTACAGCCTGCAGTTCACAAAAATGTTGTTGTTTTCTGAGAAGCTCTGAAATTCTGTGTATGTCCTGGGCCAAAAGGGCTGAAAGCCATCCTGTGAGGAGGGGGATGGTCGGCATTACATTTTAATAACCAGTCCATGCATTTGGGATGCTTCAGGGCCCATCTTGCCTCCAGAGGCTGTTTGTCTTGAAGCTCTTCCAACTGGCATGAATTCTCTTAGTGCAGAGGATTGTATCTACTAAAATAAAGCTAGAAGAGAGCAATTGGGGAAAACTGTCATGATTATTCATAAAGACTAGAAACTGTCTTTAGTGATTTAATTCTCCCTTAGTGAGTGTGACTGTTGGGTCCATGCTTTGTTTTGATTCAGATGGTATCTGCATCACAGTGAATCGTTTGAACAGAAGCCCTGAGCTTTTGAAATACCGCCTTTTCTTTATGGAAGCAGAAAAATAGAGCCAAATTTAAATTCAGATGATTAGAATAAGCAGTTTTAAAACACCTACTTCAAAGTTCTCATTTATTTTAACTTATTAAAGCAAAAAATGCTGAGTAACAAATCAATCCCTGATCTGTCGCATACCCCATCCTTGCACATAGGCACTACCAAGCTGGTGCTAGACTGGAGAAATGATCCAGATAAACCTTTTCAATTTTTAAATGGGACATGTGAGTGCTTTTTTCCCCTCCCCTATGTTTCCTAGATAGGCTCTGCACCACGCTGTGTCATTTTTCCTAAATGGCAAACCATGGTTCTTTTACAGCTGGCTTGTAGCAGGGGGAGTATTTTGTCTGAGTCACCAGAGCCATCTGGTCTAGGCAAATATTTTAGTGAATGATCTCTCTTTCTTACTTAGACTGCTTTTATTCTTCTGTTTATATGAAGACAATGGCAGGGTGGTCTCTCACTGACTCGCTCACCCTCCCTCCAAGAGCTGGCATTAAACCATGGCCTCACCCAGCTTCAACACCACCAAACATTGCAATGTCTGCGGACAGATTTTCAAGCTGTGTTTGAGCTATGAATTAAAGTTTTAAAAGAAATGTTTTTTGTTTCCTGGGCATTTGCAAACAATTCTCTTCAGTTCCCTGCAGATTGCTCAGGGTGTAAGTACATCATGTGGGGGGTGAGGGGTTCCTCAAAACATTGACCTGTGTGTGCTTCCTGCAGCACTTGGATATCACTCCAGGTTCACAACAAGTGTTTCCTTGAAACAGCAACTTCCTTCCCTCATTGCAATGGGGTTTGGGTGGCTTCAGCTTTATCTCCTTCCCTTGGCTCTCAAATGACGTTTGCCAATGCTGGTTCATGGTGGTGTTAGACACTGGGTTTTCACCACCAGCCCTGCCATTCTCACACAACAAATACTTGATGTGATATAAATATCTGATCTAATAAAAACCTTCCATGGAGACAGCATGAGAAAGCCATAGAGTAGTTAGAAATAACATTTCTTCTGAACAGCAGCAGACCAGCTGCTGGAAAAGCAGCTGTTCCAGAGACTGCTGCATTTATTCAGTTAGCAGTGCTGGAGACCCCTCGTGTGCTAATGCTGTGTGGATGCAGCAGGAAAAGAGAGCCCAAACTTGGTGCTGAAGTCCGCTCAGTGACATGGTCCCAATGCAGACACCACTGCTGCTGGTTTTGCTCAGCCCTTGTGACCTGAGCACACAGAGCCAGCCAGGGGCCTCTGTCCCTGCTTGCACACCAGCCCGCAGCACACGGAGATGGGAGCGCTCTGGGAACGGGACAGAGAAAATGCTGCTTTTATTTTCATAGGCTGGTGTCTGCCCTCAGTTTTATCACTGCTCAAAGCCAGCTCTGCACACAGGGTTTTGGTTTCCCCTTTCTGCAGCACTTAAAAAGTGAGATGTGTGCATGTGTGCACCTGCTGAGGGGTGGCAAGGTTGGACTTTAACCTGTGCTTGTGCTCCTTTGCACCCATGGATGACTGACACTGCTCTGGTGGCCCAGTGGCCCTCCTGGACAGGCCCTGAGCGCAGGCTGGCTCTCCCTAAGGCCCCTCTACCTCCCCCTCAGCCACTAAGGCAAAGCAGCATGACAAGGTCACACATGGGTGATTTTTCAAATGACTCATTAGCAAATAAATAATTTCCTGCAATGGACTAGAACAAGACAGCTGAGTCACTGCCTCTGTATCGAGGTTTCAGGGTTTTACACACCACTGGGTGTAGTCTGTCTGTCTGTCCCCATGCACATGCACAGAAGGCTGGAAGATGCCCAAAGGGGGATCCTTCTTAGAGCTGGCTTGTGTTTGGTGCACGTCCAGCCTGGAGCTGCCAGCTCATTACAGAAAAAAATGAATGCACATGCACCACCATGCCCCTGCCAGGAGGATCCAGCATGAGCCAAAGCATTACTGAGTGCACCAGTTTTGCAGCAAATCTGGCTGCAGTTTGGTGGTTGCAAGGGGTCCCTTGGGTTTGACTGGGATTTGTCCCCCCTGGCTGGGTGTTTTGGGTCAGGTCCCCTTGCCTATGGTATAGCCTGAATATCTGGTGTGGACATCAGGATAGAGCTTGTTGTGGCTTAGCTTGCAACAGCACCCATTCAGTGTAAGCTGTGGGTACAGGGAGCTCTGGCACCACAACAGGAGTGTACTCACAACTCACACAAGTATGCCCTGTGCTACCTGAAAAGCATCACTGGCTTGCCTGGGTGTGCAGAAGACTGATAACCTATGGGCACACAGTTTGAGAACCACTGAATTTCCTAAATGATTAAAAATTAAGAGAAAGCTTTGGATTGGGCTGCATTATTTTTCATGATTCTGCACTGATTCCAGTCTTTCTGGAAGTTGCTCAATAGCATTTCCCTCTCCCAGCAACACCAGGATGCCTCCAGGAGTGTGATGCCTGGTGTTTGATGCTGCTCTCAGAAGCATGACCCCTAAATCTTGACTGCAGTGTCAAAAAGTGATGAAACTACAGCTGAGCCTCAGAGCTTGGGTTCTTTATGCTGCACATACACTTCAAGTGTTTCACTCAGGAGAAGCTCCACTTGCACCACCCTTCCTCCACAGGGCTGCTGTGAATATTTGCATTGCCACCAAATGCTGCAGCTGAACTCTGCCTGTACCAGCCAGCCAAAGCCTTTTCATGTTCAGGCAGGGGTTCAGCCTGGATCACCTCACTGGCTGAAATAAGTCTGGGGAAGGGGGATGAGGGTGGAATAAACTGGTTTACGTAAATATAAATGGTGCCAGATTAACAGCTCTTGAGAGCTGGAGCAACATCGTTGAGGCCTGAGAAATATCCAGCATCTCCCCAGGCTTATGGCAATTTAAACTGACTCTGATGACTTTGATGAGCCAGGTGGGAAGGGTGTGTCATTGTCCTCCTCCCTCCAGTGCTCTGGGTCATGGGAGGTGGTATACCTTTAGTGGCTAGTTATAAAAAGGAAAAAGAAAAGAAAAACTGCCTCAAAATCAGATATATTTTGGGAAATGCTTTGCTTGGCAAAGGGAAGCCATTGGAGGCATTCCTAAAGTCAGATTTTGGGGAGTGAGAGTCTTCTGGAGAGACAGAGCCAGGAACTGGCTTAAAACTCTGCAATAAGATACATCTCCAGGCAGGCAGTAGCAAAGCATGGAAAGGGTAAAATAACAAAAAAATAGCATTAATTAGTTAATTGTGATTACGCCTTTCAGTAACACAGTTACTGAATTAATAGAGTCTGGGTTTTATATTAATAGAGAATATTAATAGAGAATAGGGTTTTATTTTGTTAGATCATGAATATGCTCCCTGCTCCAGGTAGCGGATTTGGTGCCTCAGCTGATGTCAATTGAATTGAATTTGCACAGCACAGAAAAGCAGGAGAGCTTTCCAGAAAAGTACTCACAGACCCCTTTTTGACCTGATCTGGGAGAAAATTTTGGGGCCAAGAGCATGGGCCAGGGAGCAGGGAAAAGCAAGCAGCATTTTCCTTCATCCTAAGTGGCTCAGCCAGGAGATCAGTCCTGCTCTACAAGATGCCAAACCTTGCCAGTGCTCACACAGACACCTGGGAAACAGGGATAAGGCTTGGAGCAAGGGAAGGCAGGAGGGGAGGGTGGCAGCACTCTGCAGGGGTGGGGATTCACATCCAGGGCAGTTCTGCAGTCCCAGCCTTTGAAGGCATAAGCCTTCCATCAGAATTAGTGAACTCACACCAGGGATATTTCCTCTTTTCCCCTTCCCTCTTCCTTTTTTTTTTTCCACTTGGGCAGACACCTCCACTGTGCTGCAGGGGATCTTCCCTTCCCTCCAAGTTCAATCTTCTTCATTACTGGTGTTTTCTCAGAGCTGCTGGACCCAGCTCTGTTGCTTCTGGAAGAAGAAAGCAAAGCACATGAGAAATGGGTGGCAGCCCTGGCTGTCAGCCCTGGGGGGCAAAGGGGCAGCTGCTGACTTCAGCCTTTGCATCCCTGTGCTCTGCACGCTTCCCTAAGGAAAACACCAAGATTTTTCAAACATTTCAGAGGAAACAGCAGGTCCAATACCTGTTAAAATCAACAGGAAATAGACGTGCAGACAGCGGGGGGAAGAAGAAAAGGAAAAGGACATTAAACACCCAGCTAAAGCTGTAGTGATGAATCAACCATACTGCAGCCCCCAAAGGATGAATCAAGTATATCACTAATCCACACTTTTCAGACAACTAAATTTTGCCTTAAAAGTCCATGAGTTACGAATACACTGGGGTTTTTTTCAGTAACGTGTGAAGCAAGGGAATCATTCTATTACACACAAATACATATGAATATTTTCTGTTGGCCTTTAAAGGACCTGCTTGTAAAAAGACATTTTCTGACTGTCATTTACTTATACCAAGGATTTGGAGATTAAGAAAGCAGGGGCCAAGCCAGGCCAATTTCTCATGTGGTGAAACTCCACTGAGTTCAAGTGCATTTAGGGTAGGGCAGTGAAAGCATCCCTCCCAGGAAGAACAGGAGTAAGAAATGCCTGGTAGAATTAAATCCCTCCGAGGGCTGCCTGCCTTCTGCCATGTGGCTGGGGCTTTTCCATCAATCCTGCCATCTCCTTTATGGTGCCTGTTGGAAAGACCCCACAACTAAAAAGGACCAGCAGCTCACTGTTGGACAATGAGATGTGCAGGCCATAAATCCAGGGCTCTCGACAGACGGACGGATTTCTGTCGCTCTGCTTTCACAGAGGGGTGCTCCAGACCCCCGGCAAAGTGACTCATGGGCTCTGGGTTGAAGGCAGCTCTGCCTTCCTGTGCAAATCACGGGTCTTTGGGTGAATGGTGGGGATGTGCTGTGGGCCAAAACTGGCCTCTGAGCAACAGGGACACCAGGACAGATGAGCACCAGCGTGCTGATGCCACCCTGTCATGCCACCATGACTTGCTTACATGTCCTAGGAGGTTGGCACAGTTAAATCTCATTAACTAAAAGCAGTATAAGCACAGTAAGAAACTGCAGAGCTCCCCAGCGCTCCTGCTGTGCACAACTGCTGGAGATCCTAGGAGAAAAACCTTCTTCCCAGGCTTCTTCTAGATTTCCCTTCCAAGGGAACGCTAGCACTGAGAATATTTGCATTTGGTTTTCCTTTCCCCAACTCTACCTGAAGAAAAAAGAATTGCTGAAAATTTGCAGGCAAATGTCTTCTCACATGGTATTTTAAATCTCATGGTGTGCCATCAGAACAGGCTATGTATCAACCATTTATAGCACAGAAAGCTCAAGAAAGTACAATGAGTAAAACATATTAGTGACAAAACCCCTTCTAGTTAGCTAGAGAGAAACTAGGACCAGAAAAGGTGGAGCACTTTGGTTAAGATTTTTCATCTATGAGCACCACTGACACAGAGGGTTCCCCTCTGTGCCTTGCAGTATCAGGCTTCTAATTAATTTAATTGTCCTTATGATGGGCATTTAAGTGCCAGCCCAAGTCTGTCCTCCAATCTGTCTAAATGAAGAGGAAGCTGATGATTTACAGTAAGGGGGGGAGGTGGATGATGATTCCAGCCCCAAATGGCTCATGGTGCCCAGCTTTATTTATTTATTTATTTATTTATTTAAATGACATGGATTTGAAGCTTCCCTTCACAGCAAGCATTTCAACACCAACCACCCTGGAGGATCTGGCTGCTTGAAGAGGGCCTGGCTGGTCAGGAATGAGCTCCTACCTCAAAGGGTCTTGTTCAACCCAGCCCCTGTGCAGCAGATGGAAACCCACAAGCTGCCAGGATGCTCACACAGTTGAGCCCCAGGACTTGCAGGCTGAAACAGTGCCCATTTTTTGCCCTAAATCAGTTGCCCATTTTTTGTTCTAAACCCCAATAACCCTGCCAGTCAGATGTCCTGAAACTGCTGAGCTGATAACCAACGCCATTTCCCGAATCCACTGGGTTGGGACAGCCTGGTGGGTCATCCCCTGCCTCACTCTGCTTTCACCCAAACCAAGTAGCTCCTCACTGCCCTTTGTCAGACTTCCATCAGCTGGAAAGCATTTCTTTGTTCTCTGGGTGCAAGATCTTGGCTTTGGCAAGCTGGCTCAAACCATTCACCAAATGGTGCAACAAAAGACAGAAGAGCTCCAGTCTGTGGCTGAAGATGTGGGAATACCAAACCACAGCTCTGGAGGAGCCTGGAGCACACCCAAGCCTTCTCTCCACAAATCTAGGAGCCCTTGCTGCCCTGGGCTTCCTCTGAGGACACCAGGCCCAGCACAGACACAAGGTTCATTTTGTTTGTACAAACAGTCCCTGTGATTATCAGCTGGACTAATGTGGAGAGGAAGGCATTTACCTTCCCCAAGTACCTGCAGCAGCCCTTCTTTTTGCTCATCTCATTTGTGCTGGCAAAAAAGCCTCTGAGGATCCAATTTGCCCTATGGAAAACAAAAAACTAACACCCAAACTGTCAGTCATAAATATGCCCTAATTAGCAATTTTAAAAAGGAAAAAATATACAATACAGACACATGCATATAAAAATATGCTTCATAATTGAGACTTCTCCAGTGCTCATTAGTTGCTGAATATAGATGTTGTGGGCTGCTGTACCCACTCAGAGCCACCAGCTTTGCTGCTGCCTACTTCACCAACTGATTTCTCCAGGTGGGATGTGAAAATGAGGCCAATTCCTGGCACAGGCATCTAAGGACATAAGAAGATTATTTGTGAGGGTCAAGGTCCAAGGGAGAAGCCTCACTGCTTAGAAGTCGGAGTGATCTTTTTCCCCCTCATGCAGAAAGCACAGCAAGATGATGCCAGCCATTTCCTGGATGCAAGTCTCTGGCTCATCTTCTCTGCTGATGAAAAAAAAAAATAAAATAAAAAACCCCATAGATACTTATAAAAAGCATATTTTTTTTTTTTCCCAGCAGGAGAGGTGCAGATGGTAAAGGACCAAACTGGAGGCTTGTACTTTTCAAGGGGCCATGTGCAGCAGCCTGTGCCTGTCCCCTCTCTCCAAGAAACCTAGCTTGTGGTGCAGGGACCAGAGGGCAATAGGCAGGAGCTTGAGCAGGGCTGCACAAAGGCAAAACTGCAAAAATACTGTCATGTTCACAGCTGCCACCATCTAGAGCACCAGTACCCAGGGAACAATTCTATTATTTACTAATAAGGACGGACTGAGGTGTACTTATATGTAGCATGCACACATACAGCCATATGAAAAACAGCAAAAGATGTGAAGGTCAGAACTGAAACAAAAAAAATTCTGTTTTGACTTACAAATGAGAGGTTTTTACTGTTTTTTGGGAAGCTTTTCTGCACAGGTAGTGCCACCATTTCAACTTTTGCTTCAGGGTGGAACAGGGCAAAACAAACACCAGAAAATGACGCTCAGTTTTTTAGCAGCTTCATTTCCCCAGATGCCAAAGCTGTTTGTTTTTTAGGATCTTCACTGGGAGGTGGGTTTACTCTGCTCCCCCTGTCCCCTGAGCCGCTGCACAGGAGCAGGGCCATGCACCCACATCCCAGCTGCTGGGGAAGAGCTGGCGTGGTTGGGTGAGTGCCTGACTGCAGCCCCTCGTGCCATTGAGGGGAGGGCAAAGCACAGGGCAGTGCTCTGTGTCCCCTTGGGGGGTGACACAGAGCACTGAGGTGGCCTTTGAGCAGCCACAGCTGAGGAAGGGAATGCAGCAGAGAAGGATGTGCTCTTCCTGCAAACACAGGCAAGGGAGCACCCCCACCAGTTGCATCTGGCAGTGAAGTTTTTGAAAAACACAGAAAAAAATCTGCCAGGTGTCAGGAGGGAGGAACTGCCATGCAGAACTTGGCTCCCCATTGAAAGCAAAGCAAACCAAAGCAATGCAGCCCCAAACAAGCAGATCAGGTCCGTCTGGGTGCGAGTGTGTTGCCTGGAACAGTGTTTCAGCACACACTGCCTGGCTGTGGCAGGGAGGATGCCCTGCCTTGTGTGTAGGAGAGCACAGAGTGCCCCTGCTGTTACAGGACCTGAGCCTGGCATGAGCACAGAGCTCTGCTGATGGCCATTCCCAGAGGTGAAAAGCAGCAGCGTGAGGCTGTCGAGAGAGCCAGAAGCTGCCAGTGACAGTGACAGTACTTGCCACTGTCACTGCTGTCCATGCCAGAGACGTAAAAGGGGTGGTTACGAGTTTAGAAGATATGCATTGACTCTTCTGCATCCACAAGGTCTCCTCACATCCTTAGGGATGGCCGAGGAAGCAAGGCTCTGTCGGCTCCTGACTGCACTCCCTCCTGTGGAGCAGGAACTGCCAGGCTTCTGTCCTGGTGCCCAGGTGTCCTTGGCTTCTCCAGCAGGAGAGGTGCCAGCTGTGGCTGCAGAGCCACTCCTGCCCCGCAGCAGCCCCAGCTCCCTGCGCTGCACGAGTAAGGAGCACACCACTTGGCTTCAAAACATACAATATACTTTATTGCCTGCTAGATAATCAAAGTGAGGAGTAAACACCATAGCTGGAAAAAGCAGAAAAGGACCAGGAGAAGGAAAAGAATATCCAGTCACCAAACAAGTTATCAGGCAATAAACCATACACAATATAAATAATCTGTTTCCCAAACAACTAAATCTTTATTTTGCTAATGGCCATTAATGGTTAATTATCAGTAGTAAAATCTCTGGATTTCCTTTTCTACACAGCATTAGTAGTAAGAAATATATAAGGGACTCTGCAGAAAGCAATACAAAGGAGTTATATACACAGGCACCTTCTGTGGAGCAAAAACAGAACCTCATCTAATAAGGAAGGGCTATCTACAAACCAGAAGACCATGGTAATACAATATTAGCTCAGACTTAATTTAGCTGCAGCCTTTCCACAAGGTAGGCTAGCAAACTTATGTATACATATATATTTTAATATAGATATATATATATATAGATTTATTATTTTAAAAATAATGTGAACTACCTGTAGTTCCTAGACTAATTTTAAAGAGGCAGTGTACCTTTCTGAAGCTTCATTTCAGGAAGTATATTAAAAATGGTATATAAAAGACTAGCAGACCCAAGCTCACATATCGAGTCCTGATATCATCCCTCCAATTTCTTTGTCTAATGTTATAGCTGCATTGACAGCAATGCCTTCAGTCATCTGGATTGCTATTTATGTTGCTGTAATTGCTACCACTAAATTTACTGGATTATAGTGTTAGTAATTGTCGATTATAAATAGCAATAATGCTGCAGTACACTATCAAAGCCTGCCGCGTTACGAAGATCTAATCTGTATGTGCATGCAGAAATTTGTTGTTTAATCTAAAAGAACATTTCTCAGTCAAAGTGCTTCCCCTGTCAATCCCACCATACTTTTCAACCACATGGCAAGGGCTCCTCTCTCTTAAGGAAGATGTGATGCCTCTCACCCCACACCAAACTCTCAGCAGCCCTTCACACGGCACCCATTCATCCCACTTTGTTTTCAGTACAGAACCCTTTCCCTTTCACACAGTCAGTGTCCTTAAGGCTACTAAATATGACTTATTAAAATTAAAACGGACTACTTGAGGAAATGCTTTTAACACATTTTGGTCAAGTCTCCAACTGGGCCATGTGAGCCTCGTGCTCCCCACAGCAGGCAAGGAGCTGTGTGTTGCTGCTGCCCAAGAGCCAAGCCCAAACCGCCAGCAGGGGATGAGGAAGGGAGAGACATTTGCAGGGAGCACCACAAAGGCCCAGCAAGGCCTAGGGTGCCTTTTGTGCCACCCTTTTCCAGTCTGCTCCCTGCTTGTTTCTTGGGGTCCACTCACAAAGGCAAAGTGGGAGCATACACATGCAGACAGGCAGTGCCCCTTCCAATGGATTTCCTCCTAAAAACAGGGATGGAGATGTGAGGCCCCTCTTGCAAGCGGCATCACTTTGCTCTCTGCCCAACCCTCGCTGCTCACATGAGATGCCACATCACTTTAGCTCATGACACGGATGTCACTTACACCCCCTGCTTGAGGGTTTCTAGAAGCCTCTTTCCAAATCAGTGATCACACCCTGATACGCAGTTGCTCTGCCTCAGGTACCACACCAGCACTGAGGCTATCCCCCACAGCCTGCCGCATTTCCTGCCAAACCAGGATCCTACCCGTGTGACTCAGCATGGTCCCACCTGCACAAGTGACCACTCTGTTTCCCTGGGCCCCCCAGCCAGGCAGAAACAACCTCCAACATCTGGACAAAAACACACTCAACAGAAGCCATCTTTGATACAGTACAAGAGATATATCAAGGAAAGTGTGGCAATGAACAAACAGTTTTTCCTAATAATTCTGAGATTTTGATAGGGGACCTTAAAAATAGGTATTTGAAAGGAGGATGCCCTGAAGGAACAGGATGTATTTGCAGTGTGAGGGAAGGAGCTGTGCTCACACAGTTGGTCTGTACCCAAGAGCACACATACCATGAGCACTCAGCCCGGCAAACACATCCTGGCTGAACTGTGCCCTCTGCATCTTTGATTACAAAACAGTGAAGACAGAAAGTTCCTGACTGGGATTTCAAGTGAACTCAGAAGCGATCTCAGCTATCTGAGCAGCAGGTATCCTTCTTTCTATCATCCAGGTACCCACCGGGAGCAGGCAGGAAAGTACCACAAGAAGAGGAGTGCACAGAAAAGCTGGAAGCTGAGCTTTATGGCTATATCAGGAAGGACAATGTGTAGGTACGCTGTTTAAAACTCAGTCACTTCAGTCTCTGCATCACCACAGAGCATCACTTCACCTTATTTATGCCCTTAGACTTTGCTTTGCCATTGACACTGTGCAAGTTCAAGACAAGAGAAATGCCTTTTTTCTTTTTTTTTTTTTTTTTTTTTTTTGTATTTTGCTAGGAATTTTGTGCATGCAAGAGTAAGAGGATCAGAGTTATTTTTCAGTTCTGTTAGTAATTCCTCTCCAGCTCTACAGGATTCAAAGCACATGCTGATACTCAAGAGCAGGGAAAATGCAGGAAGCACGTTGTTATGCTGGGAGAAATAGGAAAAAAGGGCAAATTTTAAGTGAGAAGCAATTACACTGTAAAATCAGGTGAATATTCATCTGTACTGGCTGCTCTTGTGTTTTTTGACTACTGAGTAACAGGGTATAATTTGGAAATCATACCCTGGTTGACTCTGTTAGATCTGCTGTAAAGTGCAACTCTTTTTTGGTCACTTTTGTCTCCACTGTAACTTGTTTTTGCTTATTCCAGGTAGGGTTCCCAGGACTGAGCAGCATTGAGAAAATCAAGGGGAGCACAAAGGATTAAGGGTCTGTGAGAGCAAGAGAAAAACTGTGAAACATGGAGGAAAACACTTTTCCTTCCCCAAGCATCACTAAAGACTACATTGATGGTGAAAGTGAGGGCAACTGAACATACTGGTTAATTTGCAACTGAAGTGCAGCTAGACAGGCATGCACCATATTTCACAGTTTGTGTGTGACAACAGGAGCAAAACCACCTGGCTCTAAGCCAGGGTGATTATTGGGCTTGGGGAAAATAATTTCATCCCTCCCACAAGTTTGGTTTCCCCTTTTATAGTGCCAGTTCTTCCAATCACAAAGCTGTTGAGGAAATTGCATTTTCTAAACTGCTCCATTGTCCCCTTCTCCTTTTTAAGCCATTAAATATTTTCTCTCTCAATGCTTGGAGAATGCCAACTTCTGCAGGAGGTTGTCTGCCCTTCAAAGTCAGTCTTTGGTCAGTACAGGGATTTCATCAAAGGCTCCTACTGGAATTGAACAGACCTGGGTGCCCCATCCATCCAAGCTCCTTGCCATATCCATGCCCATAACTGGGACCAGATGTCACCTGGAGCAAGCATCTATAGGAAGCCCTCTGCTTGTGTCCTGCCAGTGGTACCACTTGTTTCAGCTCTTCAACACAGCACACAGTCCCTGTGCTGCTTTGCTGTGACTCCCTGGGTGTCAGTGCCCAGCTCTGTGCCACCACATGGAGCAGCTCAACGGGACCTGGGGGTACCACAGCAGACAAGAGGCACTGAACGCCTCTGGCAGCAGGGCCACCCCTGCACCGCCTGCAGCTGTTCCTGCCAGGGCCGTGGAGGCACAGCTGTGCAGGCTGGTGCTCGCAGCCTTAGCAGCCCGGGGAGTGTTGCTGGCCCTGACCACGGCAGCGTGGGGCTACCAAGGGGTGCTGTGCACTGCCGGGGGCAACAGCGCCGGCTGCCAAGGGAGCAAGGGGGCTTTGCCACTGCCTGCCCACCTCGAGCTTCGCGTGGCCACGCAGAAGAGCAGGGCGGCGGGTCTGGGGCAGGGTCCCAGCACATGCCAGCACGGGTGGGGTGATCTCTGCCTGGTGCCTGGACCAGGAGAGTGTAAGAGATTTGCCAACCCATTTCTTGCCAGCCTGTGACTTCTGGTAAGTGTGGCAAAGCTATGGCACCAGGCACAGGGCACCAGGCACAGCGACCAGGAGTCCAGGCTGAGAGCCTCCTGATGAACCACAACAGGCAGAAAAGGAAGGCAACTGCCCAGCTTGAGGGACATGCTCTACCCTTTGCTTCCCCACTGGATGCCTATTCCCCGTAATGGGTTTTCAGCATGG
This sequence comes from Onychostruthus taczanowskii, assembly GCF_017590055.1. NCBI lineage: Eukaryota > Metazoa > Chordata > Aves > Passeriformes > Passeridae > Onychostruthus > Onychostruthus taczanowskii. The sequence continues at coordinate 267,079 of NW_024505118.1, forward strand.
ACTGTCACCCAGAGACTCCTGGGTGTCTAATGAACTGTGTCATTGCCCCAGCTGAACTGCTGCAGAGGTAACAGAGGAGTGCACAGCTCTTTTAACACACTGGCCCTGCTCCATTAGTCTCCTAACTGTTTCAAAATTATTCCACTAGTCCTGGTTTGGAGCTGGAGAGAGTATTGCAGGCACAGCCATGGGTTCCCGTCTCAAAGCAGAGACCCAGGCATGTCCCGGTCCCTGCACTGCCAACACACTGCACGCAGCTTCTCCCGTGTCTCCAGGGACACGCTGCATCAGACCCCAGCCAGGGACCTTGCTGCAAGCACAGGTGATGCCTTGCCAGCAGCATCTCACCAGAGGATAGTTAGGAAAAAGGCTGTTTCCAAGGCAGAAGGCAGCAGGGAGAGGACAGCTGTAGGCCAAGGGTAGGCTCTGGCCCCTGCTGGCTCTCCAGCCTTTTGCTGTGGTTGGCACAAGAACTGCCTAAATAGATGATGTTCTCCTTTGGCTTCCTCCTTGTAAGATGGCTTTACTGATAGCCTTGTAGTATCTGAAAAGGGTAGCAAGGAAAAAGGATGGCAAGCTGGGTTGGTTTGGGGCTGGGAATTTTTTGGTTTGGCTTTCTGTTTTTTCACTGTCTGAACTCTGTAAAAAAAAAAATTGAAGGCAACTACTGGATAGAAAACACAGCATGAGGAGAAAGGTCTCTTTGAACCTTTCTGATATGGCTATTAACCATCAACCTGACACACCATTTGAAGAAAGAGGTTTTTAAAGGCATGGAGGAGTCCTGTAGTGAGCAAATTTGGGCTGGTGCTCCTTGAAAATCTTGTCTCAGATTTTATCTGACCATTATTTTTTATGTTGCATTTATAAAAACAGCTAAAATGCTCCTCTATCTAATGTCATTTGAGGGCACTGTCTTTTTCTCCTATACCTAAAATTTTGTACTTAGGCACTGGGCGAATAAACCACCCTCAAAAAGGCAGTCAAACACTGGAAAAAACAGCATGGAAAAAACAGAATGGTTGATTCTCCACTATTAGAGGCTTTTAAGGACAAGTTCAAAGCTCACCCATCCACCCATCAGGTCTGTGCTAAGTATAGTTTAATCGGCCTTGGAAAATGTCTAGCTGATGTCTCCAAGTACCTTTTGGCCCTGTGACTCTGCATCAAGTAAATACTGCCAAAATGTCATCCTGCCACAACCCAACTTCAGACATCCTATTAAGAGTCAGCTTACACTTTCCTCACACACCACCAAAACCCTGTCTACTTCCTATAATCACCCCGAAAGAAGATGGAAGTGGGGAGCAGCAAAGAAAGAAGAACATACAGAAATGTCCACCATGACATTCAAAAGCTGCCACAGAAAGCCCTCCTTCAGCATCTTTCCATCTTGATAAATATTGACCTATCTTCTGACAAGTTGATAATGAACAAGAAAACCCCACACTGACAAGAACCACTGCCTCTTTTAAATACCCTTCACTGGCTCTTGCCCATGGATTTCATGGGTTGGGCGTTCAAGGAACATCTGGTTTCTAAAATCTGCTACAAGTAGCCCAAAGAATTATATGGTTTACATGAAACATAACTCTGTCTTGGAAAAAAAAAAAAAAAAGAAGAAGAAAATAAAAAAAAAAAAGGTCAAGCTAGGAGCCTTTAAAACAGGTATTCACAAACATCAAGATGAAAGACCTTTAGGAAATACCAACACTACTGTGATGATGATCTACGTTTCACTTAACATGATTGCCCAAAGCTGACCTCCCACCCCCAGCTCCTCTTAGCAGCTGTCTTATGGAGAATTAATGCAGCAACATAACAGCAGTCAACCCACAAGGAGTGAAATAAACAGCAGCAGGCACACTGGTCTGCCACGCTCACCTACGGATGGCAGTGGGAACCCATCTGTTCACCATTTCTGCAGTAAGCAATTACTTTAGCAACTTAGAAACACAAGCAGAAAATGCAGAATTTGATTTATGGAGCTGCTGGTCTTTCCTTACAGGCTTGTCTGCACCCTGAGTTAATCCCTCCACCCCTATTTATAAATTTCACATGGGTGAAAAAAGACCATCTAGGGACAGATTTAATTTGAAAGTCTGTGGCATCCTTCCCCAATTCATGTTTCTTGATGAAAGCAGTGCTCAGTAACAATAACAGGAGGATAAAAAATGTATTTACATCAGCAATTACGCCATGTGCACAGAGCCTAGAGACAACCACCATCACAACAGTATTTCAAGGAGACGGATGAAGTTTACAATAGCCAAGTATCCGGTGCTTCCACTGCCAATCTCTGACTGTAACAACTCAAACCCGCAGGGAACTGCACTCCTAACACAATCTCTGCCATGCAAAGTGCCCAGAACAGCTTTCAAACACAGGCAGGTGAAAGACACAGAAATTAAAAGCAACATTTTACAAACTGACATGCAGGGCAAGAGCATGAACCCCGCAGGTGCCACTCGAACTGCAGCTGTCTGCATCACCTGGCAGCTGGCATCCCTTATCCATGCTTTTGGATGCAGGGGGGCTGCTGCACAGCTTTCTGACGGCCAGGGTGCCTTCACTGGAGGGAAAGCCATAACGCTGCATGCCTGATCCCTCAGGCTGGCCCCCGTGTACCTGCTGCCTTAGGCGAGGTTGTATGAGCAAGGTAACTGGAAAAGCCAGTATTAGGTTCATTTGAAGATTTCTTCTGTAATCATGGAGAAAAAAGTGTAGTTGTCTGGAGGCTGACTTTTCCTCCTTTAATGAAGAAATTTAGAAATGTGTTGAGTTTTTATTTTGCAAGGCTTAGCATGAGTTCTTGTGAATGTTTTAGGTCTAATATGCAGCACTGAAGGGGGTTTGGTTTGGCTTTAAAAAAAAAAAAAAGGGAATTTAAGCCATGCACTAAAAAATGAACCAGGCCAAATTCCCATAAACTGTGAATCTACTCTCACAATAAACTGCTAGGAGGAGGAAATAATTTATCATGTTTCAAAAACCTGCTGGGTACCTGGCTCTGGCACTGGTGGGCTTTCCTACAGAGAACAGGGGCACAAGAAAGGCCTGGGGTGCCCAGGTTTGCTGCTCTATCCACTTCCCAGCAGGATCCCACCCCCTCTGCCTATCTTTTTTCAAAAGCTATGTTTGATGCACAGCCATAGCTCAGGACAACTGTTGTTAAAATACTAGTTAAAAAACCACTGCAGGTTTTTCAGAGTTATGCAGCAGCTTGGGAAGGTGTGGGATACTGTCCATCCCACTGAAAATCTGTGGTATGTTTTGCTACTGATGTCTACCAGTGTTCAGTCTCTCAAAAAAAGAGAAGAGAGAAAGGCAAGATAATTGAAAAGCAAGGTGAAAGATTTGCAAGTGAAGCTTGGTGTTCCCAACTTCCCACAACAACATAAAGAAAATCATCCAAGGAAGAGATCTGTCTCTACCAAATACAAAGCATTTTCAGTGGGACAAAAAAACCCAACCAGTTCTTTTTAAACAGCTATTATGCTGTTTATGTCCTTTGTATCTTGATGGAAACGGATTTCCAGTGGCTGAGATTTGTGGGATGGTGTTTTAATGCTGAATACAAATGCACATTCCAGGCATGCCACCACATCCTCCCACAAGCACTGTCAGGTGTGACAAGCCAGCACTGCTAAGGGACTCCCATCTACATCCGAGACAACTCACAGCATCTAAAAAATTCCATTTGCCACTTTCTACTTATATTAAGACTGCTGAAATAGCTGTATTTGTGGTTTTATTTATCAAAAGTACTAAAAAATTGCTCATCTTGCAAAGCACACGGAGTGTTTTCTGAGTGGTCTAAAAGCCCTGAAGTTTCTATTTAAGAATACATTTTTATCTCATCATTAAAGATGCATTTAAATCCCTGCTGGCAACCCTTTGCCTTTAACTAGAGAACCACTGTGTCAAGGTGGAACAGGAAATATCTATTTTTTTGTCTAGGTTATTTAAATTAGTTGTAGATTAACAGAATCCACGAATATTAAGCTAATGCTTTTATACTGACTCTTGTGTATTATGGTGTTTTCAGGGTTCTCACCCATGAAACATATCATGAGTAAAATCTTCATAAATTAGTTATTTCAAAAATGCAACCCTTCATCCCTAAGTGATTTCTTTGCTGGCATGGATTTCTGCATGAGAAGTAAGTAGTTACCTTCACTTTGAAAGATCCCAGAGCTCAATTTAACTACCTCATAAATGTGGTGCACTACAGACAATTACTAGCAAAGATGTTTGGAAAAAAATTATGTATCAAGATTAAACAGTCACACAGCAAATGCTTCCCTCCATTACTTTCCAGTGTACAACTATGCCTTGTGCCAGGCAAGCACTATGCATTTCCTGAAGACAGCAAGAAGAATTTTCTTAATTGATTTAAATAAGGATGAGCACTTGACATTATTTATGATGTACTTGCAGGGAAGCACTCATTAGCAACACTTACACCACATGCCAAATACATCTGTCATCTGGGAGTAATGGGACAGTTTAGAACTGCATCACCCCTTAAGCAGCTCACACATTACTTCTAACTGAAAAGTTACTGCTACAGTCACTGAAGCAAAACACAAGCATCCATTCCAAGCCACAGACGTGAACTGCAATTTCTGGTTTTTTTTTAGACCACTTGGCAAACCTTGCTCTTGAAATTGGAATCTCTTGAAGACAGTGAATTGTCCATCTGTTGTGATGGTAATTTCCCTGCCACCTTAGTTCTGCTAGAAAACACTGCTCTTCAAAACAAAAGCAAACACAGCCTTTTTGCCACAACCTGTCAATCTCTGTACCACCTACTGAAACCTGGAAGCTCATGAAGGTCCAACTTCACCATCGAGTTCCCAGCTGGGTTTGGACCACTTTGTATTACAAAAATCTATCTCAGCAGCTGCAGGCAAGCACAGAGCCCACACAAAGTTGTCGAGGCATTGACAAACTTTTTGCCATCCTGAAGTGGAGAGGCTTGTAGTGAAAGAACCTCACCATGCCAGAGCCCAGCTTCATGACAAACACCACAGCTGGGAGTCCCAAACCAGATGAATCATCTCAGAATGTAACAAGGAATTGTCTGACTGTCAAGAGAGATATGCACAGTGAGTTTGCTACAAATGACATCTCTGTGACTGATACCAACGGCAGGCTGCCTGAATCCAGGACATTGGTTTTGCAAGACTGAAAACACATAAGCTCCAAAGCCAATACAAAAGCCATTATTACTGGATACCGAAACCAAAACTAAGTATCCTAAACTGTTGACAGATTGGCACTATCTGATTTCCAAATTCTCCTTAACTCCTAAAAACAGCAGTGTTCTAATAACCCAGTTGTGCTGACTAGGTATTAGGTATTAAGGGAATCCACCCTTGGAAGGAAGGGAATGGTTACTCAGATAGGTCTGACTGAAGCCGGATGGTGTGCTGTAACTGGGAAGCCTTTGGTAGGCCATATATGAAACCTGTACTCCAAAAACTTCTTTTGGATTGGAAGGACACCTTCCAAGACCTAAGGTTTTCTCTTTCCCATCCTTTTTGTTTTCTTAAATTGGATGTTGTTTGATAGCAACCTACCTTCTCTTAGTGTGCTGCAATGCTAAGCACGTCATTCTGACTCAACCTGCTTGATTTTTGAGTCTATTTCAATTAGTTCCTCTTGTTTCACAGGCTGACAAATACGCTAAAGTGCTGCTCAATACAGAATACAGGTTTTGTATTTTGTACTTATAGGCTGAATTTTCAGCTGGAATTTCAGCTGGGCTTGCAGCAGCGACACTGTGGGCCAGTGCACTTCTGCTGAACATCTAATGATTCTCCAATCAGAAAACAACCAATACAGCCTTGATGAAATTTCAAATATATTTTAAATACAACTGTATTAGAACTCAATTAGAGCTTACTGTTGCTGTGCCAAGAACAGTCCACAAAAAAAGAATCTGACACTGGATAGAAGGTAGATGTTTTATCTTACAGGTTTTATTTCAGAAAACAAAACAAAACAGAACTTTGCAGCAGAGATAGGAACGTATCTTGTATTTTGTCACAAAGTGCTAGTGTCCTACTGGAGAGTCCACAGCCACACGAGCAGGTGTATAGCATGGCTACCATATGCCCAGGTATACTGTGTGTCTCACTCCATGTTGTCACATTGTAGGAAAAAAAATCTCTCTGAAAGCAAGGTTAGCTGTACATTAAAAAACTCTGGAATGAACAATGAAAGGGACCCAACAATGGTATCGAGGGGAGAATAGCAGTGTCTAGCAAAGCGTGGTCCTTGAGTGGGATGATGCCTTTCCATCCTGTGTTTTTCCAGAAATATTAATGGAAATTTACCTTACCTGAGAGTTAAGAGTCAGTGAAATGCCATGCAGTTGCAAAAAGCAATCTGAGTGAGAGCTGGGCAACAAACCAGATCTAAATGCACTGAGAATTAGCTGAATGCAGCAGTTTTTTAGTTGGAAGAACCAAATGAGAACAGAGGAGAAAAGATGGGACTTCAAGGAATGAAGACAACTGTTGTAAGTAATTTAGTAATCAAAAAAAGTGAATAGTGACTTCAAGGTCCCTGACAGGACATCCACTACTAACAGAACATACATTTCTTAAAATTTCTTCCACTTTTTTTTTGCTCACTGAATCAGAACTTTCATTCCCTTTTCCCATGACCTTTACATGGCCTTTAAGGCTGAAGCTTTTCCATTCCTGGTGTTTCTTTGCAGAGATTCTGATGCATACCCAGTAAAGGCAGTGCAAGATTGCATACAATTCTTCTTTCCTGAGTAAATAGCACATAGATAAAAAAAACCTAAAGGTTTCCCTTCTGCTGCCTTTGACTGCTCCCATGTGAACAGCCAGTGTCTACTGGCTTCATGAAGTCTGTTCTGGGGTCTTCTGTGATCAAAAAATACACAGCAATCAAGGAGGTTTCAGGCACCCAAGGACAGAAAAAGAGAAGATCTCAGTCTAATTTTCAAGCCTCAGGAGGGTAAAATATATGGGCAGAGCAGATTCCTGGTTTAAACAAGTTTCCAAAGTAGTGAGAACCTACTACCTTTACGTTTAGGCATTGATGCCACTTGCTACTTATTTCTAAAAGAGAAACCATTCCTGAGTAAGTTCTCTTATATCCAAAGACTGAAATCATAGCAAGGGCTTCTTCTGTAGGATGACCTCTCTTTATCTCTGTTGACTATCAACAAGTTTCCCAATTATGCAAAGAAGACAAAATTCACAAAAGTGAAGTGGATACCTAGAAAGCTCAGAAGAAAAGGCAAACTTTTCTTCAAAACCCTAACTGCACTGAGTCCGGGCTCTCTCTGTCCCACAATCTCCAGCTTCATGCAATGTAAGTCCACAGAATTCTGGGGCACCTGAATGGATCTGTGGATCTTCTACGCAATGTCAACAGTGCTGAGCCAGGCTCAGAAGTTTTAAAAAATAAAATGGAAGCTCCCAGTATAGACACATGTAAGGAAGAACAACTGGGCAGAAGCTCTTTGCAAAGTAAATGACATGTTCACAGTCATTGTGTAGAAGCTGAGTGGATGATCTGTCAGAGAACTAGAGCACACCGTTCTGAGGATCCATCTCTGGGTTTTGGCATCTTCCATTTTCCAGTGAAAATGAGCTTGTTTATATTTAAACAACCCAACAAGTTTATACTGTAACTAAAAACAAATTCTGCAAATACCGCTAACTCAGCCATATGTTAAAGTAAACAATCATTTGATGGTAAAGCAGGTGAAGTATCAAAGAAGCTCCATTTGAATAGTATTTATTTGCAATCATTAGTTTTAAACGGGAAACTGTTTACAGGCACACACTAGATAACCAAAATAGAATGAACATAAAGAAATCTATTTAAAGGTCCTTATCAAATATTTAAAATATTTTATTAAATATTTTATTCAGCTTCATTATCACAGTTTGATGTACTTTAGCATGTTATACACATGACTTAACATGTGCACTTAGAAGTATCAAATTAGAGGTTTTTGAGTAAAGTATGACATTCTATAAATGTGCTTACTGATTTAACTACATACAACTAAGAAGGCAGTAGCTCTGTTATACCATTGATGGAGATGAACTATTGTAAGGCATGTTTACAACAAACTTTGGAGAGAATAAAACTATATACTAGGTTAAAATTCAGTGGAAATACATGTGAGAATAGAAGCTGAAGGACTGGGCTCCAAGAAAAAAGATCATAGCAAATCAGTTGTGTTGAAATTGTCAACAGATACTGGTTATTAAAAGCAAACATTGCTGAGAAAGAAGATTTTTGTAGCATCCACGTCAGCATGATCTGTGTTTTTTTCAGATGTGATTTTTGAAACTCACACCTTATGCTGTGTAATGTGAAGAAAAGATACTAAAATCTAGCAAGGAATTTGGAAAACTATTGTCTGAAAAACTTCAAAGTTGTTTAATGAGCAAACACGGGAACACTTTAGTACAGAGTACATGCTGAAAGTCATTGCACTCCGCTGTGTGCATGTGCAGACACGTGCATGTACATGCCTCTTCTGCTTTTGCTGTCCTCAAAGACCTCCAACCACTGATTGGAGTATAGCAGTACTGAGGTGCAAACAAGATTTCAGCTTGGAGCTGGAAAGAGCAGACGAGCATTACATTTGGGAGCCTGCTCCGTTTTCCTGAACAGATGTGGTTTTTCCAGTGGAGTACAGCGCAGGTCTGCTGATAAATGCTAAACAGCCAAGATTCAGAAACTACAGTATAATTCTTTGGAAGAACTCCACAAATGTTAAGCTATTTGCAGTAGTTTTTAAAATTTCACCTCAATGAAGGCCTAGGTCATGATGACATGCTTCCCCCAGGAATATCATGCAAGCCCAAGCTTAAATCTAAGAGCACAGTGGTGCGTGATCGGGGCTCCCACACTGTCACAGTGCCAACAACAACGCTGTCCCTTAAGGAAGAAGGGTTTCCAGCCTAAGCCTGGCTGTGTTGCTCAGTGCAGACCTCAAGTCCTCCTAGATTTCTGCCATCAAAGAATTAGTGGGGAATGTGAAAGAGACATTCGTCTTATAAGCTTCTTCAAAGTTGTCAATTCAGTGCAGAATACTGAGTATATAAATGACTATAGTAGTACTTAGGTGAGACCATAAACCTCACTGTGCCCTTTTCTTGGGGAATTCAGGGGAGGAGGCAAGTAACCCTTTCACAGCCTAAATATGTACTTGTTCATGGCACTCAGTGTCCTGAAGGGCCTCAGCATCCTGGCAGCTGTAGTTGACAGTTCAAAAATATGTACAAAGTAGGGAGAATGCCATGAGTGCTGCAAAACATGGCAAAGGAGCTCTACAACCTACCAAACAAGCACAGAAACCAAACAGCATCTAATGGATAATGTAGGGTACACAAGACCCAAGTTGCACAGTTATGTTCCCTTGCAAAATCAGGACTGTGAATGTAAACTCTAGAAGTTGTTTCAAGAGCAGCACGTGGCTTACTCGACACCTCTGGAAACATCACAAGTCCACCGCCCCTCGCGCACTGCATCTTCTGCTCCTACAGAAACTGATCTCACTGAACCAAGCAGAGCTAGTGGGTCCTGCAAGACTGTGGCAGAGGTTAAACAAAAATGCTCCAGCAACATAGTTTGGCTACCACTGTATATTCATTCAGCCTTTATGGTGTCTGCGCTATATAAATGTAGCTCTTGGAAAATAAAGCACACAGTGATATACAAATGGTATCAATGGCCAAAAAAGATTACATGATCAAGCCTGAAAGCAAATGGAAGTTAACAAAAGTAGTCTTTTAGGAGAGGTAGCCATATTAGACTCAGCATTCAAAAAAAAGGGAGTGCACTCAAAAGGGTCAACATACATTATAGTGTCTTGTAGACCCATCATGTTTCTGGTTTCCTACATAATTTTTTTTTCAGAACGTACACACCCAGGCACACACAGGCGAATGGAACACATCCTTGCAAGCATCCTTTACTGAATGCACGCCCACCCTTTCCCCCCCCCCCCCCCCCCCCCCCGTATATACACATCCAAATTCTTTTCTAATTCCCCTTTGCTGCCATAATGTTGCTATACTGAGAATAAAGGACAGCTTTTCATGCTCTTAGTTGCCCCATGTCTATAACTTGCTTTCAGTTGGTTCAGTATCTGTACAGTAGCTAAACAGGCAGTGGAAATTAAAATTCTTTCAATTAATATCCTGTTGCAAAAGACAGCATCCAAACTATAAGGCATTCCTTTGTACTGACATGACTTACAACTCTACTTGATACAAATTACAGAATGCTCTTCAGCCTTGTGCTACAAAGGCAGCTTTCACCCAAATAATAAAGACCAAAGCTGGAATTTAAACACCACAAATCCACACACTTCTACCAGTCCCTTGTTCTTGTGCCCTTTTCCAACAACGCTTATCACTTTAATTTCAAAAGTCATGCACCAATGCTATAAAATAGAAACCCAAACTACCAAGAAATCTCTTGCTCCTGACTTTGGGATACCGTATTAGTATAAAAGAGCATTCAGAGAGCTTAAATAAATATATTCTTTTCTGAAATCACAGCACATTCAAGGGGTACTTACTGCCAAAAGCAGAGGATTAAGTAATCTCCATAGATGTTTTCAGAATAATTTAGTCAGAAAAGACCTGTAAGATACGAAGTTTTGATTGATTTGGTCTAATACCTGGAAAATAGCCTGCTGTGGGGATAAGAATCTGCATCTCAAATGTTCTGCAGAACATATTTCCCATATTTGTATACAGTACTAGAACAATTAAGAAGACATTACAGTAATTTTCTCCCAGCTTCTTAGATCTGTAGCTTCGGCTATGACAATGCATTTTGTAGCTTCAGAACTATGAAATATCGAAGATGACTAAATAAATAAAAGCCAAGGAAAAATGGGACAGTACTGCATTTTGCACTTGAGACAAGATTCCCCCCTCCCATGGATAAGTCATAGGACAACTACAGTAAATGCTTGTCTTTTTTTTTCAAAGAAAGATTTATACACAGGTTCAGATCCAGAAAATAATGTGAAATGCATAAATATTGATAGCTTTAGCTAAGTTAAAATGGGTTCAGTAAAGTATGATACAACATATTCAGAATAAACAAAGCAGAAAAGCATCATATTTTGGTTTGCTTGAGATATACATAAGGTGCAACAATTTCTTCTCTAGAGGCATTTGTGGACAACGTGTTAACAGGTAACAGTGTTTGCTGGTATACTGAAGTACACACAATAGCAGTAAGATTTTCCAAAATGAAAGCAGCTGAAATTAATAAAAATTAAAACAAAACAAACAAGGAAAAAAACCCAACACCAATACAATAAGATATTGGTCTGAAGTTTTTGTTGTGCTAACAGACTTTGTTACCTGAAAATACTGATACCCCTTCTAGTAGATTCAGGGAAAATTCTAGCTACTCAAATCAAGACATCACTCAGAGAACCAACAAAGGCAAATGCCTAGTGAACTATAAAGCTTTGCAGGATTTCTGCTACTCTCAGTGCCTAATCGCTTAAAAATTAAGCATATCTACAAAAAGGTTTGTAAGTATCTGAAAACAGTCATATCCAGTAAACTGACCCAACCCTACCCCCTCTCTAAGGGAAAGTCAAGGAAAAGCAGATCAAGTAAGATATTAATTAATATAGAAAAAAGTAATTTTCTGTTTCTTTTAAAAAAGGTACCATTAATATACAGAAATATCTCCAGGAACAATATTGAAATTTAAATCGAGGAAGGATGGGGTGCTTTGACAAAAATATATCTACTCTAAAGGTTTCTAGAGAAATAAGTTAGTACCATTGTCAACGTGAACGGCCTGCACTGTAACATATTTGGATTTCAGCTAATTATAAAGTGGTCCAAAACTCCAAAAGCCACCCTGCTGTGACCCACAAGTTTTAAGTCTTTTAAATTTTTTCCTGTCTTGTTAAAATAACTTATAAAACTTTAATAAAATCTTATTTAAAATACCACCATAAGCTGCAATGGCATTCTAGGGGCTCCTAGACATTTAGTCACCTGAATTTTTAGAAAAGCCTTTTCACTGACACATTGGTTTGTAAATTTTGTTGTTTTTCTGTTCCCTTCGTTCACCACATGCATCCTTGGTGTTGCTGTTTCAGTGACACTTCCCCAGCTACATGCCTTTTGTCAGACCTTTAATCCTTTCTTAAAACTCTTGTTGTTTGTATATTGTTTCCTGACACTGAACCAGAGACTTTCACTTAACTACAACAATGAAAGGCTAAACCTAGCAAGCATTAATAGTTACTGTCCATATGGCTATTACATCAAATTAGTTACAAAATAACCTCAAAACACATTATCAATTCAGTCAAGTATAAATAAGAATGCCTGATAGAATGATGTAAACTTGCATCATTTAAAGACTTAATTCAAAGAACTTCAAACTCAATCTAATACTATCAAAAGTTCAGCCGGTATGACGAAGACTAATAGAAAATTATTGCTGGAGTCCAATTTGGTAAATTCTTGTGCTACAATGCAAAAAGTAGGGAAACATCTTGTGCTATAGAAGAAGTACCCTGTTGAATTTGTAGCTTTAGATCAATTACTAGTGATCATTCTGCATCTATTGGTAGGAATCAATGCTTGGTTATACAATAGTGTAAGTCAGAATAGTGAAGGTAACAGGCCAAGTGATACACTTGACCTGCTTTTGGGATGTATTTATGACAGCAAAACACAAAAATTCAACACAAGCAGAGACAGAAACTGGCAGATGGATCTGTTCGGTAGTCTGAATTCAGTCAAACGCTACTCTTCAGTTGTAGTTTAACTGTATACAGCTTTCCACTTTACCAACACAAACTGTAATTGGCCCTTTATGCAAACTCTGAAGCTGATTTGGACTGTGCATAGTAACTACAACAACGCCAGTGTCTGTAAAATGTAAAGGGTATGTGTATTGGTGTACACAATATTGAAAAGTCATGGTTTTGAGTTATTCAGAACTGTGAAATAATACTAAGGTCACTTTTGAAAAACGCATTTGCAATACTTTTTGTTTACAGGAAAGTTTCACCAAGTTGCTCAGATATCTATGCAAAAATAAAGGAACCCTCCAAGGCATGAAAGACAAGTCAATTATCTGCAGTATTTTCTTTTCCATACACCACACCTTTTTTCTAATGCACATCATCCTGGTTATTCAAAGCTAAATTAAAAAGAAACAAACCCAAACATAGCCTGTCAGAACTTTTCCCAGTAAACTCTACCACTCCGGTGGCAAATATAAAAGTGCAGAACATCTGGACCACGTGGCTGCCCAAACACCGCTAACAATGGTACATCTGTCCAGGCTGCCTTGAGTTCTCTGGAACAGGTTTTAAATTCATTCTACAATATAAACGTAGGCATAACCTATTAATATAAACCATCTTAGAACTTAAATCTTCATGTACAAAAATGACTAAGAATATCTAATAGTAACTAGTGCAGTGCGTCAGTGTTTTTGTTTTTTTTTTCTTTTTCATTTAGAATAACTAGATATTATATGAAACTAGTCGTACTCTCTGGTTGGTAAAAGAGATGCTGTGTGAGCTAACAGTAAAGGCAGCCTTTTTCACACCAACCACCTGCTTACTGTTTAAAAGCCTTCAATAGAAAGCAAGCTCTGGGATCATTCCATTTCATTCCACTCCATTTCAGTTCAGTAATAGACAATATCACCCTCCTACACACTGGGTTCCAATTTGAGGACCTGGCCCAAGTTGCTAACGTCTGGCTTCCAGTGAATTCTGGGCCACTCAGAGCAATAAGCACTTTATTGCAGTCTCTAGTTCCACCATATGGACTGACTAGCTTCCCTTGGTAAAGACAAGGCTAGGATATTAGGTAAAGCACAATGTTTTACAATAAAGTGGAGCTTCACTGGTCAGCGCAGGAAATAAGCACTGGAGCCTGAGACATTTCATTTGGCTGTCCATCATGTGGGAGAGGTGTGGCCCTCTGACTTCTGCAAAAGAAAAAAAGAAAAGCCACCCATCAATACTTGGAGCACAGGAGGTGCTGTTATCAGACCTGAAAGGACAGGAAGCAGCAGTTGTAGGGTTTAGCACCTGACACAGACACGGCAGCACGGTAACTCCTCACTGCTGCAGGTGCTCACATACTCTGGTTACACCTGCTTTAAGAGGAGCCCCTGCAACAGTAACACAATATCCCGAGGACAACCTACATCACAATGCAAAGGCAGGAAAAACCACATGTGATGGTATTTGACTACAAAAAGCAAAATCCACAGCATAAGAGTAAGTTGAGAGCACACAAGTGCTGTGACTCATTTTGTAAGGGAGCTGCTGCAGCCCTCAGAAGTAGCTATATATAGCATGTGTGGCAAGAGATAAACGCAGAGGCACACACCATGTTAGTGCGAGTCAACAGACAGCTTTTAAGCAATGTGAAAATATACTCATCAGCAGAGTTGCACTGGGATTCCTCCACGTCACCTGACTACATCAGCCTAGCACATCTCTTTCATTACTACAGCAGTGCTAATTTAAAAATGATCTCTTGGCACAGGGTATCATAAAAATAAACTGTGCCAGAATTATGTGCTGGAAATCAACATCAGTCATGGTACCAAATGGACTTGGGAGAACTCCTTTGCAGCTTGCCTTTTAAAATACGTACAATGCCTGTTATCTACTCTCACAGATGAGGTTCTGTTTCTGTTACAGTAGTTGTCACTGGTAGCAATGAAAATCTGGGGCCTGCTTCTTATTTACACCAGGGACACTTTACCTCACTCTGGCCCAGTTAAGACCCCCAGCAGAGGTACCCACGTGCTTCACACAAGGGGAGTGCAGTGAAGTGGCCTTGGCACAAAATGCAGTTCAGACTCACAGTGCTTAACCAGGGAATGCACAAGGTAAATAAAGACAAGCAGAAGACTTCAAATGAAAACCATGCTGCCAGAAGAACTCCATGTCCCAAGGCTCTATGAAGCTATTAAAAAATTACATTCAGATACTGAAGAAACACATCAAGAAAACCTCCAATTCTTTTTCTTCACAATTCTGGATATTTGCAAATAAAGTGAGTTACAAAAGGTAACAACAGTTGACACAGTAGAAAACAGAGGCATCTAGCCTGTAAGATTTAGGTTTCTGTTTTGATTTCCATTTGCAAAGTCAGTGAGAGATGTGGCTAACTTTCTACTGGAAGAGTCCTCCCCTGTTGTCATTTCACATCCCTCAGGGTGATTACAAACAGGCATTTCCAACAGCTGTGGGATATTTGCCCATTTAGTGTTTTCAGGCCTTATGAAAGATGCTGCATTGCCCGAGCTACATAAGGAGATGACAAAAGATGGGATTCAAAGAGAAAAACCCAAGCACAAAGCTCTGCAAAACATTAGCTCGCTTCAACAAGGACAAGAGGAGGACAAGAACTTTTAAGAGGCACAAGGAAGAAAAACCACAGCAGAGAAAATCCTGTTGCTTTTGTGCATTTCTGGTCAGTGTTAATGGCAGTCAATGAAACCTCAGTGGTGTGAGTGAGAGCAGAGCTTAGCACAGCACTTTCACAAGTCTCATTTTGTGGCTTATGACGACAGCCTGACTGCAGTGTGAAATCACTTCTCACCCAAAACAACACTGCTTAAGCAAGACAACAGATTCTGCAGAGAGGAACTAGCAGATATGTTTCTTTTAGGGTTCCTAAGCTTCTAAAAAGCCTTTGAGCATTTGATGTGCAGCCTGAACACAAAGCACTGGGTTCATCAACGGGGCCCATGAGAGGAACAGTTAATTGAGGTTGTGAATGGTTTAATGAACTGCTGCCTTGAGGAGTTGCTTAGGCAGTCAGCAATCTGTCAAATGGCATCTGCAGAGGCTGTGATGGTTTCAAACTGGCCCAGTGCTCCCTCATCAAGTTTTCACTGCAGGAGAGAATGGGGTTTCATACCCAGTAAGTTCCATGAAAGAACAACACTGGATAATCAAGAGCCAAGAAGGACCTCCTGTAATTGGTTTACTCCCATCAGAGGTCTGACCATTCTGTACTGATTCATAAGTAAGTAACTTGCACATTCTCCACCTTATGGATACTCAATAACTGAGAGGACCAACCCAAACTACCATGGCTTTCCATCAGCCAGAGCTGTTCTGCCCCATGCTATTCTGCAGATGCTTTGCCTTCTACACAGCACAGCACAAGAGCACAAATAACTAGTTAGCTTCCCTCAGCCATGTTCAGCATAAAACAATTGAGAAATTTCAAAATGTATTAAATTCTCTCCACCATCTTAGGTTTTAGGCCACTGGAAAATGCAAATCAGCATGCTGTAGCTATTTAAATCTGCTATTATCTGACATATAACATCTGATAATTCTCAATCATTAGGATCTCAAGGTTCATATGAACCTGTTTACATACAAAAACTGGTACGTAAGCTTACTGGGAAGGATCATTTTACTAACTGCTAAACAGATTACACCACCATTTAGGTGAAGACTTAACACTACTAAGCAAGTGGGGTAAAGCAGACATTCATAGAAAGCCGTGGAAGGGGAAACGCAGGCCAAATTAAAGTCTGCTATTCACATGCTTTCTGAACAAGCTGTCAGCCACATGCTATTTAATTAAGACAACAAGAAGAAAAGAAAACCATACCTGTGTACGTTTTCCATGGCTGCTACTTCTGCCAGAGCAGCTAAGCTAAAAAATGCAGACACCGCTGGCATATCTGACGTAATACTATGATTTTCTTCTGTCTCTGTGTTTCTGGAGCATTCACTGTTGCAATCTGTCTCTGCACTTGATGATTTTTGAAAAGTACTTTGTGGCAGCTCTTTTGGCTTCTCCTCTGCAAAGAAAGAAAGTTAAGCATGCAGACGTAGTCCATAAATCCACTGCAGCCTATTGATATGCTGATTAGTCTGGTGTTAACAGAACCTGTACATTTAGGACTTTGATTCTGCCAGTGTCATCTGATTCATGTTGCAGCCTGTTCTGACTCCGACTACTGGGTCAGAAGCACAGTACTAATAAGGTCTATGAATCAGTTTACTGATTTTGCATTCAACTGAATTTGATCTTTTTGGTCAGGCAAGAGAGCTTTTGTGTATGTTTTAGACACAGCAGAAAGATTATCTTACTGGAGAACAACAAGGACTCTGGCATTAACTGTCATACTGTCAAATTCAGCTTTACAACCTATAACCAGGTGCAGTGCAATTTCTTTGTGGGACTGGAAACAAATTGTGGAAGGTAACCATTCTCCATTTCTCTGTGCATCAGTTCACAGTTCTTAGAGTGAAATACCCAGGGAGAAAAGACAAATTTGGTCATTCAAACAAAAGAAGTTGGCCATTATGGACTCAATGATTTCCCAGTTGGTTGATACCTGTATTTTAAATAATGACCATTCTAAGCAGGTAAGAAAACAAGCTAATCAAAAAACACTGCCCTGACAGGTTGCTTGTACCTTCAAACCTTCTCCAACCATTCAGTTTTAATGAAATTTTAACTCCAATTTCCTTACCCAGTGTCCCTGCTGCTGGTGACACTCGCCCATCTGCTGTTCGGACAAGATGTGTGATCTTAGTTTTCCTTGCTTTCCTTTTCTGGCTGCCAACTAAAGGCTCATGCATCATTGCTGGCTCTGGAGTGTTTAGCGCAGATATAGAAATTTTATTCTTCCAGGCAGCCTCACTGGAATTTCTGTCTTCTAATAGTATGGCTGGAAGAGAACAAAACCACAACTTTAGATGTAGAATAATTCAACCACTAGCTATGCTCATTTTGCATCTATCTGCATAAAACTGTTCCTCACAGGTACTCAAGAGCATAACCCATGCCAAAACATGATCTGAATGCCACAGATGTTTGCAGTGAAGTAACAGAATCCACCTTAAAGATATACTGAAGGTTCAAGTTTCTAATATTTGCCAAGAAAACTCTGAGATTGGCAGTGGCACTTGAGTGGGAGCAGGGTATTGCTCTGTGTAAAACATTCTGCAACAGAAGATGTCAGCAAGTGGCTAAGAGACAAGATGTATTAAAGGAACAAGGGCCCTCACATAAGCTTATCTTAGCTCACAGACGGACTGACAAGCAGAATTCAGCAATTCCTGACTAAAACCTCTTTAGTCACTCTACAACAACTCCTCTAAGAAAGGGAAATACTGCCTTTTACAAAATAACAAACCTTACAAATCACCCTCCAAAGGCTGCAAATAAAAGAGCATAACTGGATCACAGCTGAAGACAAGCATGCTAAAAAAATGGAAGTAAGCATGGGATAGAATACCATGACAGAAATACTGCCCCATATAAATTCAGAGAATGAGAAAAGAACAGTTCGCATCTTTCTCAGCAGCTCCATTGTTGACGTTCTGAAGTAGCCTTTTACCCCGACCTGGAACATGACCCCAAATTTTCACTCGACTAAAGAATTTATTTTAATCTTGTTCACAAAGAAATTGGTCAGACAGCAATCACAAAACATATTTAAGCTTCCAAAGTCTGAGCTCAGTGCCTAGTAGTCAACTGTTTGCAATTTGTATTGATTCAATAAGCCATTCTGCTGATCCCATGGGATATCACTAGTACATAAAGGCAATCTGTGACATCTTTTTCTCTCCTGTGATAAAGCGTTATGAAGCCTGCCTCATCTGTGATCACTGTTAGCTAGGGTTAGGAAGAGGATACATGTTGAGGTTTGTATGGGAGGGGGCACCCCGGGCTGTCCCTGGAGGGCCCCCTAGGCTGTGAGCTGGCTGGCAGCAGCAGGCAGGCAAGGAGACTCCACACGGCTTCTGAGGGTGCTGATTGATGAGGGTTTATTGGGGGTCCCATCCCCGGGAGCAGCATGGTTACTGAGGGAGGAGGGGGAGAGGGAGGGCAAGAGAGAGTCTCGCCTCCCTCACACAGCTGAAGAGGGAGATTCAAAGTGGGTGCCGAATAAGACTCGGGCCAATGGGATTACAGATACATGAGACTTCAGGGGAGGAACACATGCTTGGAATAAACTGAACATTTTGGAGGGGTGAGACAGAGCATACCATTTAACTAAAATGCAACACCACATCTACAGGTATCAAATAGAATGCTCACGTAGTTTTTTACAGGTGTCTGTCTAACCTGTTTTGAAACTGGGTACATTCATGATACCTGCACCAAGTTCCTGAGGTATTTTTTCCCAGTACACTGCCATCCTGAATGATTAGGTATTCTTTCCTAATGCCTGCAACCTCATCCCTCCTGCTGCATTTTCAACTCATTATTTTCTTTACTCCCTGTCAGGTTATACACCATCTCTTTTCAATAGTCCTTGATATATTTTCCACAGCTGTTACTGTGTCTACAGTTAGCTTACTCTTCCCTCCAGTTTCTTTTAATCTTTCTCCTCATTATAAAGACTTTTTAAAGACACATTTGTCAATTTTTGGGTGGTTTGACCAGCAAAAATTACATACACAGAACTGAAGCCACAGTGCAAACAACTGCTCTTTAAGAAGTGCTAAGAATGGAACAATTCCAATCTCCTGCACTGAGACCGGTGGTGTCACACAGGAGCGTCCAGCCCCCAAAACTGCACAACAGTCTGCATGGCCTTTGCCTTTCCCATTAGTGTGTATTTCTGTTTATTGTTAGTTTTGTAGATTTAATGAACTTTCTATTCAAAGATACAGCTAATAACACCTTTATATTTTGCTGGCTTTTTTTGTGTGAGGATATGGACTAGATGAAGAGAATAGCCATAACACCTTTAATCTTGTTAGCAGTTGCCCTTTGCTCTTCTGTTTGAATGGGAAGGACCTTTTAATGTTTTATTGTGTAAGAATACAATCAGATCTAGTACATACATGCACAAACATTTGAAACATTCCTAACTTTAATTTGTCTATGATTTTAGTTCACCTATGTTCTCTTGTAAAGCATTTTTGAACTTGTGCAAGTTCTTTATTTGGAAAAAAAGCACACAGCTTTAATTAGCATTTTGAAGTGCTTAGCTCTAGCTCCCAACCTCTCCAGAGCACAGCTTTGCTGTAAAACTGATTTTTTTTTTTTGTAAAGAGTGCTCAAGAGAAAGCACAGGAAAAGATCCACCCTGTAACAATCCAATTAAGTAGAAGCACCAATGACTGCAAATGTGACTTTCAATCAACTCAACTAGGCCAACAGTGAGATATTCAGATAAGCTTTGTGCATCAAGACCAGGATCTTAATTGGAATGTATAATTAAATAGGCAGATTTCTCTCCAGATTTCTTATTTGGGAATTCATAAGCATTGATTATATTTTAATGCAATGGTCTGGTTGTAGTCCAACACTATCTGTTAATTCTGATTTGCTCTAATTAGCACTTTGACACTGCTGTCTACTTCTAGCTTGATTGAGTTTATAATGCTTTTAATCTTAGTACTATAACTCACTTTTTTTTTACATTTAATAAAAAAATTAAGACATGATTTCAAACAATGAACAACATACAATTAAAAGAGACTTGATTTGGTATGCATTTAATTAGATGTGTTGTATGTCAGGTCACTAGAAATTAACTTGATTGATCACTACAGCTGAGGGTTCCCTTTTATATTTTTCTTTCTCATATTGTATGTGTCAAAAAATAAAGGGAAAAAAAAACCTTGAAAGGTAAAATAGGCAATAGTGGAAGACACAAAGAGTATATGATGTTGGCACATTTGACTAAGAAACAGCAGAAGGTGGCTGTAAAAGCTCAGATGAAGTATATGCCTCTCCGTGTTTTTATATTGTTTTATATTCCTTCTCCCAAGTTTTTATTTTAATCCTTGAAATAAGACTTGAAAGTCATCTACTTTTCTCCTCTAGCTCTAAAAGAAGCTCTTTATCACTTCAACATAACATTGCTGCCATACAGTCTTGAAGAAGGAAGGACTGAAGGTTAATAATGAGTATTTTGTGCGTGTGGGTTCAAGGTGAATGTTGAAGGGAGGAGCATCTTTTTCTCTTCTTTAGCAGTCTTAGTGGACACTGGGTTTAGAAATCATTTCACTGACTCCTTTACAGAGTATTATTCAAGTAGACATAAAACTTGACTTTGAAATCACACTAAGGGCTTGACTCGCAAGACCCTTTGCGCTGACCTCTAGAGGAGAAAGGATGTTTCAACAACTCCACATCTAAACTTATCTGCTCCTGCACCTTCTTCAAGAGGAATAGCATCCCACTGCTTCAAGTGACAAAGGTATATCCATACAGATGCTCCAAACCAGGACCTGATTTTGTTCTGCAGGAAGGATAGGGCTAGCCAGGTTTAATTCCCTGTAGTTTTCTTTAATCCATTTTATTAAATGGATTTTTATTAAAAATCCATTCTGCTTCCACACTGTCCTGCTTTCAAGAGCTGTCCCAAGAGGAACTCAGCTAATTTTCAGGGGAACATCATCTAGACACAAAATGAGATTCTGCAGTTGTTGTACAGTCCTGCCAACAGGTAGTTGCATGCTCAGCTCTCCATGACAGTGGCATGGGCAGAACTACTGGACTATCTTTGCAAGCAGAGTTGAGAATATACCATGAAGGTGTGAGCCTTCAGGCATGCCTACACCACAGTGGCAGAAATGACTCTGAGAGAGACATATCCAGATGGTTTCCTCAGCTAGGTTTGTTAAAGGTCTGCACGGACAGTTTATCCTACTCTACAGGCATGCAGAGGACACATAGTCTTATTTCCCCCCTATTTTTGTAAACAAGAAAAACAAAGTCAATTGAAGTGACTCACCATACCACAGCTTTTCAAATGAGCTTTTCAGACCAAACCTCACAAACCAAAAAACAGACTTTAGAGAATTTCTTTAGTGATGCCTGTTATGAGAGAGAGCTGCAGAAGTTTAACCACACTTGGTGGAGAACAAATGCTCTGTGGGTCTAAGCATGCTGGTATCAAGGAAGAAAGGTGGGCTGTAATGATTTGTCTTTATGAAGATAAACAGTGCAAATCTAGCCAGACAGAGCATCGCTTCAAGTCATCAGTGTCTATGGAACCTCTTCACCAAGGAAGTGATGCCAAACAGACTCACCTGGCAGAAATTCCAGCTCTTCTGACGCTAGGACACTGCTACAATACTGCTTTGGGGCCAGGCAGCACACAGAGATGCAGCAAGGACTGGGACTAAGAAGCAGAGATACAAAGCAGCAGATGGTCAAAGCAGCTGTAGGAGACAGCCGCCTGGGTGGGAAGCTCTGCTGCACGAGCCTGTCCTGATCTAGCCCTCCTCCAACCAGAATGGTTGCCAAAGGCACAGAGCTACTGGTTCCCTCTGGGCTGCAAGTGCCACAAAACAGGGCTCTGATGTGTGTGGGAGAGCTGCTGTAGGAGCAGGCGCAGCGACTGGACTGCTTCACGTGTGAGCTGGTGCTGAGACCAGTGCATGTGTTCATCCTCTCTTCTCCCCTTCCTGTGCCAAGGCCAATGTTACAGCTGGCTGCTACACAGACCATACAGGAGCCTCAGCACAGCTCACCAAGTTTGCAAAGATGCAATCACTCTGACTTGTTATTTTAAGTACTGCTTCCCATCGGAAAGCCCTTCTGGCGTGGCAGAAAAATAAAACTCCCAGATGAGTGTTAACTTTCCCAAACAGGCATGGGTCCCGCTGTTCTTCTGTCAGCCTTCCTAAGGAAGAGATGTATTCCTTGACATATTCAATTCCATTACTGTGTGCTCTCTGTAGCATTTCACTGGGGTTTGTTTAACTGGGCTGTAGCCTGCTCTTTGAACAGCTGCAAACTCTTAACATGGCGATGTGCACTGGTGCTGCTGCGTACAGTGGGGTCAAAATTCTCTCAGATTTTCATACCAGAGACACACGGACGACACAACACAATCACATTAAATCTGCCACTACTGCACTTACTTTCCTTCGCTCCTAACAGATGCCCAGAGGCACACACACATTTCAAGATGAAAAAACATGAAGCCAATATGATCTCTCCTGACAGCAATCCTTCCAAGTGTCTCCTCTGCAGCTATACAAACATTCAAGCTCCTTCTTTCTGCAAAATTAACTTTATAAAAACCAAAACCACACATTAAGTAGACTTGTGACTCGCCACAAGTATAGACTAACCACAAAAAGGAGTAGAAATTTTAATTTATTGTTTGATTCACAGAATGCTCAAATAAATATTATCTGAATTGAAATGAAGATTCTGGGATTTCCATCTTGAATGCTGCAGAATATGAGACAGCACAGCCACACGGTTTAGGGCCTGTTGCCTAGGAACTCCTGGATGGAGGATGAAGATCTGCAGGCAGCACACGAGGGAGACGCTCTCCAGCACATGCTGAGGCCATGCCCATACTGCCCTTTGCTGATCAAGATTTTGGTTTCAGTCGCTAACGGTACACTTCAGAGTAGGCAAGACTCCAAATTTTCTCCTCTCTGTAATTCAGGGGAAAGTGCAGTTCCCCATCAATATACAGACATCCACTGCCTTTCTTCTGATGATTATATGTGGGCTGTGTAAGGCTCCTAAGTTCATGTCTTTGCTTTAGTCTTGGAGGAACTTAGCAAGCTGGCTCTGCCCCAGCAAATGCACAGACACATCTTTAATGTTTAGACACTATGACATTGTTCACATGCTTAACTTCCAAGGACATGCCTCTGTGCTGTGCTGGAACAAGGCCAGGGTACTCAACACTTGCCAGGGTTGAATATTTGATCATAGTGCACACTTCACTTTCTATCAAAACAGGTTGGCTTCTTTTAAACAAATGCAGGGTTAGATGCTTCGTTTACCCACATTTTTATCTGCAAATTTTAAGGTATTTATATTTTTTACTCTTTATCATCTATTAAATACTTTCTGTTTCTTTTCCCCCAGGAGAATTTAAACACCCATTTGTCTTAATAATTTGTCTACACAGTCTATTAATAATTCAGGAACAAAATCTGAATGATGCCAAATAAAAATTATGCTAATGTATGATGCCTTTTTTACACCAACATAGAAGCAAGATAGTTACTTTTCATAAGCAACTGCCACAACAAATTCGTTGTACAAATACAACAAGACAGAACAAGTAATTTTGATTTGCACCGTGAAATGCAGAAGAGCAGGCAGAGCCTATGTGGGAAAATAGCTTGTGTGCAACACAGATGACAGAAAACATAGCACCAGGAAAGGAGAGGAAATTACATGGCCAAGTCTTAGGAAAAGATATTAACCATAAAGGTAGTTGGGGAAACTGGAGATGGGAACAACAATTTTATTATCTTAGAGATGAACATTGGTGGGGAAGAAACCAGACAAATTAATGGAGTTCAGTAAGCAGAACCAGAGAGGTTTTTCTAGATTACAGAACAATGCAGGAGAGAACACCACTGTGGAACAGAGGAACAGCTTGGGCATGACTTGAATAGTGTGGGCAACATGATGATAAAAAAACAGGGCCCAGGGAAGCAGGCTAAAGTATAATCCTGTTTTGAGTTTCTAGTGTGTGGGATATTATGATACTGTAACAAGAAAAAGACTTTAGAGAGCTAACAGCGGATAGTGGGCAGACAAGGTCCAGAACATAAGCTAAAAAAGTGCAGAAGGTATTTTCAGTATGAAGCAAACAGAAAGCTGGTTTAAGATTTCTACAGAGGCAGGGTTGGATGCTGGTGTTTCTGAGCTCTGGTGCAGAAACAAGGGCTTACATTCTGACCAGGCTCTTACACCTTGACCAGCTGCAGTCTGCAAAGTTCCAGACAGCAAGAAGTCACAGGAATAGGAGACAGGGACATGCAAAAATGCTCTGGCAAAATAATATGGTCACTGATACAGAAGAATGCAGATAAGAGCAACCTAAGGACTACAGAGCTGTGAGCTGTAGAAGATTAAAGTTTTCGGGGCCAACTGCAGAACTGCCCTTGCTTTGCCATCTCTGCTGCATGGCATCTGGAGCAGGGAAACTGTAATTAAAGGGAGATGCCAAGTAAAAACAAAACAGCATCATACTGGAGTAAGGTAATATCAACTGGAGACAGAAGGCAATGGAATCACAGCAGACAGGGAAAATAAGGAACTAAAGCAATCAAAGACTAGAGAGAGCTGAGGTGTCTCTGTCTAGAAGCATTTCCCCAAGACTGAATTGAGAAAGAAGGAAGCTGAAAACCTTAATTAAGCAATGCACCAGTACCTGTGTCCGGAACATTAAGCTTCTTTCTGTGCTTAAATTTGCTGACAATTTTGTGGAATAAGTTCTTTTCCTGAGACTGGAATGAACCTACAGACAACATTAATAATACATACTTTTAATAAAAAGCTTGAAAAAGAGTACAACAGTCACACTATGTACTGTCCAACCTCCCCTTCCTATAGAGTACAAGTTGCCACATGACAGGGAAGCACAAAACCTGACCTTCTGCCTGAAGGGACTCTGGAGGCTTTCAGCAAGCTGCAGTTCAATCCACCACCTCCCAGTGTTTAAGTGCATACAATGCATTTTGGGGAATGAAGCCCATAGGAAAGCCTAGCCATACAACAAAACGGGCTTTTCTTGCTTACTTAAAAAAAGATACTCTTTTGCATGTATACTGGGCTTGGTTGGCAGGGAGTAAACTTAACAGTGCTGGAAACACATCCATGGTTTAGTTACTGCTGAGCAGCGCTTACAGAGCATCAAGATCTCTCTCATTCTGGCACCCCAGCAAGTAGGCTGAGGGTGTTCAAGAGGCTGGGAGGGGACATAGTTGGGACAGCTGACCCACAGGGGCCAAGAGGCATTTTACACCATACTCAGCACAAAACTGTGCTGGGAAAGTGTTTTTTAAAGTTGTCCATTGCTCAGGTAACTGGCTGGACATCAGTGTGCTAGTAGTGAGTGCTGGCTTTGGCATTACTTGTTTCCTCCCTCCAACTTATGAAACTGTCTTCTTCTTGACCCAGTGTAATAGTTTTGCAAAACTACTACACCCAGGAAGTATTTTTCCTTGTTTTTGCCCTTCCTATTATCTTCCACATCCCACTGTAGGAGGGAGCAACAGGGTGGGAACATACTTACCAGTCAGGACCAACCCACCACAGGATGCAAGAGCTACCACTGCCTTTCTGGTGCCCAGAAATGAGATACACTAAGTGGAAAAGGTAAAGCCCCCAGAGGAAGCAGGTGAGGTTATGTCCAGCTCACGGTTATCATTCCTACTTTGCCCGCAGAGTCTTTACTAGGAGCAGTTAGAAGACATCTTGTGTGACACTGGACCACAAAACATGCCACTATCAGATGTCATCAAGAAGTTAGCCTTTGCCTCATTAGGGGAGCAGACAGCGATATAACAGCAACATAGGCATAAGAAATGCAGAATCTCCACAATGCAAAGCAAATTTTAGGGAGTTTACAGAAACTCAACTTCAAAATCTTATTTCCAAAGAGACAATGGACAAGCAAGTCTTCAGGCTAGTTCAGAACAGACCAGCCCAAACAGAAATGAGATGCTATGCATGTGACAAGATGATTCATAGCCTAACAAGCAGGTGTCCTTCCCATCTCTAGCTCATGTGTAACAGGATTCTATCCACCAGAAATATTCGCCTTTTCCACTCCTCATCCTTAAAAGGAACTAGACACACACACTCGCTACTGGGACACAACTGCAACCATATAGGAATGTGCAGTCAGGGTAAATCTACTTATACATCTGCAATTTGCCATCTCAGATTCCGTATGCAAGGAAAAAAGGAGTAAAGTGTGTAGCACATGGAAGAAGTATTTAGTCTTATGAAGTGAAAGCCATTCACAGACACTAGGCTGTCTGATCAATACTGAAAATTACTGAGAGAAAACTAAAATCCAGACAGAGGCAGGCATAGAAACTTTAGCATCTTGCTCATGTTGGCTTTGTGGCTCACTGCTACTTCTTTTTTAATATGGAAGAAATCAAAACTTTGGAGAAAGATTAATAAACTTCCAAAAATCTAGAAGTCAAACAACAAACCAAATAAAGTCCAAGCAAGAGATCATCTCAGGCAACATCAGCTTGAATCTGAACAGCTTTACTAGAACCTGTATAGGAAACACCTTAAAGTACAGTAGAAGAGGCCATATTCACTCAAACTTACTGAAGTGTTGTTCTACAAATTTTACAACAGTTTCCTGAGTATCACAGAGGACTAGTCTAGTGTCAGAGCAACAAAAATGTAAAACAAGGAATGAAAAAGCTTGGAGAGTTTGAGCAAAAGCCTAAGTGAAAGAAATAAGCTTCTCTTGATACCAAGCTTAGATACTTCATCCACATCAACAGAAACAAGTCTTCCCACCAGTTCCACAAGAAGACAGAGGTACATAACTACATGATTCTTGTGACATTTTTGTTATTATTATTATTCTTTACCTAGCTGATTAGTTATTTTTTGCTTGGAAGAAGCAACATGTTACATATCACCCATGTCTCAATTTCTACAACTCAACCTGCACCATACAAACCACTTCAATCACTATGACAGACAGTCAGCCAGTGTCAGCAACTCTAAGCAGAATAACTGAGATGAAAAACTCAGAAGATGACAAGCACTGCACACAGGGGAAACCTGTGTCTTTCATCTCTTTTTTCCCCACATCAAAGGCACCTTTGTCATCAGCCTGTATCTGCAAAATACCACTTTCCCATATGGAAAATCCAGAACTTCAGTAGAGCCAAAGAAAATCTGCCCTTCAGTAAGGAAACCTTCAATTTCCTTCCCTTTTAGCTGTAACTCCTGTGAGACTGTGCCCAGTGACAGTCAGAACACCCTTTGGCCATGAAAGCATTGAAAGAGAAGACAGGCTAATAGCTAAGTAAGTCAACAGTTAATACTTGGGACTTAACAATGTAACTTCTGACTCCACAAGAAACATCATCCACACTCTTTGCCTTAACAGAGTAAGCACAGCCACCATGCTGGAGTTGAGATGCCTGGCCGGGCTACACCTGTTTCATGGGGACAACAGGCAAGTATTCCAAGACATTGAATAAATGCCACTTGGGAACATTCAATCCAGAGAAAATCCATGACTGAAAAAAACGAACGTAAAAGTCTTGCTGTTAGGCAACGGACCCTACATATATATATACACATATACATATATGAAAGCTGAAAAAAACCTTTTAATTTTAGTTTACTTCACATTGTTATACAGCTACCTACTAATCTTGCTCTGTTGGAAATATTCTGTACAGTTATTCCTCTCCCTAGCACTTCAGAAATTGCCACTGGATTTAATCCCTGGCTTGTCCATAGTGCTCACTGAGGGCAGTAGGGATTCCTCCTGGGAATACTTGCTATGGCCAGCGGCAGCTGTCCGGGGAAGAAGCAGGCAAGAAAATGAACCATTAACTGCATTTCCTCCATATTTCCAGGCATAGGCCCCCTTTGCTTTCAAAAAGTTCATTGTTTTAAAGGATCTGATCAAATGGAGGATGTTTCAATTAGATCCTAACAAAATCAGGACAACCAATTTGTACATTTCTGCATCTCTCAGAGAAAGGCACTGTATTTTTAGGTCATGATCCTTGGAATATTACAGCTCAAAATCTCCAAGCATCTGAATGCTTTGAACCGAGCCAAAAAAACCCCAGAGCTAAGACCAAGTGGAATGCCACAAAGCAGCATCCATTTTAAGCTGATGTTTTATTTCTAGTCCTAGAGGCCACAGACAAAAAAAGCAAAAAAAAAAAAGTAGACCATCTATTCCCCAAATAAAAGCATTCTCCTCTTTGCCTTCCCAAAATGTAAGCTTTAGTGCAGTGCTTGGTGTATAAGTGAGCATTTCTTCAAAGTACAAAGCAGAAATAATGACTCTGCCTGTTGCTCACTTGTGCATACAATCAGATTAGTGACTAACTGCAGACAGCTGACTTCTTCATGGTGGGATGTTTTGGCACATATGCCATTGGAAAGAAGAAGAAAAAAAAAAGGAAACAGTCACAGCTCCAGTAAATGTTGGAGCAGGCCATCTGCACAGATTCAGTATAGCTGTATTCTTCAGCCATTTTGTGACATTATTATTGTATGTGCATATCCCAGTTCAAAACACTTGATGTGGATTTTGACAAAGCTTTATGGCTTGTTCAATCCTGATCCCAGTGCAGAAAGACCCCCAATCATTTCAGTGGGAGCAGAATTTAGACAATTTGGAAACTCTGAGGGAAAAAGTGCCTCTCATTTAAGAAAAGGTTCAAATTTTCCTTCATATATGTGGATGTGAAACAGCTTTCATGCTACAGGGTTCTTCAGGTGTTTTTATGTAAAAGAACTGGCTGAAGTGTGGACTGGACATGACAAGCACAACAGAAGTAGTCAGTGGGCACTGCCCTACTGATTTTCCAGAGCAGGAAAACATCCTGACAAATCTGGCTCTGTGGTTAGGCTGCAAATCAAGCCTGTTGAAGGTATAGGCAAATGACATTTGATAGAGAATCAATCCAGCACAAAATAAAACTTATTAAAGCATACAGTTACAGTTGGGGGTGGGGTGCAGAGAAACACCCTAAACCCAACAAACAAAAACACTTCTCTGTTTTTATTCACCCAGCATCCTGAGGAAGGTTTAGAGTGCAGCACTCCAACATATTTTCTAAATTTTAAATGTTCAGCAGACACTGTAGACTTCAAAACTTAAGTAGTTATCTGTGCTGAGTGAAAATGAATAATGAATAGATAGTTTATGATCCTGCACACACTCCTTCCTAAAAAGCAGCACATCATGTCAAGGAGTGTTTACTTAAACATATCCCTACTGATTTTTATCTGTTATTTAGAAACACCCAGAGGCTGAAAACACTTATAGATGCTATTTGTGCTGAACAACTCCCAATTACCTGGCAGAGACACACCCAAGGAAAAGCCACACAGCAGAAACAGCTCCACTCAAAGCAGTAATGCAGAGCAGTGTGAAGTTAAGGTCTCCCACATCCCCACACAGTCACATCCATAAGATTATATTGACCCTTCATGGTTCATGCTCATTGCATAAAAATGCTACTTTTGTTTAATTCTCTAATGGTGTAAAAAAGTTGGACAATTTAAAAGACCCATAACCACACCAAACCAAGCTCTATTATTTTACATGATATGCCAGTTTCGTTTCCTGCAGTACTTGCAGTAACCCAGCACACAGACCTGCTTGTGCTACACTTTTGGAGGCCAGGGCTCTCTAAGAGTCTTTATATTCATCACACTTGTGATAAATAGGTGTGATTCACTTCACCAGACAACAGCACAATGAGGCCTAATAGACTGTCAGTACATCACAAATTAAATGGAGGAGTCAGCTTAAATGTTTGACTTAACTGGAACAAGCCTTACTAAGATAGTAAGCTGGCCTGCATGCACTTTTAGGTCAGATAATTTCAAATACACAACTCACATCCTAGTTTTACACATCCTAAGAAAATAAAACACATTTAAAATTGACCTACTGCCATCAAATATTTACTTTTCAGCAATCCCTCCTTTCCAGAACAAAAATGGTTTGATGAAAATTTTTTCAACTACCTCTTGAGAGCTGACTGAACCTTGCTCTTCAGGGAGTTGGAATGACTGCCACAAAACTGTCAGCTTCCCAGCTTAAGTGTGTGAATTCAACATTCACAGGAATTAGGAGCAGGTATCACTAGCTCTTCTGGATTTAATTTGGGGCTGTTGTTAGATGTCCACGACAGAGGGAACAGAGTTACCATCCAATATTCCTGCCCAGGGGCTGCTTGTTGCAACCCCACAGCTCAGTTGGTGGCAAAGTTCATGTGACTGTTTACCATCTGCTCAGTGCAAAGTCAGCTGGCTGAATTTAAAGAACCCTTGTTGTCAGCCAGAGGCAAAAGCTCTACGACTGTCTCTGCAGGGCTGTGCCAAAGCTACTCATATCAGGCTTGTAACCAGCCTACAGTTATGTTTTTGACCTTCCCTTGAGACAAGGCCAAATATATTCCAAAGTTCTTGAAGTGATGCTAACAAAAATAAAAACTAAACTCTCCTGTATGAGCCTACCCAAAAGTAGAATGCAGTGCTGGGCTACCTGACATGAGGTGGAATTCTAGCCCACCATTCCCAAACAACACAGGGCCTGCAGAATTTTTAAACATACAGACACCTGAACAGGTAAATACTATAGTGAGAAATCCAGTGAGCTGCTACTACAACTTCAATTGCTAGATCACTGTAGTTGAGGAGGTTTTCTTCCCAACAGATGTTGCTTAATTACCAGTGTGTTATCATGCTGTAAAGCAATTCATTCATGCTCATTTAAGAAGTTCTGTCAAATACATACCACAAAACAAAATTAAAGGCAGCTGAAGTCAGAACTATCTTGGTATTAGCACAAGTCTAATTTTGCAAAGTGGCTGTTCCACATCTAATTACAAAAATCAATACCAAAACTGGCATGCACTAGAAAAGAACAGCTGTTCAATCCTGCATACTGTAATGTGATTATTTGTGAAACATTCAAAAGGCATAGATCTAATCCAGGGTCACCTGGCTAAAACAGACATATCTGATCTTAAAACCTGTCACTCAGTAGAACTACCATTGCTGCAGAAAAGAAAATCAACTTCACATTGCAAACTGTGCCTGATGAGAATCCTTTTGAGCAGCCTAACGTCTTGTGGAATTACTGGTATATAATTCCTTCATTTTGTGATGCTTCTATACTGTGTATTTGTATCAGTATTTCTGCCACAGCATAAAAGTAGTTTTACTGTACTACACTGTCACTCCTCTGACACCTCTGTGTCACAGGTTTCCTGTACAAAAAACCAGCCAAGTGTGTCCTGAGTTTCTCCCTCCATGAGCCTCAGCAATGGAGCTGGGTATAGAATTGGTTTTCATGTCCTCTTTTTTTTAATCACATCAGGACAGTTTTGCTCAAAACTTATGACAGAACTATAATCTTGATAGAAGAAAAATTCCAGATGTTTCATTCAGACATCTCTGGTACCTTATATTTTAGTTTACAGACACTAAAATTACAGTGAAATTAAAACTAAGCTTAGAAAATGTAACCCTCGATCATATGCCGTTTTCCCCCCATTTTCTCCTGGGAAAACTTATCAAATTAATTTACCTCACAAACATTCATGTTTTTGAAAACCTTTCTTGCTATGAGAAATACATTTTTTGTACAAACTCTACCCAGTTCTACTTATCATGAAAACCGGGAATCAAGAGTGAAAACAATCAGCCTGAAAACTAAACCAGATGAGAACCAACTAACTGCAGTGCTAGGTAATGCTTTGAAGACTTCAGACTTTCCACAGGTAACAGTAAAGTAAGAATGTATAAATTCCTGAGCTTGTTACAGCACTGCCATTGTTTAAGAACTTCCTGCACTTGGCAACTTACCTTTGTTGGATTTTGGTAGTTCACATGAGCCGCTTCCAATCTTTCGCTTTTTCCTCGAAACAGCTGAATTTTTCCTGTCAAAGGTAATAGGACTGTATTGAGGGAGGCTGTTGAATTTCTTTGCAAATTCTTCTTCCAATTTTGCTAAGCTAAATGGGAAACAAAACCATTCAAATTAAATGTAACTCTTTCTGGAGAAAAAAAAAATATTTTTTAAGAGCATGTCTGTGTATACACACACACACTCTGCTACACAGAGAGAGGGGAAAATCAGGTAAGTGCACACACTGTAAACACCAAACCAGTATATATTAATCCAACTCTGGAATGAGAATGTACATTTCTGCTTCTGCATTTGTAACAGTGCAAACTGATTACCTTATTAGCATATGTTAAAATTAGAAAAAAAAAATCAATGTTATACTGGTGACATTTAGCTCTGACATGTTTGCTGCACAGAATCATACAAGAGATGTCTGTTTTGTGAGGGGAATGAACAAAGATAGTAAAACCAATAAACCAATAAAATAACTTCACATAAAAGTTCTTACACCAGAATTAAAATTGCATTTCAAACCAGAAGAAGAATGTCAAACTAATCAATCTTCTGTGGATATTCTGAAACATGAAGTGTTGGGATGGGAATTAGTTTTGTATTTGTTCTGGGTGATTAGATTTTCTCCCCTTGTATTTCATTTGCTGTGAGATGAATAATGCTACTAGCTTATGCTTTCATGAAAGCCAACACACCTCCTACTGCAGCCTAAGCTGAATGACTGTCAGCAGACTAACTACAACTGAAGAAATTCACAGACAAGGTATGATTGCTCCTAATAGCCAGAAGAAAACAAAGCACTCAAAAGAGGATGGCACAGCATTTCCAGCTGTAATGACTACACTGGCTTGCATTAACACTCTGTTTCTGCAAATTTTTGCAGCCAGGCAGAAGTAGAAATTGTGTTCTAGTAAAAGGCAAGCACACAGTTAGGCAGGTTATAAATAGCACTGTCAATGATAGAGGAACAATGACATCTTCCACTTGTTTTTAATTCTCCTTGCTATGAAAAACCTCAACTGGGCAGAAGTTGGCATGACTGTTGGAAGGATGGCTCTTTACACACTCGGAAATATCACAAGAAACATGGTACTTCTCTATGCTTTCTGAAGCAGCACTTCAAAGAAATTGCATTCTGAAAGCTTTGGTACACAGAAAGAGACCTCATTTTTTTCTCTGTAATTATTACTTCTCTCAGTAAGCAATTTTCCATCTTAAAATACAGCCTTGGCTCTTCGCAGACCAAGTGCATGGTGGGATTTGTTTGTTTGTGTACACATGTTTTATTTTGGTTTTAAATCACAAAGGTCTCTTACATCAGTAGTGCTTGGTACTGCTCCATTTTTCTCTTCCACACGGATGCTCCCTGACAATCACAAAACCATGTGATTTTCTGCTCTGACTCAGCTCCTCTCCCACTGTCTGTTCCCACCTGCCTCAGCTGCTGCCCCGAGGGCATGTGAGGGGCTGCAGCTCTAATTGGGAAGGCCAAACCTTGTTTGACAGTGGATGAGCTGCCATCCTGGCTAGGAATTTATAACTTGTGTGACATGCAGGCAGGCAATGGGGAGTGCTGCTATCTCTATGTCAGAGATTAATTATTTAAAGAAATAAAAAATAGTCCACACTGTCATGAATTTGAAGACCCTCTCAGAAGCCTGGTTAGACGTGTAGCTGAGATGAGGTGTTCATGCTGCATAGCCTAGTCCTGCCAGGAGATACAGGCAGGTAGGGCAAGGGAGTGGGAAAGCACATCTGACCCAGACAATGGAATGAAATGTGGGAATCTACTGATGGGGAAGGTATGGCACAGGGAAAATTATGAAAATGATGTCATTCTGAAGGGGTGAAGACATGCATGTACAAAATGAGGCTGAAATGTGATGCTGAAGGCAGCAGAAGGAGTTAAGTGGAGCAGGCAGAGGTAAAACCAACTCTTCAAGTAGCCAGAAGATCAGGTAATGCAATGAAAAGGGACGCCGGATACCTTCTCCAGCACTTACGCTTCACAAATTCTTAATTCTGCCTTTACAGAGTTCACTAAATAATACTCACTAATGATGCAACTGAATAAAGATGAGAGATTGGAAAATATGTATTTTCTCATCCAGCCAGCTAATGAGGGTAGCGTTGAATGAATGATTTAGACAAGTTTCCTAGATACTCTTTGAATAAATAATTTACAACTACTTTTTTTTTATGCTACAAGATGTGATGAGTTTTCCCACCATTATGTGGGAAAAGTTTTCAATCTTTCAACTTAAAATATTTCCAAAACTTATACAAAGCTCTAAAAATATGAAGTGCTCAATTTTTCCTTAACTAGTTTTTCTTGACTATTCCAATAACAAGACTTGGGGACTCCCACTGATTTAATATCTTTGCTAAAAGTGAGCTGCAATTAGATGTCACATAAACTAGATTGGGAAAAGGGTACTGCAAACCTGCAAAACCAAACATATTATAATTTTAAGCATAAAATATGGAACAACTCCCCCTTTTAAATACATTTTCCTATCTGCAAGAATTTGCAAGCATGAATGGCAACGCAGATTTAACTACTGTGCCTACAGCTAAATAAATCTGTAATACAAAAACCATTACCTGTATACTAGAAAAATAATTCTATGCAGTCTTGCTAAATTTTAATGCATCTGTACTCCTTAATTGTTTTTAAGATATATTTAATTTCATCACGGTGGACATAAATAGTTTAAATATCTTTTCTCTATAATAGAAAAATGACATATTTATCATAATTATTTGCCAATATAAGAACACTGTTTACTATTCCTCTGTAAGCAATCTCTCAAAGTGGGAAAGAGATCTATTCTTTCTAGTCTAATCTGGTTTATGATGATTGAACACCTACACAGAACTTTAAATAGCGCTTGCAAAGTACTCTGAAAATGTAAGTAACCCTCTTCACTACTTTTTGAGCAGGTAAATACTGTGTGGTTTGTTTAGAACTGAGCAAATAACACCATTCAAATTCACTTAGAATGGTGTAAACCTGGAAAGATCTCAAAGGAATTACTTTGCTATATAAATGACAGGTATTTAGAGCATGACTCAGTTCCACAGGGTTTTTCATTTTTGGAATTGTGATTATTTGTGTGTTAGATGCAGGTCTTGTAGCTGCAGTGAGGAGGACTCAAATTATTAGGCTGACCTAACTAAAACATCTGAAAGTGTTAAGCCACAACTTACCCAAAAACAAACTCTTCCTTTGGCTTAGTCTTTTTCAGTTTCTTGTTCCCACTTGTCCCACTTGGGGAAAAGGCCCAGATTTCTTCATTCCAGCATCCTTCATGATCTGAGGAGTTACCTTTTCCTGAGCTTCTTTTTCCTGTGATGAAGGCAGAAAATTGTTTCTCATCTTTAGAAAAATGTTCCAAAACAAAGAAGACTCAGAAGAAACTTGTGTACCCAGTCAGTACAGCAACTTATGAAGCCCGACCTTCTTTAAGGCAGTTACAAAACATTTTTCATTTTAAACTGGGCAATGATGATATTGACAACTATTCTGCATGCCCTGTCCTGTCTTTTCCTGGAGTATCTCAAAAGTCGGAATCTCTTAAGGTATAAAGAAGAAAGAGATGAAGAGATATATAGTAATAAGCTTCCCTAAATTACAAACATCTTTTTTCTTTTCTGACTATTCTAATTACATACATAAATCTACCACTTGGAAAAATACACTTCCAGACATTTCACTGAAAGCTTCCAGATATTATCTCAAATTTGTCCTTCCACAAGATAAAGGGTTCTCACTTACTGCCTACAGTAAAACTAACAACCATAGCAAAACCAGAACCCATTTGCTTCTTGCAGGATTGAGAACTATGCTCACAACCACAAGAGTTGTTTATATAGAAACAAGGTAATTGTTCGGGGTTACATACATCACAAGTCCTGCACACATCTACCAGCAGGCTGACAAATTAAACAAGACTTCACTGAAGAAATTAAAACTCAGATCACAAAAGATGAAAATAGAGCAGTCAGGAGTTTGTGAGGTAAGCAGGAACACAGATTGCAAGACTTCAAAAGACCTGCCCTGGAACAGGGAGCCCAGCCACTCCACCTGTCCTTAGCATCTCAGGGGGCCAGACATAGTATTCCCACTGCACACTGCTCAAACTCCAGCTTAAACATGGATTTTTGCTTTTCCTCCCACTCCAGGCAGCCTTTTGCAGTTCATGCTGTAAACAAAACACTCAAAGCCACCCACCTCTGTCCACATTAGCGCGCAGAGATGTGAGCATGCCCTCTGACACCAGAGTTTTATAAAGAGCACCTTTGCAAGATCTCTCCGATTTCCTGGAGCCACAGGTTTCTATCTTTTTAACACAGTCACTGTCCTCAGTTTTGACCTGTTCTGGTAAGCTTTGGGGTACCACCTCCTCTGTTGGGGTCAGTGGTTCCACTTTAATGTTATCAGAAGCCTCACACGGTACTTCCTTGCCGGCTTCAATACTTAGGAAATCGGGAAGCTTGGATTCTTTGGTGGTCTCCACTGGTTTCTCCTTTGATGTTTTCTTTTCTTTCGATTTCACTTTTTTCTTTGGTGATTTTGTATCCAACATGCTTCCCTTCACATTTGAGATGGGGCGGTTTTTTTTGCGGGGAGTATCCGCGAGTCTCTCAGCACCCCAGTCCCCCTTGGCCACGGCTTCAATTGTGTACATTACACTTTCAATGTCTGACTCGGAGGACTGCCTCTTTTTACAAGATTTTTTGGGGGTGGATTTTTCATTTGTGTGCCGGTCCAACTTATTTTTTTTCTTTTTCTTCTTTATCTTTTCTGGCTTTAGCCCAAGGATAGTCATGTCACTCATGAAAAGCTCTGGAGAACGGCACACGTGATCCTTTGTGTTATCCTTCCTCTCAAAAGGACTGTTTTCCATTGCAAGACTAGTAAATTCTCTGCATTTTGCAGTTTCTGATTCCTCAGCTTTTGTTTCATCTGGGTTTTGCATTTTTTCTATCTCTGATTGTTCTACTTTTCTATTACTGGAGTCTTTTACTGTTGTTTTCTCCGGTTCTACTTCCATGTCCTCTGAAACTTCCCCTTCCTCATCTTCCAGTGCTTCCACTTTTGTTTTCCCAGGTTCTTTCACTTTTACTCCTTCTGAAGCAAGGCACATCTAAAATAAGTTTAAAAACAGTCCCATGAAACAAAAGTCTACTGTTAACATTACTTATACTAACAGGAGCGTTTAACAGGGAATCTCTCTGGCATTTTAGTTTAGGAAAGCAAACTGTGCTACAGGACCGTACTGAAAAACAGGCTGAAGACGTGCTGAAACTGATGCAGTGGGATGAGGGCTAAGTGTGAAAATAAGGCTGGTAGGTTCATTGCTCTGACAGAAAAAGACTCCAACTGATCTCAGTGGTGTTTCCTTTAAAGCTCTTAATATCATCTGGAAACCCACTACCAGACAGATTTTCACAATATATGAAATGCAACAGAACAGAGTTATCTATGACTACTACATCCGTTCCCCCTTCAACTTTCCAATGTCCCCAATACAATTCCTTTCTCCATTTTCCAAATGGCCTTGAAGGAGGGAGGAAAAAATGTTTACTGAATCTCCCTGAGATTTTTTTTTTTTACTTGAATGTAGGAAATAATTTGGAAGGTAGTACAAAAGCCTTCCAAATCTTTCTTCTCATGTCACAGACTTATTTTGCAAAGAACTGCAAAGCAGCAGTGGTTGCCATGGTTATCTCCTCCTGGAGATAACACTAATGGAAACCAAAAATCCTTATACTATCTGAGGAACATCGATATTCAGAAAAAGAGCTGTCAGAAGGTCCTCCAACTGCCATGTTCCTACAGCAATGACTTAGGAGATCCTCTCTGGTTTGGATCACCTGTAAGCTATGTGGACATGTCTACAGAAGGTAGTCCTTCACAGCACCAACCAACAGCCCTTAGGAAGACATGCTTTGTTCTTACTGTCCTCTCTCAAAGCCCTCAAGCTGAATTCCCAGTGCAGTTTTGTTTTTAGAACAAATGTCAACCAGTCACCTGGAGCAAAACCAGATGGAAGAGGCTTGCTTTGAACCAGACATCAGAAGTTTCCTACAGCTCAGCCCACAGGCCATGTGGTCAGTATGGATGTACCTCCCCGAGACACATGGGTTCTCTTTAGGTCCATTTTAGATTTCTCAAATTGGCAAGGCTTTTTTTCCTTGCAAACTAAAAAAGGTCTCATACCAATTTATGTAAGAACATAACAGCAATGATTGGGATGTTTTTGTAGCAGGTTTCCAAAACTCTTGCTACCCAAGGTAGAAATTACTGATCTGGTTCAGGACAAGCTGGGCTCAGCACTGTAAAGCACCAGAGCTTGGGCAATACACAGTATCTATTGGGAAGCAGGTTAGACTAGGCAAAGGAGAACTCCACAACAGTGCTGATGTGGGTTCTTGGTACAAAGGTACTTCTGTGACTTTTTTAATATGCTGCAATGTTAAGCACAGCCTGTGATTTTCAAAAGCTAAAGCTCAGTCTTTAAGATGGAGCTCACTAGACTAAGAATATTTTGTCAATTCAACATACATTCCATAGCCAGTGGATTTTTTCCTTTTACACATTTGCTTCTTCTGCAGTAGCCAGTAGTACAGAGCTACAGATGTGGCTACAAAAAAAGTGACTTCTGTCTTGTCAGCAAACAAACTTGTAATTAAACAATCTTCAAGACTGGGAAAACTTAAAAAAGTGTTTAGAAACAAAAAAAAGGGCAAAATTTCAATGAAGCGTCATTGGTTTTAACTGTTCCCAGAAGGAAGATCTGCTGAGAGTACCATAGCAAAACTTCTATGTAAGTTATTGACCTGTTAGTTCACCTGAAAAATAAAATGGGCATGAAAAGCAAAAATAAATGAAAGCAGCTCATGACCATTAACATGAATTTGTAATGGCAGTGCCTGAATTTCACAACACAGCCATCCAGTCCTCTCTCTCAACTATTTGTGTCCCTCAGCTAAGCCCTAAGACCTCAAAGCCTAAATAAGAAACTGAATCCAGGTCAGTTGCAACCAAGTCCCTTTGCCACCAGGAATTGGTGGTACTTCTTAACTGCACCAGACTCTTAGAAACCTCTAAGTTGATGGCTAATCTGGGGAAATGTTGTCTTGAGGCATCTGAGCCATGATAATTTATGGTTCTATAAGCAGCGGTGTAATTATAACTGTATCACTGTTCTGCCTTGCAGACTTTGGCAATCAACAGCTTTAACTTCTCCACCCCACTGCACTTCGGGCAATTAGTCACCAGTGTTTTAGTATTACCTCTGCCAGCTGAAATAATGCTGATGTTCCACACTGTTTTGTTAAATCAGAAGGCCCTGAATGGGATGTACTTGAAGAAATCTATGGAGAGAAAAATCAACACAAATAAAACAGTCTTTGGTCACTACCAATTCTTTTATGTTTATGACACAGCTTTTCAATGGATTGTTTTCCCCCTTCCTAAAATTAATTCATAAGATTATATACTAAAAAAGAAGTGTAGACCTGCACATGCTGGCATGAATAAAAGCCCACTGCAACACTGCTCTGGTGGATAATGCTACTGTACACTAAACAATACTTGCACATTTGGGGCTTTTCTTGTCAGGACTCCCTTTGAGGAACAGCATGAACTGAAACACATGCTCTTTCACACAGGAAGAGACTCCAGCAGTTAAGCAACAATCTACACTAGCATGCAACCCAGCTGGTGTAAAGGATTAGCAGGACACTGAATTCCAAAATTTTTAATTATTTCATTATCATAGGTTAAGGAGGCTATTTCTTTCAGGTTATGATATTGCCTTTTGGTGTCCTATAGAACTCATATGAAAGTCATGCCCTGAACCCAAAGTTAAGTAGAAACCCTCAAGCCTTTGGTAATCTTTAGTATTCCTCAGAACAAAAGGAGGCTGTCATGCAAGCATGTAGCTGATTATCCTCCAGAATATTTTTCCTGTATTAGGCCATGATCCTCTTCAGTACTTTTGAGTGTTCTGTATCAGTTTTGAGCTAGGTGCAAGGAAACAATCTTTTTCTAAACAACTTTAAAAGTATCAGTATCAGGATTGGCCACTAGTATGAAAAGAAGTTAGATTTTTAAGGACATATCCCATCATCTCAGACCAGGCTTGTGGGTTTCTTATACTTCCTTCTTTAGGCTGCATAAGAAAATGAATTTATAAGGGACTGGGAAACCAAAGTATTTACACCCTTTTGTCTCTCCCTGTACCCACAAACTCAGTTTTCACTGCTCTCAACCAACATGGGCCTACAAAGTTGATCGCAGAATTTGGCCTGTCGCTGCCACAAAGGAAATAAACAAAAACCAACACTGTCTCTACATCTCCTGGAAGGTGCAGCTTCTCACATCACCTCCCAAGCTCTGATCATCAGAGCTCAGGCCTCCACATGCTGCTGACAGCCAGGTGCTGCTAGTGCTGTGCAGTGGCCTCCCTGCCTTGGTGAGGTGATGCTCCACTCCTGTACCGCCTCCCTTTGCTCTCGTGCCTCCACATGGAAGACTAAAGACAGGAAGGGACTCAGCAGAGCTGAACAGCAACAGCCTCCCAGGCTTCAGAATGCAGAGTGGCTCCAACCATTTGTAGAAACTTAGAAATCCTCAGAAGTTTTAGAAAATAATTAAACCATTTATTTTATTTTATTTTAATCACCATCTGTGAAATACTGTGAAATATCAAAAAGGAAGGGATAGGGAAGAGGGGGGGAAAAAAGAAGATAAAATTGTTCAATCTGCATAGCAAAGAGATGAAGGAGGAGCAGAGCAATGCAGTATGCTGAAGAAGACAGGCTCCCACACACCAGACGCTTGCCATGCCAGCAGCATGGAAACAGCAGTCCCCTCCCGTGCACAGCATCTGCAGTTTGGAGTTACAGCAGCACAGCACAGCTGTCTGCCAAATCCACATACAAACCTAAGACACCCTCGAGGTGATTAAAAACATGGTTTATGGTTTATTTGGGATACTCCAAACAGGGACTGAACTGCTATCTGAAAACTTCAGCTGAATCTCATCCGTCACATGTCTTTTATTCAACTATGACCCAACATTAGAGATCTCCAAAACTGGGGAAAAAAAGAAGAAAAAAATCCATAGCACTGATGTCCTACAAGAGCTAGAGACATAGAAGATGTG
This sequence comes from Onychostruthus taczanowskii, assembly GCF_017590055.1. Taxonomy (NCBI): domain Eukaryota; kingdom Metazoa; phylum Chordata; class Aves; order Passeriformes; family Passeridae; genus Onychostruthus; species Onychostruthus taczanowskii. The sequence continues at coordinate 308,658 of NW_024505118.1, forward strand.
CCTAGCACATCTGCTGTGTTTTTCCCTGTTTGAATCAGAGCCTTTAACGGCCATTTTGTGTATTAAATTAGGCTTTCAGGACACCATCTGAGCAATCACTGAGAGATCACGGAAACCTGTCCAACATACAATGTCATGCTGCCAGACTTAGCCTCACTTCTTCTGCCACCTGCAGTACAAACTGTGCACTCCTGTGGACAAGCATCTGTCCTACTAAATTAGGGCTTCACAAGCTTCATAGTCACATCACAACTTCTAACGCTGACTTCTAAAAATAAGACTGCACACAGTAATAAGCCTTACTCCAGAACAGCATTACTCAGCCTGCTGCTGTCCTGTTAGAGGACATGTTAGAAACTTCTGGTGTCCCTGAGCAAATACTACCAGCCCCTCTGCTGCCCAGAGCTGCAAAAGCCAAATACCCTTATGGATCACTGAGCACAGTTGGGTGTAATCACCCTTGCACAGACACTGCTGGCAATAGAGCACATAGTCACAAACTCTACTACTGCCAGAGACTGCCTGTACAGTAAGGCAGATTTTCTTCCACTCATTTAAGTTCCTATAAAGCCATAATCTTGCAAGACTATCCATAGAACAACACATGAAATACTTTCATTTCAATGCTTCCAACCTCTGCCATTTTCCTGAGAGGGACTGATCTCACCAGCAAGAATATAGGGCTGGCTGCAACTAGACAGGATCCAGAGAACCATTTTCCTTACTGAAATAGGATGTGAATTTGAAATAAAAAACTGAAACACCACAACAAAAAACAACAACAACAAAAAAAGTGTACAAGTAATGTGCTAGCATACTCCCTTATTTGTCTGGAATACAGCATGTATCTTCATCTTTCAGTCTTCACAAAGAATAGCATCTGCACATCAAACCTCAGAGATTTTTGAGTGTCTCATCCATATCAAACAGAAGACCTCTACAACTTTATATTTAAGACTCACAGAGAATTTCTAGGACTTTGAGGAAACCTGACCAGCATTCTTGATTACTGCTGACAGTTGCCAATTTCAGAATTTAATACACTGCATCAACTTTCAACTCTTCACACAGATTCCTGATGACCTCAAAGTCTACTCTTCTTTTCCTATTCTCAGTCCCTGAATAAGCAATGCACCTTCCAATCATCATAACCAAAGCTTTATTTTTTTAATCCTGGTATGCAGCTCCTCATTAAGAATACTGTTATCTTCTGTCTTTGCTGTTTTCCTGAGCATTGTTTTTATTACTGTTATAAAGCTACATTTCCTAAAAAGAAGTGTAACTTTCTGTGCTGTCTCTAAGAAAATAAGTACATTCACAAGTGTCTAAAAGACTAGATCCCTGGAACCATAGCCACTGCCTGCTTCTCTTGGTATGTCATTATTTACTAATCTATTTTTCTGGAAACACCAAATTCGATACTAGAGCAAGCCTTAAACAATTCATACTTTTTTGTGGGAAAGTTATACACATCCTCCCCTTCTGAGACTAGTGGGTATAACTTTACCTCTGCCAACTGGAAGAGTGCCGACTTCCCACAGTGCTTTACTGGCTCGGGACTTGGCAATTGGGAAGTATTTGATGAGATCTAGGTTACAAATGAACAGAGGAGAAAATATGTCAGTGGCACACAGGAAAGACAGAAAGGGAGGGAAAAAAAGAATGGAAAATAAGAGATTAGTTAAATCAGTTAATTTTAGTTCTTTCTGGCAGAAGGCCCTACTTCAGACAGGCAACCCCATCCTGTTAAGAAACACTTAACAGATATGTAGAACACAGCAAATACGACATTCCTTCCTTAGATTACGCTCATGGATACTCTATGTTTCTACTGTCCACAGCTAATATTCACGCTGTGTGTTTGACATCTGTTTTATGTGACCAAGCGAACAAATCATACCTGTTGCTTAAAAATACACCCTCCTATTAGTTGTTAAGGTTAAATAAAATTATCCCAGAAGGTCTGGGCAGTATTTCCCATTATTTAGACACAGACAAGGACCATCTATCTGTCCTCACAGGCAGTTCTTGTTTCGCTTTCTTTAGTTATGAAAAAGGAAGTAAAACCTATGTCTGGAGATTAAATCTAGCCTTCCAAAGAGCTGTTGGTGTGCCAGCACCTCTGATAAGTAAATAACTACCATTACCACTTTAGGGAATTGCTTTTACAGCCAATTTTTTTCAGACCCGCTTTCCAGTGCAGCATTATGAATTCAGAAATCCAAGAATTTTCTGATATGTGACCTTTTTTTGGCTTGGCATGGCATTGCATGGTAGTATTTGACTCAGAAGCCTTTAAAAGCCTTGGGACAAAATCATCAGTGTTTCTATGGTATCTCCCTCACCACAAAAATCACACTTAAGACCATGATTACACAGGTAGTGACAGGACAAGGAAAACGGTTTTAAGGTGAAAGAGGGCAGGTTTATGGCAGATGTTACAAAAAATTCTTAACTCAGAGGGTGGTGAGGCACTGGAACAGGTGGCCCAGGCAGGCTGGTGTTCAGGGCCAGGCTGGATGGGTCTTTGAGAAACCTCATCGAGTGGAAGGTGTCCCTGCACGCGGCAGGGGGGTTGGAACAAGATGAGCTTTATGGTCCCTTCCAATTCAAACCATCCTATGGTTCTACGATCTTCCACATGCAAAAATTATCATGTTCGCTTTTCTCCTTGTAATTAATTCTTTCTTTTGAACTAGGTTATTTGAAGAATTTAGCTTTCAATTACCTGTCAAAAAATTTATTATTATACTCTCCATGACATCCTCCTCCACCAAGATCCAGGACATCCATTTCACTTAAAGCTATTTAAATACAGCAAATAATACTCAAATGTGCACTAGAAGTAATTTTTAATATTACACTGAAATATTTCAACATCCTAGTTTTGCTTTGAGACAGTTCAGTGAACCTGCTCAGGACCCCCCTTGACGAAGTGATTTTGTACACTGAACTTCAACTTTTTATCTTTCTATTTTAACAAATGCTCATCTCAATGATTTTTTTTTCCGCATAACATGAATGGCAGAAAAAGGACAGAACAACACCCACATGCACTGAATTATAACTTGAGAACATACAGGCATATCTTGCCTCTTGATGCAGAAAGTGAGGAAACAGTAACAAGACAAAATGTGAGATCTTTATAGTGCTGAAAGAAAGAGAGGAAGCAGACACTTCATATCAGAAAAAAACAAACCCCAACCTTTAAAGAGCTAAGAAAACAAACAGCAAGTGACAGAAGCATGTAACTCATTCTGATGAAGTTAGTGGCCAAACATCAGAAGGAAAAGAACAGCTGATCAATCAGCTCTCAGTGAGATTACAGATCCCATTACCTGTCTTAATAACATCTCTCAGACTTAAGATTAATCAGAATCTCCAGAACTACAACTACAAACAGCCCTTTAGTTATGTAGAGGTTTAACTGGAGGATCATTAGGATCAAGTTACTATCTTTTATTACAGTACAGGTGGGACTTGAGCTATTATATTACATTTTAGTTTGCAAAAGAAACTTCATCTTCCTCCTAGAACAGGCATTTTCATCTTCCTCCTAGAACTACTTTTTCATCTTCCTCCACACAAACAGTTAATAATTTCAGTATGTGGGCAAACAGCTTATACATTTTTCTTTACCTGGGAAGATTACAGCTTTACATATGGAAGCTGGAAGAGAAAACACTCACTAGTTTTTACACTTCAAATTTCAAGGTATTTTGACCAAAAGTTTTGGAAGCTCAAACTTCCTGTTCTACACAGAAATAAACAGAGAGCAAACCTTCTCAAAGTGAGTATGTAAGAATGCAGCATGGACAAAATCCTCCCGAGTCATGCTTTTTTTCTGAAATGAAAGTAACATGATGGACTAGCAAAAAAAAAAAATCCCCCTTGTTTCATACTGCATGTGACTGGGTTTTTTTTTTTTTGGTTGGTTTGTTTTTCTTTTAAAATTAAATCACTTTGAGAAAAAATTCAGAAAAGCTGCTGAAAGCAAAGAGTTTGGTGGCTGTGGATTCATTTTATTTTTAAGATGGTTGAACTAGCAATTCTTTTGCTTCCATACCCCAGAAGCCTTTTCTTTAATAATGAATAAGTTTAGGAAAGTAAATCCAAGAGGTACTCATCTTTCCTCTCAAGGAAGCAATCACCACCATCTGTTCACATTTGCCAAACACAGATGCAGTAAGACCAAGAGAGCAAGGGGTCCCATCTGCTCTGCTTCCCTCTCATGGCAAGGAAGGGGACAGTGACCAGTCCCTGTGAGTAGACAGCCTGCAAACAGCCACTGCCCTAAGGAACACGGCCCACTGCTCAGAAATCACAGCCTTTCCATACAGGCTCAAATGAGAAGGACAAAAGTAGGGCCAGCTACTTGCAAGGTCAGAAGCAGAGAAAGCCAAAAGCATAACTCAACAGCAATCCAAACTTCAAAAAGCTCTTATGAGGATGTCACATGATCTTTGAAGACCTCCAAGGCACTTGCCTGTACACCCACAGAACCGAATGAAGTCTTGCTTCCAGGATTTTCACCATGTGTTGTGGCAAGTCACTGAGCAGGCCTCATTAGGCATATCCTGAGCAGCTTTAATTGACAACTACAGCTAGACAACCAGATGAAAGACTAACTGAGGCTGTAAAGACAAAAAGAATCCCATGCTATTCTACACATAATGAGCTGTTTCTGAGTGACAGGGCACTTGTACTCCTGCGGTAAAGGTGTCTGTTTTAAATGACAAACCTACTCAATGGGATTGCTGTCTTCACAAAGAGGCACCTCTTACTCACCCTGCTGCAAGGGCGGTGAAGAGAAAGGCAACATACGAGGAACACCCAGCTAGAACCAAAACTGAGCTGGGATGGCTGCCAGAAGTCTCCAGGCACATCAGACCAGAGCACACTTCATATTTCTTCACAGGTCTACTTGGCTACTGGTTAAATAACTACTTTCTCTCCTTCTCTTTTTTCTTTTGTAGCACTGTACATTGATGACAGCAGCCCACTGCAAATTGCTTGCCATAATTTAGTTCTCTAAATGCAGTAATGTGTTCATATAGACAAGATGCAGTAAGAAGTGGCACAGTAAGGAACAGGACTTTTGCCAAATTTCACAATGACAGCCTGTGCAAATGAAAGCCCTTATAGCTGAAAGAGCACAAGCAGCTTTAATAGCAGGGGAGAAAGCTTAAAGAGGTTCTGTAACATGCTCAATACTTTCCCCAGGAGCAACCTAAATTAAATAATCAGGCTACAAGCTTAGAAAAAACGTCATTTCTCTACTGCTATAGATAAAAAATTATGTTCATCACCGTCATTAAGGTTTCACAGGAAAAATAACCATGGTGAAGGTGGGTTTTTAATATTTTTTCCTCTTTACTAGATTTCTGTCTCCTATTTCCAGCCACAGAACAAAATCAACCCCTCCAGACTGCACACACATTTAAATATTTTTACAAGAAAAAGAGATTAACCCTGACTCTAAAACTGTCCTCAGTAAATCCTAGTTACCTTTCTAAGCACCTCTTCTACATAACATTCATATGCGTACTCCAATGTGCCAAAGGAGCTCACTCAGCATAGTGCAATGCAACTCAGCGCACTATCACATCCGTATGACAATTTTCAGGTTTGTCATTTTGTTTGTTCAATTAGGAGATTAAATGGTCTTAGGTTCTGTGAAATTCTGAGAGTATGGCTAAGCCAGGTTTTATATGACAATTTAAGAATGTTGTACTAAACGCAATACATACTCTGTTCAACTCCGCAAATACACAGAATGACTTGAGATTTTTGCAACTAAGTTAGCAGATTCACTTTGCAATAAAATTAACAAGAAATGCTCTCCAGTTTGTATCTTTTAATTTGGTTTAAAAGTCTAGCTTCAGCACATAGTTTCATCCTGTTCAATTCCACTGATTTTCTCAAAAGAGCTTTGCAAATTGACTTCTAACTTTCAAAGCTGTGGTACATATGAAAACATCTTCATGATCAGAGATATTAACTGCATTGTATCTTTTATAGGAATGTTTGTAGCTAGGTATTTTCTGGCACCTGAATCAGTAAATCGATTTGTCTTCCTTGGCCCACCTAAGAAAACACTAAGGCCCATTCCAGCCACACTAAAAAAACATAGCAGACAATCAGCTCAACATGTCACAGAAGGAAGTGCATGAAACACAGAATAACAATCAGGGTATCTTTTAAACCCTTTATGCTCCTCTGCAATAGCACCAGCTCCAATCCCAGCCTTTTCAGTCACACACAAAATGCACCTGCGGCTTAAATGATTCTGCAAGCAGTACCAGACTCCCCCAAATGGGCAAGAAGAGTAAATGTGTGGAAAGTCAATTCACAGACGCATATTCAACACATGGGAGAACAAATTCCTAAAAGCAGCACTTCACAAACTCCCAATCTTCAATATGTAGAGGAAGGCAGAAAGGCTACATACTTATGGGAAACTGATAGGCTTGATAAGTCACCACCTAACTGATGCTGTTAAATATCCTTGTGGCAGGTGTGATAAGCTTCCTTTGACCTGCAAGGATTCTCCAAATGATTCCTGCCTCTAGGACAATCACCATTCTGCCCTGCTGCAGCTTCTTCCACAGGCAGTGCAGTGTCATTTCAGAATGTCTTTTAATTGCTGTTTTCCTAGATGTAAAGGCCATTTGGAGAGTAAGTCTGCAGTGATCCTTTGAGTATGGAACTGCTACGTAATGTTTACAAGCCTAGTATCTCTCAGCTGGTAGAACTGGCCAACATCTGATCCAGTCACTGGTTATTCACCCCATGGTTTTCTTAACACAATACTGTCAGGAAGATACACATCTCCTGATGGGAATCTCTGATAACACAGGGTGCTTAGCCATTCAGTGGCAACTCTTAGGGTTCCTTGCTTCCTCCCATCCTCCCCCACCACATTCAGCCATTGTACCTCAGCAAACTGAAACAATGCAGACTCCTCCGTTTGTTTTACTGCCCCCAGGACTCCAGGCTGTGACGTGTTGGAAGAGATCTGTCAGGAAAACAATTATGCTTGTATTACCTAACTGTTCAGTTTCAGTATCACACTTCAACATGTTAAATTTATAATCTGTCATAAAAAGATTCCTGGTACTCCAGAGAATGCAAACGAGTCCCAACTCACCCTTAGAACAAACTGTATCTGTTTTTCAGGAAACACATAAACAGGTGATCTGTGAAATGGTAATTCTGAATTATTTTTCAGAAGGAAAATCCTTCCTAGGATCTACAAAATAAGCTTTTTTTGAAGGGTTTTTATTTGCCTGCTGATATATCAAAGAAGGGTTAGCAACAAATACTTAACACTGTATTGTATTTTACAGTTCAGTGGAAGACCTGAGACTGCAGAATGGTGGTGATGACAGAGCACAAATTGCTACCTAATACAGAAGGTGAAGTGTGGACAGAAACACAACGTGCACAGGTATTTTGAGATACCAGAGCTATCCCACACACTAAGCTAACTGCATTTCATACTGTTTAACTTGTGTCAATTAGTTTTGTTGCAAATGACACCTCTGATTAATGCTAGACTTCACTGCAAGTATCAGTTATTTTGCCACTGACACACATACCTACCATGCACTGGTTAGGTGCACCCTCTCTACAGGATGTTTAACATCCTTGAAAAATAAGACTAGCTAATTTGCATTTCTAATTACTGATCATCAGTAGGCTACTTCTAAACCACATGCTTTAGCAATGCAGGTGAGCTTGTTTCCCGGCACCCACTAAAAATTTTCTTCGATGGGTAAGGAAAAGCCTGAGGTCAGAAACCCTCTGCAAGGGCATATCTGGCAGCACACAATTCCTGCCTACTACCACATTCATCTGGCACCTCTCTCCTTTGGCACTGTAAAATGAACTGAAACAATTAGGTGAGCTGGTATTTGTCTTACTCTTTAAAAGATTCAGCAGTGAAATTCAATACAAGACATTGCTCTACTGATAGTATAAGCACACAGAAGCATCTCAGAAATATGGGAAGATGGATGTTGAATCATTACCACGGAAGTGTCATAAGTGATACTGGAATTAACCAATTCTAAGAAGCATCTAAGTATTGCTTTTCATTGCTGGCACACCAGGCATTTCCTCTTCCTAACAAGAAAAGCCAGCAGGCTGTTTAAGAGCCTAATTACAGGTTATCTACTTCACTCTGGCCATTATCTTTAATCAGAAATAAAGGATCAGTGCTCCAATTTATTTCTAACACATTCGAAAGACCCAGATCTTAAGCTGGAATTCAAGGGCTTGTGCACTGATGTTAAAATGTCCAACTGAAAAAGAAGTCCCATTTCTTGTGTGCTAGGATTGCAATGTATCTGCTCCCAAAGTGATGATCTTTTAGGGAGGAGTATGAAAGTGCACAAGGCCATGGGTAATAAAGACACACAAGTCAGATTCACAGCTGGTGTGAATACAGGTAATAAAAAGTCCTCACTACGACAAAATTTCTTTCCATATACACTTACTTAAAAACTACCCAGTGTCTTGTAAAATCAGTACCTATACAACTAAATATTTGTGTCATGTATTATGACTATTTCAAGAAACAAGTCATGCTTGCAGAGGGCTAGAGTTCCTTGCAATCTCATTTTTGTCATGTTATTTATATCTGTGAAACCCATTAAGACTTGGATGAAACTTTCTTCAAAGAAAAAGAACAACACACACCACAGTTGCACTTCTAGCGATAACTGGAGTAGGTTGACAAAAACATTGTACACTGCAAAATTAAAGCACACTTGCATAGAGCTGTTTGGTGGTTCTAGAAGAAAATTTTGGAGATTTAAGAACTAGAATTATTTTTGATGGAGCCGATGATTAAAGCAGCCACACTAGATTAGAAACATCCAAACATATGTTAAAACCTTAGTTAATAAGGCTCTAGTTTAAAACTAAGTGCAGGAATGACATATCTCCAAATGACAGCTTAAACCACAGCTCCATTATTGCACTTCGGTTTCCACCAGGGTCCTAAACACACTCTCTTGCACTTCAAGTCTTACCAACCTGATAAATGATTCAACAGCATAAAACCAAAAATGAGGCAACACATAAAAGCACCAATTTTAGTTAAAGACATTTGATTTTTCTTTCAGCTGGACATCAGATGCTTCTTAAAAGGATACACTTAGAAGAAAACCCTTTTTTAAAGAAACTCACCTCTGCAAGCTGAAACAATGATGACTTCTGACAGGCTTCTGTAGAATTAGATGTATCAGACTGGCAAGTACTGGAGGAAACCTGGAAAAGGGAGAGTGCAGGGTAAGACCTCAAAGGTGCTTCCCTCAAGCTAAAAACAACAGTGAGCAAAATAAACCATTTAAGAGAAGAAGGACAAGCCAATGTCTCACAGTCCTGGAAAGATTAAATCATATTTACAGATGAAAACATTGCTTAGCGCTCATTGTAATGCATTTGAAAACTGTCTTAGAAAAAAAAGACCAGAAAAATACCACGCATTTCTTCTCCTTTTATGATTCTGAACTTGTCAGAATAGTTTTATACAATGGAATACCAATGGATTATACTGAACTGCACACGTAACTATCTTGTATTGGTGATGCTATCAACACTGCTATATCTGTAATTTGTGCTATAATTCTGAGTAAGATTACATAGAAAGTAAAAAAATATTTTGAAGGCACAGTTGATGACAGGAATACTAATTAGAAAAATAATCTCCAATCATAACAGCATGAAAGTAAGTAGATAAGGGCAGCACAAGCCTAAAATTTCTCAAATCATGTACCTAAACATACATTTTAGAGGTGCTTTTGAGAAGCAGTGCAAGAAAGTCATAACTGAAAATAAAATACAAAGAAATGACTGTTCAAAACCAAAAGCCTTATTTAAATTAACACAGATCTCAGCCATGGTAATCTTATTAGCTAGAAATGTGTTAATCAAGCATTATTCTGTAAAGGAATTCTATCAAATATGATACATTCATTAAGTGTCACATTTGAGTGTAAAAGATTTACATGTGTAACTCCTAGGAGAATGAAGTACTGTTAGTATAAAATAAGGTATGTAGAACGGCTTGTAAGAAACAGAAAAAAAGGAACAGGATGGAAATTTTTTCCCTAGCAACTTTTTTCCCCTCAAAATATCAGTTTACTTAACAAATTCAAAAATAAACGTGGGCCTTTTTCTTATTCATTACCTAAACAAGTAAATCAACAGCTTTTATTGGTGAAAGCACATGAGATTTAGCTACTGACTGCACCTGATAGTAAGCACAAAGCCTCACTGCACATGCAGCTTGCCCTGCTGCTCCTTGTCTGAGATCCTGAAGCACTGCAATAGCAACAGCAGCATTTGCCTTCAGGAATCTGCTACCCACACTCCCCTGGAAACACAAAATCCAAGTGTAGCAACCCAGAAGACAAGGGGAAATTCACCGACGTGACAATTTGCTTACATATATAAACAAACTTGTTTCTTCCCTGCCATAAACCCGATCAGCATCAGTGACTCCTGTGATCTGTATTTCCACTGTATTTATTAAACACTGAGCAGGATGTTTTATTGGTGTACTATGGGAGTACACCAACCCAAAGGACGATAAAGAATGTATTTCTAATGTCGGTCTTCTGCCCTTTTGGTAGAAGGTTTTCCTACTATTTTCACTGACTTAATGTTTATTACTGACTTTTATCATGTTTCTGTACAGTCTGTTCAAGATGTCTGTGCCTCAGCAGTAGTCTGGACTATTACCAGAAAAGTATCTGGCTGCTTTTGAGAGACCCATCTCTGAAGGTGTGAGACTCTGCAGAGGTGCAAATATGTACGGTTGCTGCTTGCATGTCTGGGCATTCATTTGGTCATTTTAGGCCTCTGCACTGGTGGGATTCTTAAAAGAATAACCAAATTTTGGACTTGTTTCCCATATTTTCTGCAGTTCAACCAGCTGCCTTATACTCCTCTGCTCCAAGTCTGGAACCATTGAGCCATGGACCCCAGGAGCACCGTGCTGGAGTGGCAGTGCCCTTCCAAGAGTGGCTATCTGGGCTCAGCCCCCACAATACAGGTGCTGTCAGACACTCAGGATGAGCCTTCTCACTGCATTGGATGCCATGTGCTGGGGGCTGGGCACAGCTGGTACACCTGGTGGTACCAGAACCATTTGCTGTGGGAGGTGTGAAGCCCAGTTTTCTACAGGTTTGTGTGTAGAGGACAGATTGCTGGTGCTCAGTAGCTCAGTGGAGGTTTTGTGGTTGGAACCACTATGCTTTTCCTATCAATTCCTGCTACTCTTTAAAAAGTTAATGCTGTCGCCTTTACTTGGCAGAACACTAATTAGAGCTTTTTCTTCTACTCTGCTGCTCCCCAAACATTCTTGACCTGTGGGAAACTTATTATCTCCAGGTCTTCTACCATTTGTCAGACTGAACCTGGTCAAAGCATTAAAATAATTACCAGGAGGAACAGATGCACAGATAGTGCCATTTTGTATGTCTCATTTCCTGCTCTAATAAAATGTCTTCAACATCCCATTTCTTTCTCCAAGCCTTCTCTTGAGCTGCACTGAGAGATTTTTCACTTCTGAGTCACCCTTTGCACAGACCCTGCATCACATGTAAGAAAGCCTTTTGCTCTTAAAAAGAAGGAAACCACATGCCTTCCTTTCCCTGCAGGTTACCACAACCTGCTCTGAAACGATCACAGCGAACACGGGCAGAGGAAATCCCTGGGCCGGCCGCACCCTGACCGCTGCGAGGCGCAGGTAGACAGGCAGCCTTCGGAGGCCGCTCCGGATTTCGGGATTTCTGGGCAGTAACCTACAGAGAGTCCACTAGGTGCTGCTGTAAGGCAAGGAAAGGGCCTGATAGACGAGTACGGGATTTGTGCAGGGATGCGAACGGGTAAGCAAGGAGCGCTGCTCAGCCTTGCTGCCAGTAACCTGCGGCGAGGACCGGGCTTTGCCTGGCACAACCACAGCAGCTGGAGATGATCCATCCGGCATCTCTGCTCAGGTGTTTAGTAAAATATGCTCACACACCACTGTCTTGTGTAACTGATGAAAGCATCCAAAATGAGGGGGGAAACTCACTGCATATCCGTGTCCTCTGCCTGTAAGGTCTGTGGCTTCTCTTGCCTATCAGCTTAGTAACTCCAGCTGCTGCCTAGAAATCAATCACCCACCAACACTGAATTCTGTTACCAGAAGAGAAACTCTCTAGTCTATTACAAAAATTTGCAAAATTGGGAACATATTGGCAACATACAGAGATTGCAACTGAAGCCTCAAAACAATTTTGTAAATATGACTGTTGTGCCTCTTCCCACCCTCCTGCTGGCTGGTCACTTGGTCACCTGACATCTGGGCTTCTTACAGCTTGGAAGATTGAACACCTCACTTGAAAAACCCCTATCCATTCATTTAGCATACACTTGCCAGAACATCAGCAGGTGTTGAATACTTTTCATTGGATTAGCAGACCTCTAAGTACAATGTCCTTCATCATCTCTTAAGTGCTGAGCAAAACTGTGCCAGTGCTGCCCTTCCCCCTGTTAACAACTTTAGAATTGTAGGAGGGTGTAAGACCTATGCTTATAAGGCCACCCAACATATGCACAGCAGTCAATATGCATGTTGACAGCTAATCCTGTGTCTGCCAGATCCCCAGTTTAAGAACCACATATGTGTACAAGCATCTTAAGTGTATACACACACTTTCATGATAATTTAGACTACATGTTATAATTTAGAACATTCTTTAAAATATGACAGTGTCTGTCCTTTCTCTAAAAATAGAAATGCCAAGGTTTTAGATGTACAATGTGCATTTTTATATGTATGAGCGTATAAAAACAATACATACATTCTCCATAATAAAGCAACTTCTGAACCTCTTTCACTAACCATACCTCTGTAGTCACCTTAACACAGCACATTTTTTCCCATGTGAATACCAACTCTAATACAACACAACTGACTCTTCCTCTCCATTCAAGAACAAAACAGCTTCCAGCTCTACAATGAATTCTTGAGCTGCTTTCTGAGTCTGTCATACCACCCCCTAGCATGTTCTGCTAACCTCCCAGATGCTGGTTAAGTGTGAGATCATAAGCATGGAAATCCAACCACAGATTCTCCTAAAGGCATGCAAAGATGACCATCTTACATCTCCTCTGTCTACAAGCTTGATGGAAGACAGAAGAGCAGTTCAGTTATCCAAGTTTAAACTGGTTTAGGATCATTACTGCATTTGAGAAACACATCCCTAAGAAATATTTGCTCTGTATCTATTCACCAGTGAAACATAAGAACATAAAGGACAAATGGAAGACACACCAGGGCTGCCACACAAAAGAAACTGAGAAAGTCTCTCAGCACCTGGACACACAGCTGGAGACTTAACTCCTGCAAACACACAATGAAGAGGACTGAGCTTTGTTCATTTGGGTCTGTTTAAGAATACCAATCACCTCAATTGATCTGGAGGAGGTATTTTACAAAGGGGACCCTCAAAGGATCAGAGATGTGCAGTTTCCTGGAAAGTGCTCTGTTCCTTAACCACTTGTCAAATAGGGCAGGACAATTGAAACAGAGCAACTCATTAGTAAGTATGGGCTAAATTATGGCCCATCACGATTCTAACAATCCCCCAACTAGTTTTGTCTGGCCTGGATTTATGACAATTATTTTGCTCTACATTTTTGGGGAAAGTAGATTACACAGCTTGCTTCTTTGATGTGGAGGGCCAGGTTTCAAAAGAAGACCACAGGCCCAGAAGAGTAGAGTGTAGTTTATACATGAAGTGAATATTTCATCACAAGTTGTATTGCACACTTCTATCAGGAAAACCAGGATTTATTGAGACACACAGGAAGCTGTCTTTTTGCTCAAAATAAAGAAGTTCTGATTAAAAGAACTTTTATGCACTAAAACAATCACACAACATGCCTTTTGATTTGACTCTAAATCTACATGTGGATTTTATTCCTACACTGCCATCTGAAATCATACTACTGAGGCTCTTGCAGAATATCAAGACACCTCAGCTCACAACGTCACAGCAAAGACTTTTTTAAAGGAATGCAGTATCTGTGACTAAAATATATCTTCCCTCACATTTAAACATAACAGCATAGTAAAAGCAGCTTGTATGCTCCAAGCTGAGCGATTACAAGTTTGAGAAGGACAGTACAATTTTAGCACAAAATAATGTATTTCTTTTCACTTTTCTGTCAACTTGGCTTGAATGTTTCTTATTTTTCATGCTGCAGCACAGAAGACCACTATCCACACAGCATAAAACTTCCATGGCTAAAACTGGTGTGAGGAAATGCATTGAGGAGTCCTGGCAGTACAGAGGCAATAAATATCAAATGCACTACACATACAGATTAAGTTAATTATTACTTTTCCTCTCAATAAAACCAACAACAACAAAATAGAGCTCTTTCCTAGAGCTAGAGATTTATGGCAGTACTACTTACTATAGCCAACAAAGAAGCTACAAAAATTGAACAATTTTCAAAGTTGGCCTAAAACCCACATGATATTAATAATCAGTCTAAAGAAAGACTAAAGATCTCTGCACTACTGGAGATATACACAAACACTTACTAGACTCCTTTGTAAAAATACGCTTGTAATGGCAACTAACTACAAACTTCTTTTTAGACATAAGGATTTAGTGAATAGGAGCAGATGCAATACTTCAATTACCTGTTAGCACTTGCAGGGTTTCAGTGTATACAATGATGCTGACTTTGGAGGAAATTATTTGTTTATTCATTTGTTAGTGCCAAGGCCACAGTTGTGTCAGGCATTGCAAAAGCATATAGAATCCTTGCCCAGAAAAGCTTGCAAACCCCACCTGTTTGTTAACACAGTCACTGTATTTCAACCCTTTTTCCTCTGAGAATGTCTCTTCATAGGGCAGGCTTGACTGGTGTGCTCAAGTATCAGCAGAGTTAATACTGAACTATGCTCAACCTACATTCACAGCTGGGATACAAGACACACATTTCATTCCCAGCTGAGGTTGTTATGAGTAGAAAAGTTGTCCATTTTTTTAAGTTGGAGAGTTAACAAGTTAAATCAATTGCTGTTGTTAATAACTTCACGTTGTAATCACCTGTTGTTAATAGTTTTTCTTCAGTTACCTGTTAATAGTTAAAAGTCAGCTCAAGTGTTCCCCTGCTGTTTCCTGGGAGATGACACCTGAGGCTGCAGGTAGCAATGGTGTGGGGGAAGGTGACGTCAGAGCTCAAATCTTGCAAAAAACCCTCTAAAAACAATGAGCCATCATGGAATTAAGAGATCTAAGTGATGTCTAAAGGTGAGGAACTTGATCCCATGTTAGCTGGGATCCTCTTTGCCTCTCACCCTAACTTAAGGAGAGGCCGACTAGAAAGGAGACCTCGAACGTTAGCCTGAAAAGATGGAATCTCCTAATCTCCTGTGAGGACGGAAGCCCCAGCTCTGCCTGCAGACCAGCAGACACAAATGCATCCTCCTCCCCCTTGCCACTCCTGGGAGCAGTGGCGGCGTGGGCGTGACCCATCGGTTTCTCCCCACTTGAGCTGATTTTTTTAATAACGGCATAAAAAAGGAGAAAGATCTCCTGCCCATTTTATTTCAAGGTTACCTAACTTTCATTCCTCACTGGTCAAATATTCCTCTTACAAGCTCTTTAAACTGAGACCTCACAGTAAGGGAGAGAAGAGAGTTCCTTACCTCTTGTGCAGTAAGTGCATGTTCCCCTGCTAGAAGCAGCATACTCAGGCCTCCCATTTGGGTAGGATCTGTTAAAAGAGTAAAATGAAGTCTTCAGTTGATTCATTTGCTTGTTTAAAAAAAAGTACCACTTGCACCACTGAAGACCCAGAAGACTATTTGTCACAGACACTCTCAGCAAGCTGCCATCAAAGGCAGTTCAAGAGAATCACAAAAAAACATTTCTGTACCCTCTGGGAAGGCTTTCAAAGCTGTTTGAAGGATTTAATTGGATTTGTGTGCTTAACACCCCATTGCATGGATTTACAAATCTACTGCCAAAGGTTTTATGTACTATACAGATGAATATCTTTAAAACAGCAACTGTAATGATCTCACACATAAATATACACAAAGATGTTCTAATAATGCACAGGTTTACAAATCGGTGGATGCTCCTACCAAGGGAGCAGTTCCTTCCTTGGCAACTGAACAAATGAAAGGATGGAACAAAACCACACGATCAAGCTCTGAAGCAAAATTTCTGTTTTCATTTGTCTATAATTTAGAGCTGTATTTAGTGGAGAAAAGTGCCAGCCTGACAGCTCTGAAGCATGAAGCCAGAACAGCACAAGCACTGGCCAGGCAAGCTGCCTGCCTACTTGTTGCCCTGCCAATACGATACATAATTGAAGAATGTAAAATGGAGATATAAATGTTCTTTCTCCAAGTGTTTAATAGTGACAGCTTTTCCCCTCTAGCCTTCCTGCACCTCAGGAGCTCAGAAAATGACAAGAAGTGAAAGCAATAAACTCTGACATTGCATTACTCATGGAGTAGCTTTTCCACTCAGAACAGTGGTTGCTCTTCATCACTATGAAGACTAATTGTCTGATTTTGGGAGAATGCCTTGGGAGCAATGCAGGCGCCTGATTTAACAGTGTCATGTAGAGACTGGGAGACAGATAGTGGCCAAATGTCTCATACAACAGCCACAATGTGAGTGGAATTTTTTCATCTTTTCAGATGACATGGGCCAAACTTGTACCTGTAAACCTCCAAAGAGTTTAGGGCTACAGATGGTAACAGTCCAATTTATGGGAATACTCATGAATGCTGTTCCATTCAATACCACAGATGCTGCCCAAAGTTTTCCTGCACACAACATCTCTCACTGAGATTCCCAAGAAAAGTTCTTCCAATAGGCTTTTAAAGGGGCATTAAATAGAAACAGAGGAAAACAATGTAAATAAACCAGGCTTATTCACTACCTCATGGATAGAAGAGTGGCATATTATTAAATAGTATTAAACGGGCATCCTAAATAGCACCTAGCTTCAAACCCAATATTCAACTGGAATTAACTGGAATTAACTTTTCCTTCACCACAATAAACACATACAACACACGTATTTTGGAGGTTTTAGTTTTTTTGAAGAAGTTTGCCTTTTTAAATTAAAAAGGGGGAAAAAAAAACCACACTTCTATGAAGAGACAAGACACTACCAGAAGTGTAGGA
Organism: Onychostruthus taczanowskii; assembly: GCF_017590055.1. Classification (NCBI taxonomy): domain Eukaryota; kingdom Metazoa; phylum Chordata; class Aves; order Passeriformes; family Passeridae; genus Onychostruthus; species Onychostruthus taczanowskii. The sequence continues at coordinate 325,883 of NW_024505118.1, forward strand.
TCTAGTAACAGAAAATGTGAAGGACCAGTAAGTATCTAAACACAATTCATAAGTGAAGTGATCCTGTCAGGAACAGCACTTTTTGCCATCCAAGCAGTTGATCTGAAACCACTCAGACCTTCAAACCAGAGGACATCAGAGCAATTAGGAAGTGAAAAGTGAACACATATCTTGAAAGATAATGCCTGAGCAGACAGTGGATTTGGAGGAAGGAGAGATGGGAAGAGATCTCCAGGCCCTTCATAAACTTACTGAGCCCCACGTTAAAGAGTAAAACCTTGGCTGGTATTGGAAGATGTTTGCAGGATTCAAATCTTCTAAGCATTAAGGGCTTTCTTCCAGGTTTTAGCTTAAATATGCTCAAGGCCAGGTAGTACTTGTTTTTCTGGTACTCACATCTCTAAGATTAGTAACTGTTTCCCTAAATGGTATCTCCCCTTTTTGCATTTACAGGAGTTTTTCCTGCTCTTCTTCCACTTGTTTTCTTGGTCTAAACAAGCCAAGATCTCCCAGTGTCATCAAGCACATCCACCTTCCATCATTTCAGCACTTCCTATAGCTCTCCTCTGCAGTTATCCCAGGTGCAGTTCGTCTTTCTTGCATACGGATGACCAGCAGTGCAACCACATCAGATGAGGGGGGTCCTGAAAACACTTTGCCTGATAAATTGCAGTATAGCACTTTCTCATGCCTGCATCACCCTGATGACTCCCAGCTGCTCTTTTGTGCTTTATTTTCGTTACCTGTTGGTCCTTTGCCCCCTCCCCAGCTTTTGCCATCTCAAGAACACCCAGTTTACGACTGTAAAATTCTTGCCTGTCTTCTAAATATCTCCTTGGTAGTTTTGGCTTTCTGCCTTTCAATTAAGTAGCTTATCATAAGAGAACAAAGATAGAAGTATGGTTTACTGTTTTTCTCCCTAAGTAAGCAAATACTTAAACTGTTTATTCAAATATCAAAATTAGGAGGAAGGAAAAAAAATGACAGATGAATTAGAAATGAAAGTTTAATGTGATGCTTAAACAACTTGAACATTTATGCTGCAGCTATAGCAGAGGGCTGGTGCTTAGATGTCTGCTCATGATAAAAACAAAAATCCTTCTACTAAGGTTTCCAATTACAAAATAACTTCACCTAAGGGAAGACAAAATGTACCTAACCAAACACTGCCATATGCTTATAGTGGCTTTTCAGCACAATAATGTTTCTCTTCTGGCACTAGGAGCTTACTGGTAAGAAGAAGAATTTATTCTTAAATCAACAGTACTGGGAAAACAGCACACACTTTTGACTTGCAGAATGGCAGGTGATTCGTGACTTTCTCAACAGCTTTTAATATTGACAAAACTTAAAATCATCTCTCTGTTTGGGAATGACATACTTTGTTAGTACTGGGCTGGTTACAGATTCAGCAGGCTGGCTTGTTCATCACAGCCATTTCTCTGTCAGAGGAAACAACAAACTGAGGAAACACTAAGCAGGAAGGAGGCCAGCAGGAACCAGCTTCAACCAACTTTTACCTGGGTGCATAATTGACCTTCTTTCTGAAAAACAGAAACTGTGTTTCTATAGGGGTATAGTCTACTCTAAAAGTGTCTTTCTTCCAGCCCTTGCCTCACTAAAAAGCATTTTGGCATGGATGGTTTTCTTCTGAAGCAAAAATATTCAAGTACTGAGAATCTCACACATTTGTATGGCAAAGCTTTTGCAAACAGCAGTGTTCTTTTCCCTCCATCCTACACAGGTGAGCCATATAATGAGAAAAACGTGCTCAATTACAGCTTCCAGGCTGGATGATCAAGGACACCACTATTGAGTCTGCAGGTCAGAAGCCCAATGCTGGTACCATACCTCAGCTACTTGATATAATGGTAGGTCAGCATAACAGACTTAAATGTGGCATGGCTATTCTTGTAAAGCCAAAAAAAGGACAGAAACAGCTTGTGTGGGACTTACAAAAACAAAGTAAGATCTTATTGTCTACATATTAGATTTTCCAAAGTCAAATGTAATACACAAAAAGCAATCAAGACATGATTAGCAACGACCAACAAACAAAACAGATTTCCTGGCATGATTCTAGATTTGTATAAACCCTGTCTTGAGGAAGTTACCTGCCTTGAAGATACAAGTGAATCTTGTGGCATTGTGAATACAGTGGCATTTCAAAGGTAAAAGTGCTTTTGAGGTGGTTCAGCTACATTTCAGTTCATCAGCTAGCATGCAGCCTGGATTTTAAAGAGATTGTACTGGGTAAAAGAGCGAGAGTTGAATTGAACTATCATGTGAAGTCAAGCAGAGAGGAGCACAATAAACATATCTAACATGAACTGGTATATAGCTGACACAGCAGTAATCCATTTGGCATGGCACACTTGTCATGATGTGGATGCTGCTAACATCTCTGTCAGAAGCTGTCTTTATTTTATAAGGTATTCTTATACCCAAGATACTGCCAGCTTTCACTGGCATGAGGATTGGAGCAAGATCCTCATGAATTACTATGCTCATTAATTCAGCCTGCAGGAAAAAAACCAAACAAACTATCACAGGTACCACTAAAGGTCTTTCTTCAGACATAAATGGCACTATAGACAGAACAATGGATTAGTTTCTAATTAATTCTTAATTTCTCTGACCCTACTCTGACAGGTGTTGATTCAAGACCTCTGTGCTCAAAAACTCGACATTAGGATAGCCCAGCAGGACCACTGGGGGATGGATGAGAGGTAGATTAAGGTTTGTTACTTTTCTTTGTGTTAAGTCAATAAATATTTAAGGAGAACAGAAATGACTCCTCTAAAAGCAAAAACAAATGGTCTGAAGGGGCTTGTGATTTTTGTAACTGCTCTCCCATACACCAGAACTATACAGCATGAAACACTTATTTTGATCACATTTCACAGTTCCTTAAGAGCCAGAAGAAATTTCATTACAGGCATTTTCATACAACTGTACTAAGATATACATGCCTCTTTATCCCTTTTCATTCTTTTAAACTTGGTCCATAAAACCATTTTCTACTCTTCAGCTCTCAAGTCTCTCTAAGCAGAGAAGTCCTATCTGATACACACCTGACATAAACCAGGTAGGATATGACAAAGTTTCTAATTTTATAACTACTGATGCATCTGAAACTTTAAACGAGCAAAAAAACAAAACGAACAAACAAAAAGCTCACCAAAACACAAATAACCCCAAGGGAAACAAAAGGAAAAAACAATGTGAGGGAATTTTTTTTTTTTTTTTTTTTACCTTGACTGCTAGATTCTTAAGCTGCCAGTATTTAACATTAATGTCCCTGTATTTCAAGGTCAAGATTACAGCACTTATGCTATTTACGGATATCAGTGAGAGATTATCTGCTTTTCACCAGCTCAGGCACTCCACCTATACTTCTTCATATATTTCTTTCTTTTTTTCTTTTTTTCCAAATGTTTAGAGAAGTTTCAAATTTGCTCCTCCAAGATATAATGGGCAAAACAGCACATTTAAGTGAAATTAAATTATGCTTTCCTTGATGAAAATACAAAAGTGTTAGCCCCACTGGTACATTAATCTACAAGATTATCATATCCAACTTGAGACACCCATAAATTATTTTTGCAAAGAGTAAATTACTTAAAAGAGTACAGCATTCTATGACAGAGAAACAGAACACACACAATCAGCACTTTCCTTTTTAACCAGAGAACGGAAGTCTCTGACAGCCGACAAGCTGGAATTGAAACATCAATCAAATCTGGGTCCTACATGGGGTAAGAGTTAGGGTGCCTCATATCGTGAAAATAAATCATGCACTATGGAAAATTTTAGACAACTGTTACACAGAGGTTTAACCACAGTTTTGGCAACTTAATCTGGGACACTACAGTACCATGTGTACTAAACAAAACCAAGTATCCCAATTCACATTTCACATTCACATCAGTTTCAATACCACATCCCCAGAGCTACAGCTGAGTACCATGGATGGAAATCTCACCTGCCATCCCAAAGTTTAGCTGTGGCATTTCTTCACTTTTGGTTACTTTCCTTGGGCTCGGTAAGTCTTTTGCAGAGTCTGATGCAATGGCCCATAGCTTTTTCCTGTTCGTAACACTAGATGCCTGGGTTTTCACAGGTTTGTTGGTTGTGGGGCACCACTTATATCCTGGGTTTGCTTTCATAAATGCATCCTTGTACTAGAAAAGAAAACAGACATTATCAGTCCTGACATTATACTCTACACAGAGCAACCAGAGCACACTCATGTAAGAGGATTTAATACAGTAACTAATCCTTAAATATCTTGATTTTTTAACAGTTTAATCACATGCTTAAGAGTCCAACCACCAACACAATTTGCTAAGAAGAAGTATTAAGGAGAGTTGTATCTAAAAAAGTGGGTTTTCTCTTTCCTCTCCTGAGAGTCTATTACCCAGAGCAGGCTGAAGCTCTGATCCTGCAAACTGCTCCCCAGTGCTTGTATGCTCATGCTCTGAGAAACAGATACTTGAATTCTTTGCAGGTTTACCTTCTAGTTTTAATTAAATAAAAACATACATTTAGCAATAAATGCAGCACGATGCCTTGTCTTGCACTAATTCTTCTCAAACAGTTCTGTATTTTAGAATATGAGTATATGCTTTCTCAAACCAGGCACCAAAAACAAATCACAACCAGTGTATTGTCATATTCACTATCTTGTGATAACACCATACCAGTGTTCTTTCCAAAATGTACCATGCTGTATGGCTGCATAAAACAAACTGTGACCATTTAAAACATTCTTTGGCCTTGAGCACCCAGCACACATCTCAGTTGTTTGCTGTGTTTTTGGTATGAGGCAGCAGAACAAAGGAAGCCAACTACACATGGGCAGTGGGGGAAAGGGGGGGGGGAAAGGACCAGGATCTATTTTATTCACAAAACAAAACACCAAAATTTTCCAAGAATTTTACTGCCCACATTAAACCAAGATTTCTGAATGTTAACAGCAACAGAAAGACCACATTTCAGTATTTTACACGTGTTGCTATGCAAGGTTGAGAACTGCCAAATCAGAGGAACATGCCACACATTCCAGCTGCAGATGTTTGCCTAACAACTGACAGGGGCATACAGCACTTGCTGCTGTGGGAACCTACCCAGCCAGTACCAGTGCTCACGGCAGGGAGAAGGAACCCAACACCCCTTCACGACTGGGTAGCTCCCAGGGGCAGCACAAGACCAAAAGAGTGGCTTTGTGCTTGGAAGCACATGACAGGGCAGATGCACATTCCCACAGCTGACATCAGTCCCAGTCATGGCACAGAGAAGCACCTGTGTTTCATGCACATGCATGCACAGAAACACAAGAGAGGAAAAAACATCCCTTGGGCATCAAATACAGGAATAGCACTGAAAGCCTTGTCCTCTGCTAGAGCCACTACAGTGTTTTCCCAGCTGAAGAACAGCCTGCCTTGTGGCAGGGTCACCATTGCACATATACTGCTTTCTTCATTTCTATCTTCACCTTTGAGCTGGCACTTGCTACTTCCAGACCGTAGCAGAGATAAAAACGTTTCAGTTTACAAGAAACACAGCACTGCGTGAACCCTGCTGTGGGAAGTCCTGTATTTATAGAAATGGCTATAAATAATAAAAATCTGCAGGAATCACTGACCCACATACATGCTGTATTTTCTGAACAGGGTATGTATTAAATCTGCAAAGTAAGGACTGCGACACTGCCTGCCTCACTCCTTTTCCCTTTCCCTCAGTTTGCTTTGGGAGCTCAGTACACCACAAAAATAGCCTGGCAGAGGGAAGGGATAGGAAGGGGAGGGTAAGGGAAGAGGAGGAAAGGAAATACACGACAAAGCAGCTTCGCCTTCCATTGTTAAAGCCACAGCCCACTCACAAATCATGTTTCCAGCCTGCAGAGTGAAAAGCACAGAGTCACTAGCTACATAAGCTCTTCATATCAGCAATGCTGCTTTGAGTAATTGAATTATTCTATTGAGTAATTTGACAAACCGACAGGCTGCCCATCAAACGAGAACTAGGACGCAAACCATTTGTGAGACGAGGCTGCAATAAGCTTTTAATCAGTTTTCAACAAGAGTAATTCAAGTGAGCTGGTCTATTAACATCTTTTTTTTCTCTGCAAAGCCAAGAAGTGAACATTAACTGCAGTTTCTGAAGGCAAAAGAGCAAACTGAGGGAGGACAACTCATTGGAACCATTCCGTTTCAACATATAAGATAAAAAAAGAGAAAATTTAAAAAGTCAAACAACGGCCAAGAAGTACTTTATATAAATGCATACAGGAGCCTCATCCAAATCTTAAAAACCCTTTCAGTATTGACTTTTGTGACTACTAGACCAAGGCCTAAAACAAATAGATAGATTTTGCCTACCAGGTCATGAGAAGATAAATTAAATGAGCTACAAACTAACAAGAAAAGGTCAAAGACAACAGTGTAATCTACTGCTTTCCTCCCTTTTACCAACTGCGCAGCAAAGCAACTTAACATAGCCAGTCTAAGCAGACGTCTAAAATGGATTAAAAAAAAACCCAAAACACAAGCAAACCAAACCAACCAAAGAAAATTACAAAAAACCCCAACTCAAACATAAGTACCTAACCTGGAATGAAAGACACTATCTTGCTTTCCACAACAAACGGCAGGGACTGCCCAGCAGGGTCACGTTCTGAAGTTTCAGGTAAGAAATAGAACAAGACGCATTTGTGGGATTGGTTTGATGCCTTATTTCTGTTTTGTGAAAGCCTGGAGAATGCTATGTGATGCAGCAAGACCAGTACCCCTTCAGAACTGAGGTTAAAACTCCCCAAGCTGCTTTCATCACCAAATAAAAAAAGATTTGCTTCCTCTATTTGTGGTAGGAACAGGAGCTCACAAGTGGATTTCAGCTACACCTCAGGCTAGCTGTTAGCATGTATTTAATTTTAAATGTATGCTATTAAATGTCACATGAATCCCAGAGACTTACCATTAAAAAAAATTCCCCAGAAAATACAACACTCCATTTTTCACTCCTGAAGGATGCAGGGTGTGCATTACACATGTTATAGTCCATACGTCAGCCAGTGGACTTGCCAAACTCCAGCCAGCAAGCCAGGACATTTGTCCCCTCCTACCCTCAGGAGCTGCCAAAGCAGTGGCACCACAAGGCCAGCAAGCTCCCAGTCTGGCTGACTGGACCGGAGACACCACTGGCAGAGGACCAGCAAGGAGAAGTGTGCAGCTCGGCCGCAATGGCAGCAGGATCACACCATCACTGAGGCTGGGGAAGACCTTGAGATCACCGAGTTCAGCCTACAGACCAACACACCTTGCCAACTACAACATGGCACACAGAGCCATGTCCAGTCTTTCCTTAAACATCTTCAGCTCTGGTGACTTCACCACCTTCTGGGGCAGTCTACTCCAATGTCTAATCACATTTACCAGACTGCTCCCTACAGAAAACAATCCTGACTGCCTGGATCTTGCTGGTGCAAAGACATATTTAAAAACGAAGTGTCTTCTAGCAAGAGAATAGGGCTTGACCAGTAACAATTTCACCAGATACTTTCTAAGGCAGCTGAACACTCCCAGAAAGTCCTGTAAGAATTAACAGAAGAACCACTACCCTTATTACTGAAGTGAATAAAAATGCTGGTGTACATTTATGAGTGGCCAGATTCATTTCTCTCAGTGAAGAAAAATGCTAAAACATACAGCAACACTTCTGGTTCCTTTTTGAGTATGTATCAGCTACTGGGCTTATATCCCAGACAGTGAAACTCAAATTTAAGGTGATCTAGGAAGTCTGCAGGATGGAAATAGAAAGCCTACTCATAAAGTAACACCAGCAGACATCAAGCTCTGCAGAGGCAGCACCAGGTCTCCAGGGCAGTTGTTGCTACAAGAGACCAGTAACCACAAGATGGAAAATAGAGGGAGTATGGGGCCAGTTTTTCCAGATAATGAAGGTACCCCAAGGCGCAGACAAGTACACAACAGGATTTTCCACAGTGCCTGAATGAACTAGAGACCTGATGAGCCTCTCAGGGAGTCAGGGACAGATGTCCATCTACTAGGAAACTTCTCCTAATTCCAGCCAGCAAAAAGTTTGGGTGCCTCACTATCTCCCAAAATGATACATCTTGCATACAGCTAAGACATATGTAAGTAAATACAAAACTGCCTTTACGTGCATACTGCTGAGGTAATATCACTGCTAGTAATAAGCAGGGAAGAAACTGAAAGCTTCTTGCATGGCACATGATCTAACCTAAATGATTTTGGGAGCTATAGCAATGAGCGGTATAAAAAACATTCTAGAGACTTTAGAAGAGCAGCAGGGACTGTAGCCACTGCAGGAGGGACCACTTCTGTAAGGCCCACATGTATCTCTGCAGGAATGGTTTGGATGCTCAGGGTATACAAGACACATTGTAGGGATAGCGGATATGACAGAGGGTTCCCTGGGAGATGTGTGTCCTCTCAGGGCAGTGGCTACAGGCTGTGCAGCAGAAGTCAAAGGACACTGAAAAGCTACATTTAAGCAACAGAAGATTACTCACTGTATCTTAAATCTCAGTAAGCTTATACAGGTAGTCAAACAGAAGACCATTGGTACAATGGCATTTTTATCTTCTTTCAAAGATACTCATCTTGATTTTTAAATAAATTCTCTTTAGGAAAAAGCAAAGTACCAACAGGTGGTTCTCACTACAACTGACATTAATCTCTTTTTGACAGTCTCAGCAGTAAGCCTACCTACAGGTGAACCTGTTCAACCTGCTCTATGTGAACCTGCTTGAGCAGTGGGTTGGACAAGACAATCTCCAGAGGCCCCCCTTTCCAACACCAACCATTCTGTGGTTCTGTGAAAACCAAGTGTTACAATAAAAGGACCAATCCATGCACACAGAATAGGCTTGTGAAGAAGGCCCAAATGGATTCAACAGCACATTCTAGCTGCAACTACACTGTTTAAAGAATAAAAATTACATGCTATCTCTCTTCTAGTTCTCAGTCTTAGTTCTACTTATAATGATGTAAACAACTTAAGATTTATTGTTCTGCTTTGACACTGAATATTCAATTTGTTCTTCATGCCAAAAAAAATCACTGCAAGAACAATGATTAATAGTTTCAGATCTGTCACTTCATACAGAAGTTCTGCAATTATTTTCCTTCTTAATGAGCAAGTTTCCTTCAGCAAGACAAAAGGCTATGAAAAACATTCGCATTGGGTTTGTTTCTTCCAAAAATTATTTCTTTATTCTCATCTTTCCTTTCTCTGCATCTGTACTGCATCTTCTAATTGTCCTTTCTCCAGACATTTAGAGAAATATCACTAATTCGTAAGCGGGAATGCAGAATGAAACTGGAATGGCTGAAAAAAGCTGAGACTCAAATGTTTCTATACTGCGCCACAGATGAGAAACTACAGAGGTCCTACAGACCCTGCTTAAAAAAGGACCTGCCATGCTAAACACTTTGTTTTTCTTGTGGACCTTCCCGTGCTCACATGAGTTACTGAGCAATCAGACCTTATAGCCTTACAGCAACAGTAGTAGACATCTTCAGATCTCAGGGCAGGCATGGGTAATATCAATCATTTCACAGTTATCTACACTTCCCACAGTATGCTAGCATACTCAATAAACAAGAGAGGTATTTTTCCTTCTCACTGCTGTTCCTTTATTTTTATTCAGATTGAATGCAAAGGTTACCCACAACCTGTATCATACAGGTAGTCACAGGGATCTGTTTTGGGGTCAGGTTATCAGCCTAAGTAATTGGCTGTATTTTTCTCACTCTACTATCAATAACCACAGCCTTCTTGGCAACAGCTTATCAAGAAAGCTATTTCTTAAAAAGGCTCATTTGAATTTTAAGTCGACATAAAGATACTTTGTGAAATACAGGGATAAATCTCCTTTCCTTGCTCTTGTTAATGGACTTTCCCTGTTTCTTGTCAACGGACTCTGATTAGGCACTGCTCTCTGACTTGGTATTGGGCTCACCAAATCTTGCTTCATCAGAAACTGGTTAATGGGGAATGTACTTCAAGAAACACTAGTAATTTTTTAATTCATTAGCATCAAAGGTAAAAAGGGACTACATTTCTTGACTGTGCCATGGTTTGGTCCACCAGTAGCTGGCATCACCGACAGAGAATGCACAGCTAAGTATCACTAGTCAGCTGACATGGAACTGTATGCTACTGTTTACAATGGCCACTATCCTTGTGCTAATGCTTGTACTGCAGAAATTATCAGGCCATACAATTACAAAGTGCATATAATTACAGCAATGACTACCAGAACCAGGTTAGATTGTATACACAGACCAACTGCTTTCCATTCTGGTCCAAAGGACCAAGTGAATTAAAGCAAGAACAGCAGCTGCTCTGGGCACCATAACCCCATGGTGAACCTGAGGAACAGAGGGAAGAGAAAGATCCCACAGAAAACATTTAATACACAGAGAAAAAGAAGACAATACGTAATGAACTCCCTTTACATCCACCATTCAGACAGAACATACCTCCTTGGCCATGTCAGTGTATTTCTGTTTTTCTTTTGGATCTAGAACAGACCACCAATCTGCCAAGATCTTGGTTGCGCCACGATTATCGAGGCGAGGGTGTTCTTTCCGCACAAGAGAGCGGTGGCGTTTGCAGAACAAGAGAAACGCATTCATTGGTCGGCGAGCTCGTTGCTCTGAGGACTCGTCATCTTCAGTCTCATCAGCATCCTGCTCTAAACCATCAGGGCCAAGGAGCGGCACCTGGCAGAACCAAAAGGGAAGGGGCGTAAGCGCAGTTATCCGCATTTCGCACAAGACTGAGACTGCGTGCGCTGCATGGGAGTGAGGGAGAGGCACATGGATGCACACAGCTGTCTCCAAAGGCCATCCATTCCATCCAGACAGTGCAGAGTTCCACATCAAACCTCCTCACCTGATGGTCCCAGGTTCATTTATGCTCTCTGCAAGACTTAAGGCTGACATCCAAGTGGAAAAATTTCTAAGCTGAGGACCATTCTCTGCTAACAGTCCTAAAGGGGCTGGAGGGACAAGATCCTTCCTACTCTCCTTCTGACAACCTAGAAATCATCTCAGTGGGATGAGGCAAGCAGAGCTACCTTGGACCTTGATTATTTATGTTTGCAACTACAGAGCACACAAGGAGGAACAGGTAACAGTTAGTTTGCCCATTGTTTCCCCATCTCCTGCTGGTCACTGCTCAGCCTGTGAGCAGCACAGCAGTGCAGCCACCACAAAGCTGCCCAGCAGAGGCAGAGAGCAAATCTCAACAGAGTACACTGCCAAAATGTGTTTTCTCTACCTACAGGCCAGCGTATCATTCCTACAAGGGATGAACCACAGAACCTACTGCATGAGACAGAAAACCACCTCCTACCTAACTGCAATGCTGCTATTTCAGACAGTGTTGTGAAAGGACCTGTAAGATCAACAGAAAGCACTATCAGAGAATCAAGCTCTTGCTTATCCTTGTCAAGGTCACCCTCTCAGTGTACGTCTCAAGGCAGTCTCCTCAACATTAACCTTTCATTCCTGCCTTAGGAAGGCAACAAGGAAATACAGGTATGAATGCCATCTACATGATGGAATCATCACATCTGCATAAACAGTTCCCACTTCTTGTTACAGAGAATGAGTCTAACTGGAAAAGAGTGAGGTGCCACATGGCACTAAAAAAGGGTAAGGTCTGTGTCACTGAACAGTACCAAAATACCAAGTGCCAAACCAGAGACAGTGTGCACTCAGTACTCTGAAGGATAAGCTGAATTTCACATGCAAAGATAGCAAAAATTGCAGACAGCTTTTTCCTTCTTTTTCCCTTTTAATCTTTGTAGTTTTAATCTTTAACAAAGAAGAATGAAAACTTTTATTTTTGGTATGCTTTTCAGAGCCACTAGAAGTAGATACCAAGCACAAGCCAACGTCATGTCTAAAAAAAAGCAATTAAAAAAAAAAAGAACATCAAAAACTCACTTTGAGCAATCAAGATTAGAATGTACAACACATTATTAAAACAAAGCAGATAAAACTATTCCAGTCTACAAAAATTCGTCCATTATTTTCAAGGCATGATTAAAAACTCACTCTCTTGTGTCACTACCTGCCTTACAGCCTTATGGGCACCGCATCGCATCACTTTTTATTGGCTGTGTTTCTTCACAGAAGAGAACAAGACAACACAAAATAAAAAACATAGCTAGGGAGACTCTGATCCACCATTAACCATCTTGGGTCAAAGCATCCAATTAAATCTACCTTATCAATATCTTCCTCTTCTTCTTCCTCTTCTTCCTCTTCAGAGAAGTCAAGGAGTTTCTTGGCAAGCAGGGGATGCCACTGAAGACACTTCCTTTTTGGTCGCTTCCCAGTTCCTTCACCTTCTGTTGAGTGATCCTTATTCCTACTACTGCCTTTCATTACTGTGACCTGTCATGCAAAAATATTGATAAATTCACAACAAACCCTTAGGCATAAATGACCATCAAGCCAGCAGCAAATATATGAGGCACCAATGCAAGACTCTCAGAATTTTCTGGCAAGATATTAGATAGAGATTTATTCCAATTATCAGCATAAGCACGGATGTACTTTATGCAATCTTAACACTTCCACGTAATGCCTAGAGTAACTACCAATACACAATTTAAGAGCACGAAGTAAGGATGCCAGCTAATCCAGCTCTCAAATGCACCCCTGTCTGAAGGATGGCAGAGAAATCCCTCACTAGCCAAGTGAGTGAGAGACTCCACAGCTCTCTCATACATATATCCATTGTAGCTTTTCATATTTTGCCACTGCAAATGTCAATGTCAGGACATCCCTCTTTCTCACAGTGGAACATATCACCAACCACTCACGTCTTAATAATGCACTTATATACACCAGTGCTGATACAGAGCCCCATGACACTGCGAGCTAGGATTTGTCCAGTGCCATTAAAAGGTACGATAGGGAAATTTGAGTCCCTAAGAGAAGTGAATTTTAATACACAGATTTGAAGCAAACAACCAGAGATAGTTTGATGACATTTCCAAAGTACTGCACAGGAAACAAAAACCACATGCTGAGCCAAGTGCATGCAGAAGACAAATTGTATTTAGTTGTGTGTGTGTCCATATCTAAAAAATACCTCAGAATTACCTCTCAGTAAAAATACATGCTTAACACATCCAAAGTATCAGTTTAACGGTTGACTTAAGAGATGTGCTACACAACTAAGGGACAAATTAATATATATATAAACAAATAAAACCAGCACATCACATCAAAGTACTGAAGCGCACAGCAAGTGCTGCTAGCACACAGTCTGGTCCCTTGTAGCCTTCCGTTAGCATAGTGTACTATCAGTGGCAATCCTGACAGGAACATGGCTAGCTTTCCAAGAAAACAACACAAACATCAAAACAAACTGAACTTAAGAGTGGTTAGCCAGCTACATCATAAATTTGATGTAGTCTCACAGGAGTTTCTCACCAGCAGGGTAAAGCAGCTGCACTAAGCCCTCGTCCCACAGGCAAAGCCAGAAGAAGCTGTGTTGCTGACTCTCAGGAAAAGGGCACAGAAAGTATCAAACCCTGTAACTGCCAAGGCCACAGTGCATTTTAGGATACTGCTTTCCATAAGATGCCTGGTGCAATGCTAATGTTTCAGCCTGCAGGGGCACACAAGAAAGCTGCCACGCTTGCACTTAGACTAGCTGCCCGAGCCACTGTGCCACCTCTGGGGCAAATGCCCCACAAGAACCGTCTTGCACAGCTCCAGCCACACTCCTACATTTAGTAAGCATTACTTCTGGTTTTGGATGATCTCTTCCAGCTGTTTCTTGTTGGTTAACTCACTGGCATTTTGGCAATGTGCCCTTGCTAGCACCAGAAATGTGCATGAGCAGCTGCTTCCCCTGCACACTTCAAAAGTGCAGAAAACAGAAGGACCTTCAGACACTGCTTACTGGAGGAACAATTGAAGCCTGAAGGAAGGAGGTTCGCAAATTTTAACCTACATTTTAAAATAGCATTTTCCTGGACATATATTGAAGTCTGTCAGATCTTCCCCACCTGTCAGCAGTACCTGCCCCCCTAGTCATTACAGAAACCCTGTAACTTCGTAGTAACTTTGTCCCATTAAGTGACATACTTTGCTATCCACATCGGGAAAAACGTTTAATTTTTGATTTCGTATCACGCACTTCTCTGCTCATTTTCTGTAACCAACTCCTGTAGGTTACAGGGAACTTTATACAGCACATAACATGCACCATTTCACCTAAATTTTCATCCATGACTTGCAAATCAGATCCAAATATATGAACCACTGGGTCTTTAAGAAAACCCCATTAAAGTGTGGAAAATTAAGCCACAATCCAGTATCATGAAATGTAAGTTTGAAATTGTTTTTATCCCGTGGTGACCTCTGCCATGTACCACACTGCACTGTGCTCTCCATCTGTCTCTCTTTCTGAAGTGCTGAACCACCATTTGTTTTTGTTTGGGGTATTTTCACATAACAAATCACACACAACCCAACATTGAGTTAATGCTCAAGCAGGAACTGCAGCTCCCGTGGGCAGCAGAGATTCGTTCAGAGATTGCTAAGTGATACAGATCTGCCTATTACTGCAGTCAATAAAGCATGTGGCCTATTTCTGAGCAGGATAAATACACTACAGTACAACAGGGAGAGCTACTCCAGCCCCCACCGCTCATTCATGTACATGAGCTCACCAAATGGCTTCTGTCTACAATCAGTCTTAGTATGATGAGTACTACTAGTAGCCTTCTACCTTGTTAGTGTGAAACTAAATTAATGTTTGAGAAGTGCTCCACGCTCCTTCTTCACAAAGCTCAGCTGAAGTCTCAGGGCTATTTCAACAACAGTATCGCCTTTAGAACTGGCACCTCTCTGCTTGCTGCCCTTAAAAGGATGAGCAAGGGAAGACTTCACAGGTCTTAGGACTTGTACATGTGCTCTCCATCATCCCTGAGACCCTGCCTATGCTGTGCTGAGTTTGGCAAGGCAGCACAGAGCCAGGCACTGGTCACCTTGCAAATCTCTAAGGGGCTCTCAGTACCTCACACCTCTTCACCACAGCTGAGCTCACAAATAATTTTTCTTTTCCTTGCATGAAGGCTAGGTATTAAACACTCATCACTAAAATTAATTAATCAAAGCTCATTAGTGCTAAAATAAAAATGTACACTCAGCTTCAGGAATCCAAGGGATGTTCATGAGGTTGTTTTAATACATTGTGAATCATTTTACAACACAGAGTCAAGTCAAATCCTGGCTGTCAAACAAGCACTGTTTACCACAGAAAAACACAGTCACTCTTTCTTCTTTGGAAAGAATTTCTCCAATGGTCAATAACAAAAACCCTCCTGATTTTGACCCCACTGATGGAAGGACTGAGGCAACAGACAGACTAAAAACTTTATGTTTACAACATGGCCTGAAGTCCCTCACTTCTTAAGTATGTCATACAGTACATACTCTATCCTCTATGCCTGTTCTTCTTTCCTCTAAAATAGGAACTAATTCATAACAAACACATAAAATTATTTTCTTCCACTTAAGGGTGGGTCATATCCTATTTTTACACACTTTTGTGTAAAAGGATTTTTTCCAAATCCTCTTTCCCCATATTTATTTATTCAGGTCCCCGTAAGATCTGACCTATATTTCAGGGAGAGAGAGATTTCAGAGACTTCTATGAGACTTTTTTTTGGTGCACTTTTTGCTGATGCCCCTCTGTCAAATATAGGATTGGCATAATGAAAAATGTTCTAATTCTTTATTACATCACATGTGACTTTTCCTATAAAAATGGATGCCAACATGGTGTAGTAAACTTGTTTTCCTCTGGACTGCTTCATCTTTTACTTTACTATGCCCACAGTTCATGGGCATTTGTCTCCTAATTGTTGATATATTAACATACATAATTACGAGAGAAATCCATAAAAAATCCAGGCAAATGCAAATTACAGCTAAAATGGACATTTTCCTTTTGGCTAGATGTAGCAGAAGGCATGTATGATTAAACGACAGTGGAAGTTTTACTGGTATTATTGACTTCTTGAATGACAAAACATCAATGGAATCCAGTTACTGGACTCTTAAGATTCTATTTATTTATCTGATTTTTTTCCCCCTTGACACATTGTCAGTAGCACGTTAGCCGCTTGTTTTACGTGACAGACTGGAAGCTGGCAGACAGAAGCAAGCAAAAATGCCACCTGTTTCTCTTTCAAGGATCCTCAAGTGCTGGCAAGCATCTCTACCAGCATGCTTTTAAAAGAAAGAGCTGCACTTGGACTCTACAAGAACTACAGCACACCTTTGAGCTTGGCAACTGAGAAGGTCCATAGGAAGTCACAGAATAAGTCAAATCTTTGAGAGATTTGGGCTTAAAAGTTGAGAAGATACACAACACCTGAAGTGCAAAGTTTGCAGTAAGTGGAATTTATGAACAAGAACACAAAAAAAGGAGTAATTTCTTCTACAGATATCAGTAGAAATATAAGGTATCTTTTAAGGCAGATGTAATGGCTTGCAGAAGTTTGCAAGAGTAAAAATTATTAAAGCAGGCAACAACATTTTACAAGTTACTTCTCAGCTTAAGGATGACAAAAATGAAGTGACAGCCATTAGGGAGAAAGTAGGAATATTTCAACAAGACAAGACAAAGGTATGGACAGCTTTCCTTAAAATAAGCCACATATGCTTATTGGAAAGAATATAATATATATATTATAATGTCACCAGAGGTTACCTGCCACAGCTGACATTCATGATCCATTGACAGCAAGATACCTTCAGGGCAACATTCTACATCTATTTTTAGTGCATATGCAGATCAAACATTACAAAAATATTACATCAGTACAAAAAATTTAAGAATTTTCTCGTGTGTGTGTGTGCTGGCTGTCCTTCTGGTCCTAGGAACTCTAATAAAAAAATTACACTCTTCTTGGATGTCTTATAAATATGTATAGCTAATAGAGCTTCAGAGGAAATAAAAATTCCTTAAGAAAAGAGGTGGATGGAGGGAAAGCAGAGGAGAAAACATTTAGCTTTTACTGCCTCTGTTGCTATTTCAAATACATAACTGTTTACAGGTCTTCATTTTTTAAAGTGTTCATTAACAACAAGCATTTGATTAAATTTGGTAAAGCTAAGTTTTGTTTTTCTGCTATCTTCCTCTGTTATTTATAAAACCTTATATACACAGGTGACCAAGTACTAATTCAGCAATACTAATTTTGGGACTATCTCATCAGCGTTGATCTGCCACTGAGAATGCTGCATGTGCTAAATAAGCTACACTTGATAAACTACATCCATAAACACCAAAATCCTTGTAAAGGTCTTCAAAAGTAGCCAAGTGCTCTAAGGCACACGTTGTAATACAGGTTAGAAAGAAATGCAAAACCTGCAAAAGCAGAACCCCATGGATTGTGATTATGGTATGTTCCCTGTTGGAAGATTCTCCACAGAAAACATCTGAGCTTCACCAACTTTCATTTCCACGAAGACAGTGGAAATGAATTTCAGATTTCCTGTTACCTTAAAAAAACCCCTCACATTTCCTGGAGGCCAGCTGGGCTCTTGGTTGACTCACTGAAGAATACTGGTTCTACTAAGGAGCAAATGCAGAGTTTCAAGAGGATTTTCCACACTTTCTGCTCTGTTTGATACTATCTAAGTTCTCTACTACATAATAAAAACAAATGCTATTAAGAAAAGAGAGGACTGAACTATGACACTAATAGCTCGTTGTTTTGGGGACTACTCAGTCAGTGACTTGAGCATTTTCAATAAAGAAGCAGGAGACTAGGAAATGAGTTCATGTTCTCAACAGTCTAGTGGGCTGAAGGGGTATTCGAATTTTCACATGAAAGCAAAAGGAGACTGTGGCTGGAAAATACAAAGTGTTTTGTTTTGGATTTTTTTTTTTTTTATAATACATTTCTTTTAGCTCTGGAATAAATGAACCAGAATATTTCTATAATGTAAGACAAAAACTAGTTGGCACTAACTGCTGACCATTCAGTGAATATACTCTTTATTGCTTCACAGCAGAAAGCCATTAATGAGCTTTCTAATTTTCAGAGATGTGATGGTTTAATGGGGGACATGCTGAGACTCAATGGGGTCCTGTTTGCCAGCAGAGGTTTGGGAGAAGACTGTCACCACATGAAACACTTAGCAACACAGCTACAAGTGTTAGTTAATTTTTAATGACATACTCTTCCATCTTCAAAAATTATTTTAAACTGTTCCTTATTCTCAAACTCAGATATCAGTTGCTTGCTTTCTTTGCTCTCTAAATTCTCTAATTTAATATAAAATTAAACCCCAAGATCATAGAAAAATGTCAACAGCATTTAAAAAAAATTTTTGGGGGATTTTTAAAGTATCCATTTCATACCTGCCAAAGAGGAAGAAAAGCAACATATAACACAAGTCAATAGAGTTTAAACTTCAACTCTACTCTTTCTCTTTCCCTTTAGACATGCTAAATAAGAAATATGTCCTTTGGCATTTTTAATGCACAAAAATCAAGCAAGCTTTGTCTAGTATGAAGAACACTCTGTTAAACGACTGCACTCACTGTAGCACCTTTTGCCTCTGTGAAGTGGCTTGCTGGTGCAGATGAAGGGAAAGAATTGATGTAAGAGTTTGCCTTGCAGAAAAAGGTCTGGGGCTGCAAATCACTAACATCTTTACTCAAACAGAAGCATATTAACAGGAGCCTAGAGTCACTCAGGTAAAAGCAGCTGTCTGAAGACTCAGGTCTTAACCATAACAGGATTTTTTGTTGTCTTCAATTTAAGTTACTGTAGGACGTTTGCTATTGTAGGACTCATTTTAGACTTCAGCAACTGGAGAGGCAGGAACACAAAAACCAGAAACCCAGCAAGCCACAGGCTACAGCTATGCTTACTTCACCAAGCAAGGCTCCAGTGTGCACACTGTTTTGGCCAAAATGTCTGGGTCATGAAGTGCAGAAGACAAGCATTTATTAGGGTAACATCCACCTTTCTGGACACCAGGTGCTAACCATCCTGTGTGCCAAAGGAACACCAGCAGGTCTGCCTACAAGCCTGTGCATTTGCTGGAACAAGGCACCTTCCTCTGCCTAGAGCTCCTGGAGAGCAGGCAGGGGGTTGTCCCCTTGCATGCTCTGTGCAGTGCTAATGCAAAGGAGCCACAAACTGGGGAGCAGGGCAAGGCCTCCCGCACATGTAGGTGAAGTCACTCACCCAGGGGAGGGACACACTGGGACCCCTGCACTACTAAACATAGCTCTACTCCTAAATGATGGAGAAGTAACCCACAGAGCCTGGAAATTCTGGCAATCCTTTTGCTACAAAGCAGCATTTCTTTTTGCTTCAACATTTGCTGCTGCAACAGGAGTGAGCACCAAGAAACCTCGGAAGGTGAGCAGAATAAACGCCTGAAATTCATAACACAGAGGCAGCAGAGCCCAACCTACTTTGCAATACTTCCTCCCACAGAGGGGAGATAATAACAACAACAGCTTCAGAGCCCTCTACTGATACCAGAGCAATTTATCAGCAGAACACTTTTCACGGAATAGACTGTAAAGAGCTACCACCTCTCAGACAGGAGATGAGTGCTTGTTTGCAGAGCATCACAGACAACAGCAACATCACAATCCAAAAAACCACTGACTTTCAGGAAGTTAGAGCTGAGAGAGCACACCATGAAATTTTTTTTTTGTTCCTTTGTGTCCCTGTCTAAGCAAGACTACCTGGGCCTGCATGGGGAACAGCTTTTATAGAAAGACAGCTGTCATTCCTGCATTCCCCATTATTTCAATGTTGTAAAACGAAAGTCTTTATGATTTGTCAAGTGGATCACCAGGAGTTCTAGCTCTCTAGCTTTTGCAAGTCACTAAATGCTTAATCTCAGCATAAAGAGTTTTTAAAGTGAGCTCACAGCTAAGATGGCCACACGAAAAACTTAATGAATTTCAGTGCATGGACATTCTCATCAGATCATTCCCAGGAGGGCATCTGCAGTTCAGCAACAGCTTCCTCACTGAAGCGCCTACCAGGTAAGAAATCAAAGTCAAATTGGAATTTTATGTGAACAAGAATGATAGCCTGGAGTTCTGCTCACAGCCTTTGGAGGATGAGACCCCATAAATGAAAGAAAAAAAAGTAAAAATGTACATGTTTTAGACTTGCCACTCCCAAAGCTCTGTTTTTATCTGTGATTAGCAGGCATACAAATTGCTGTAGGGTGCAGTCATAGCAGAAACACAGCCAAGTGCTTTTGTGCAGTGCAGAGCAGCACAAAGAGGAGACGTTCCTGCAGCAGACATCGCAGGGGGAGCACAGCTGAATGGTAAAATTGTTCAACTCTCCTTTTCACCTCTTGTTGATTGTGTCCCAGTATCTTCTGCAAAACCAGGACAGTGCAGCTGTGTCTGTCACTACTGTAACCCATTCTAAGTTTTACTATGTGCATAACGGAGCTTTCATAATAAAATTCACTCATAATTACCACCAGTGTCAGGGGAACCATATACAGCTGTATGAGCAAATGAAATAATTACTCCCTTAATACATATTTAATAGGCCATAAAATATCCCTGCACAACCCCATATTATACTTTGCCTACTTCTGCTCTCTTCAATTGAAGTGCAATAGGCTAAAGCAGTTGTCTAAACACTCTCTTGTACAGCTATTATCCACTATTCCTATGGAAAAAATAATCAAATTAATGGCTACATAAAATATTTACTTAGCTTTGTGTATCTCCAATATAAAGCCCATAATGTAACTCTTATGCATCTCAGAAACAACCATAAAGAGGCTACATAAGAATTTCAAATAAAAGGGACTTATGCCATGCTCACTAACAGAAATACCACAAGACTGACGTGATAATAAATTCTGGGCTACTAATATATTTTCTTCAGAATCAAATTGTCACAACCACCTTTCATCCTCTTCTCCTACCAAGAGGGGCAAGTGTGTAAAACCAAAAATGAGAAGTGAACCCTTGTGAGTCTGCTTCCTGTATGAACCCCTCCCTACCAAACTGAGTTAATTTCCAAGCTACTGACCATATTTAAACCAGCAACACTTTGCCAAAATACATTGTATTTCACATTAGGCATAACCCAAGTCGGTAAACAGAATGCCAAGAAGACCTAAAACAAATGGCTACAAATCTCTTCTCACAAACAACCAGAGGAAATGGCCACAAGTTTAGATTGGATATAAGGAAAAACTTCCCCACCAAAAGGGTTGTCAGGCATTGGAACAGGCTGTTCAGAGATCTGATTGAGTCACCATCCCAGGAGGTCTTTTAAAAGACATGTACATCTGACATTTAGGGACATGGTTTAATGGTGGACTTCCATGATCTTCAAGGATCATTGCAATTCTGTGATTCCATTCAAAGTAAGTGAAAATCAAACCAATTTGCACACATTTATCAGTTATATTTGTATTTATCATCTTGCTAAAGGCAGCATTTTAAGACTCAGGAATGCACTTTTAATTCAGACTAGATTTCTTAATGCAGTGGTTTAGTCTGATCACAGAAAGAGATGCCAAAGGAACTTTAATTCTAGTTTTGGAAGTATCACTGTCTCTCAGAACTATGTGGATCCACATGAAAACGTTTTGGGTCTACGAACACTTGTTATGATTTTGAAAGCAGATGTATTATATTAATATGCAATTTTCAAGTGCCATCTAGTGGTTATTTTCTATTTCATGTTGGAATTTAAAAATAAACTTTCCCTTCTCTTTATCTTTAAAATTTTTAAAAAGTTTGTTATTTCTATTGCTTCCTGTTATTTTATGATGTGATTCTTGACTGTGCAATGGCAATAGATGCTTCAATTAAGCCTAAGTTTGAGCATTCTGATGAACTGAATTTGGGCCAGAAAACAGCTGATTTCAGAACTAAAGAATTGAAAGAGAAAGTGGAAAAACCCCCCAACCTTATCCACCTTATCCACGCAAACAAGGCACAAATGTCAGCTCATTATACAGAGCTTTTTCAGTACAACTCAATGACTTCTTATCATGAGAAAATTCTGACTTGTTAGAAGTCTGTAAATAACTAGGGTGTCAAGTAAACACACAAGAAAATCCTGGAGAAAATGCATGTTCTAAGCATTCCTCACACTGAATAAAGGAAAAAATCCACAGTGCCATATAAAAATACACTCAACCCAATCTGTGGTATTACACAGGCCCAAAACTTAAAATACTCAGCAAAATCTGACCACTTAACATAGTAGTCTCACAATGGCAACAATTACTTCATGTCTTCTGTGTCCCATCTCAAATATCCTCTTAATCTCCAAGTATAAGGAATTGGGCTCACCAGGTATCTCAAAAAACGGCTAAATGTGCACATGCAGTAGTGTGCCCAAGACAGCATCAAACTGGCCATGCGTACCGCACAGACAACCTGTGTGAAACACACAGAGCACATCAAATCCTGAACTTAACATGTATGGAAAGACACTTATATGTACTTCTATTCCACCTGGAAAATTGTGGAAGATTGTGTCAAGCAGCCAACCAATCAAGGAAAGTATTTGGGCTTCTTCACAATGAACCTCTGAGAGCCTAAAAGTAAGATGGTTCTATTTCTGTAATATACTTCTGCAGAGATACTATAACATACAAATAATTTTGTGTCCACCTATGGCTATAGAAAAAGTATTAGAACTCGGAGTCTGAGACAGAGCCAAAGTTAAAAACATACCATTGCCAAACATCACCTTTGTTATTATTCTACTGAAAGACTTGTTAGCTGTGGCAGAAACAAATTCTCTGGGAAAAAAAGTAAAAATGCTTCAATCTTATTAATTCTGTCTTGAATTCAAACTTTAATAAAAGGTGTGAACATTGCTATCTTCCTGACTTTTGCAGTTTGGAAAGAGTCTAACAGAGATGAAAAATCTTAGACAAAAGGTCAGAAACAAATTAATGGTCAAACTGGGAAGAGAGCTTTTAACTCTAATCTCAGTCCCTTCTCCCTTCTGCTGTCTCTCCCTTCCAGAAAACGAAGAAACTGAAAAGAAAACTTTCACATTCAGCAACCTTTTTGTGTGCTTGTTCCATAAGTAATCACGGAGACATTGCACCTGCCCAGTAAGGCACACTTCGGATGCAGCTCCAGGCAGGCATCCCCGGAGCTGTGGAACTCAGAGGATGCAGTGAAGTGACAGGCAGCTCATTGCCCTGGCAGGGCCACACTGCTGCCCTTGCACCCCACAGCCCCTGCTCAGCAGCCTCCACGAGCCAGCGGTTGTAGGAACGTGCCCCCTGTTGACGGAGTGACAAAATCACCCTTTGTCTCCTAAACAAAGGAAAAAAACCCCGAAGTTTCTCTCCTCAGGTCAAAAGACACCACATAGGACCTTGGGGACTTCACCTCAAACTTAAGGATAGCCAATTGGACAGAAGCCAAAAAGTCCCACCCAAGCAATTCACAAGAAAAAGAAGAGAACAAAAAAACTAATTGCTTTTGGGAGGTGTTTTACCAGGAGCAAGAACCTCTTGCCCTGGCTCAGTTTTCTCTGTAAAGAGCTTTGTTATTCTGCCTTTTATTAAAAAAATTTCTGTTTCCAACACTGCCACAGAAGCCATCTGAGGTGCCAGAGCTATCTCGGGTGTGATATACATCTCTAAGAGCTTATAAGACCTGGCTCGAGGAGACCATTACATCAAGCGGTGTCATCCCACCATGGCACTGTCATCCCACCATGGCACCGACAGCAAGGAGCTCGCTGGGCAACCCCATCTGCTCTGGATGAGCCAGCACTCCAATGGACAGCCCTGGGAGCACCTCACTCGAGATCCCAGCCCTGGTTCCCACTCCTCGTGCACACAACCCCTTACACACACTGCTGAACCTCCCTGATCCAGGGCTCATCTGACAGCCTCATGTAATAACCCACCTACACATCCCGGAAAATTTACAGGATAGGGCAACTACCCCATGGCAACTGGATAAGATGCAACACAAAGATCTGGAGATGCAGGAAATCACAAAACTGCCCCTGAATACAAGAAATTATAGTTCTGAATACAAGAACTATAGAACAATACCTATGCAGTGCCTGAAAGAGTAAAAAAAAATAAATTATGTAACACATAGATGAAAGGAATAAACAATGTTACTTAAAAAGCCCTCAGAAGGTAGAATGCTATCTTACTCCATATATAACCTCAATAAGGCAGCCCCAGCTATTTAGCACATTAAACTCCCCTTTAAACACCTATCAAAATAATCAAAATAATTTAAAGTTCTATAATTCCATTATCCCATTGCCTAAATCACAGTATTCTGCTAATTCAGTTAATCCATTAAAAGGGCGTGGAAATTTTGGCCTATACTATCCAGGTTCTTTCTAGGATGACAGTACTTTGTGTATTCCCTCAGGTGTGCCCCGTCTAAGAGCCCAGGTGTTAAAATGATACCAGCCAAGTTAGCAAAGCAGTTCCCCCAGAATGCTGCACAACACCAGTAAGTCTACTGCTCTTTTTGCTGGTGAAATGCAAGCTAAAATTCTGCATGGAGATTTACAGTACTTCACTTGATAGAAAAGGTCTAAAGATCAAACCCACACAGCTTATAAAATTTTAAAAAGGTAATTTTACTTTCATACCACAATTTTTTGAAATTGCTTTAATGGAGAGCTACATACATACCAGTATGAGCTAGATAGTTTTATATAATGGCAAACAACATGAAAGTGTGTAACTGAGTACGCCTGTATTTCACTGATGGCAATTCACTGTAGCACTACGGCCACATTCTCCTGAAGCTCCGTGGATGCTGAAGAAAAATTCCTGAAGAAAACAAGCTACCAAGAAAATGTCTTCTTTGCCAGGAAAGTAGCTTGATGCTAGAAGACATTTCAGTTTTTCCTTAACAATCTCTCAAATAAGCTTTGACCTAAACCATCAAAAGTAAGCAGGGCTGTAGACAATGCTCCCATTCTCAAGCCATATGCATGCTCATATGCAAAAATGGATCACCACCTCGAGTTCTGCTGAACATAACAGTCTATTTTAAGGAGAAAGAGACTTGGCTTATTTTTAATTCATAGAAAGACAATCACAGGATTCAGTAATGTCCACTTCTAAAGATCTAAAGCTAGAAATGTGACACGAGCTGCATATGAAAGATTTAGGTAAAAAATACTTTTGTGTTGTTCCTCTTAAAATACCGTAACACAGTTACTTATTTTCATTCACTAACAAAACATTATTTCAAGAAAAGGGCAATATTAAATACTAAATTCAGCATCCTGCTCAAGGCAAACCTAGCTTCAAAGCTGAACCACACTGCTCGGGACCCCACGCAGGGATAGAGAATCCACCACCTCTTTCACCACCCTCACAATGGA
Organism: Onychostruthus taczanowskii; assembly: GCF_017590055.1. Lineage (NCBI taxonomy): Eukaryota > Metazoa > Chordata > Aves > Passeriformes > Passeridae > Onychostruthus > Onychostruthus taczanowskii. Next base: position 351,330 of record NW_024505118.1, read on the forward strand.
GGGTATTTTTCCTTATGCTCAACCCAAATTTCCCCACCTGAAACTTCTGACAATCACTTAATGCCTGTCCTTTTACTAGACATCTCTAAAAGGAGTCTAGATCCCTCCTCCTCATAATGATCCTACAGATAGCTGGAGTCAACTGGAGCATCCCCTCAGCCTACTCAGGTGAAACACAAGGAGCTCTCACAGCCTTCCCTGGTATGTCATGTGCTCTGACCCAACCCCCTGAGTAGTCCTCCACAGTGCTCCCCACAGTCACTCTGTATGGGTATTCAGTCTCAGGAGCTCAGAGCAGGAAAACCCTTCTCTCAATGTGCTGTCTACACTCCTGCTCACACAGCCCAGCCTACAGTTTGCTTTTGTGGCTACAAGGTCTTGCTGCTGAATTCTAGTCAACTTACAGCCTGTTATCTCTGCAAAGGTGTTTTCTGCCTTTCTTTTTGTTAAGTTTACTGGGCTCCTGCTAGCCCACATCAACTTTCTCAAGTTCCTCTGAATGGCAGCTCCTGTAATCCACTACTTCCACCAATTCGGTGTCACCTTTGTTTTGCTGAGAGTGCGCTCCAACTTGTCATTTGTGCCACCAATGAAAATATTAAACACTGGCACCAGTATCAGCCCACAAGGAACACCGCCAATAACCCTCTGCCAGTTCAATGCTGGTGCAGCCAGTTTTTCACACACTGCACTCTATCCAACAATCCATCTAGGGGGAATTCAGTTTAGCTCCAGGGATGCTAATAAAAGTGTTAAAAAAACTTGGTACCATCAAAGTAAACAAGGTCCTCTGCTCCCCCTTTGCCACAATCTTTTTCTCTCCACCACTTCTTCACACTCAGGAAGAATTTGCCCATGGTAAATTCATGTTTAGCTGTTTCCTGTCTATTCTTGTTCTTCATGTGTCTAGAAATGACTTCCAAGAGGACCAGTGCTGCTGTCCTTTCAGTGATCAAGCTGAGGTCAGTCAGCCTGCTGTTTCCCAGATGTTGCTTAGTGCCTTAGAGCACAATGAAACACCTCAGAATCTGATTTCTTCTGCCTGCATGATCCACAAGAACGATAACCCTGTTTCATTTGACCTGTGGTGACCTGAGATTACAACCATGCAACCTGTTTGCCAGCAATTCCAAATGCAGAAGAGCTGGAAATACTGGTATCTGGAGAACAAGCAGCACAGCTAGTTTGCCTCAATCCTTCCTGTTTCCTTCAAGAAGCTACCCAACACCACAAACTAAAGCTTGCAAACCCCTCTACCCCACTTAAAACAAAAATGTAAAAATCCATGAAATCTAAACACAGCAAGGTATTTTAATTGTGTTTGAAAATATGAGTCCAATTCAGTCCAAGCTTTCCTTTACATTCTAAATTTTTAAAAAGCCTGGTTTTCAACAGGGGGAAGAACAAGAAGTTAATGTGTTTCTGAGGCAAGCTCTAAAAAAACCTCAGCAAGCAAGAGAACAAGAGGAAGCAAGTGAGCTTCCTCATCAAATAATGTGTGGCACCTAATGAACAAAATCTAAAATCCAGATGTTTGCCATCCTGGGAGGTCTGCAGTGGACAGGTTATTCACAAGTCTATTGTTCTAGGCTCAAGGGTTTAAACACAAACAAGTTTTCCCTGAAAGTCCAGGTCCCTGACGAGCTGGTAAGCAACTGGACGAACAATCACACATAATTTGCCCACAAAGACTTACCAGAATCAGTGAAGATTCCAAATGATGTCAATAAGCTTGGACAGCACTTTCCAATCTAATTTTTAAAACAACTTGCTCTGTTTGCCACAGTTTGCGAGAAAACAGGTGTAAAGTCTTTGCAATACTCTAGAATTGCCATAGGATACATTAATTTGGCAGCTGTCTCTGGGGTGCATGGGTCTTTCACAAGCCTTCAATGGTGACACAAATAATCTCACTGCAAGAGACTCGTCAGCCCACTCAAGAATCAAACACTTGAAATCATCTGAGACAGCTCCTTCTATGAGTAGTCTAGGTTTGCACTGAAACATCCACAGGAAGCAGGGAGAGATTTTTATTTTCTTTTTAAAGAGACTTTAACTGAAGGGGCACTTTGGAACATAAACAGCTCTCAAACATGGCTGTGGATCCTTGCTTATTAATGAAGCCCTCTCAGAATGGGTGGATTTCATGCGTATGTGAACTCGAACACACACCCGTCATTAAGCAGCAACACAGAAACACTGAGTGGGTCCTTTGTCTTCATCTCCTGATGCCTGTTCACAATGTATTACTACCCACATTGCTGGACCCTTTTTGTCATTTAATAAACAAATTAAAATAAAAAAAAAACGATCCTCCATTAATAAAAATTTTTAAAATATGAGCCAACAAACCACAACTCATCTAGGCTCTCACCACTCCCAAAAAATTATCTCCATGTGTATCCAACACTTTCAAAAGACTGGGGAAACAGACAGGTTTCTCCTGAATACTCTGGGTACCAATGATGGCAGGCTTCTGTACACAAGCAAATACTTGTTATGCAGTTTACGCTCTTGGAATGAGTACATCCTACCACCTATGGTCATCATCTATAACCTGAGTTCCACTGCTGCTGTGAACTGCAATGCTGTGGTGAAGGAAAGAAGCAGACTTAACTTGTGTGGATGTGCAGGTTAATTGATCAACCTTACCTTCTTCACACTACTATATGAACTCAGAAGAGAGACTCCGTAGTTCAGTGGGTTCTAAGGACCTATTTTTTCCATGATCAATATTAATACTGTCCTGAATTCTTGCTGTTTGGGATGTACATGAAGTTACAAGTTAACACTGCAGACAGCTCAAAAATTTCCTCCAGATAGGAAAATTTTTCCTCTAGAACATGAAAAGTGGAAGATGAACTCACATGTCTGTACTTCAACATCTTTTTCTGCTTTCACCGCATCAGATTAAATGACTCATCCCTAAAACTGGATTTGTGAAAACTGGCTCTTGGTAACTCCTCCTGATGTTGGCATTAAATACCTCAGTTTGCTTTATATCACAGTTAAATTATAACAAATCAAACATTTGGCTAAAGCTTAGGAAGTGCAAATGAGTTCTCATCATTGTAAACATTCTCAGTACAAGGGCAAAGTCAGCTCACAGGAAAAAGTACACCACTTCCACAGTCAATTATCTTTAATTCACACTTCCAGTGCACAGGCCTGTCCCTGCAGGAGAAATCCAGAGATATAAGACAGCAAAGGCAGATTCCCAAAACATAAAGGCAAAGTATTCAGTATAAAACATTTACACGCTGAATATTTTCTTGAAAAGAAGAGTGCCTCAGGACCACCCCTGGCAGCAACAGCAACCTCCAGTGCAACACAACCAGCCAGAGGGATGATTTAAAGAAAAAAAAACAAAAGAAGAACTGTAGGAAAACATCTGACGTAGGCATTCCTAAGAAACACTGAGGTCTGGAAAGAGAGCACTAACATAAAAACACAGGTTTCCTCTGCTGCCAAGTCCCATAGTCTGTGATTCAGCTCTTTGAGTGCATATGAAGATGTGAGAGTGAATATGAAAAGTGTGGATAACATCCACCTTTTAATTCGGGGGTTTGTTGTTGTCTGTTATGAGGATATTGGTCTGTACTGTTTCATTAGATCTCCTTTTGGCAAGATTTTCTGGAGAACCCCCAAGAAAGTACCAGAGGCCCATAAAAACTGAAAGAAGAAGTTCTCTTAGTAAAATGGATTATTTAAACTTTGGGTTCTCATTTTGTTTTTATTATTACCTATTTAAAACTCACATTTCTTAACCAATAGTCAAAGAAGAAGTGGCCTTGTGAAAAAAACTCCAACAGTCTGGCTCCAGCTGGGTGGTAAAAACTGCTCCTGTAGTTCTCCAGCAGAGAAAAACCAAAACAATAAACCTCCAGCCAACATAAAAAAGCCACTTCACAAGTAAGCCACACCTCAAACAAGATTGGATAGTTAAGATTACAGGTAGGCTTTATGGGTTTTATCTTCCTATCTTTATAACCACAGAGAAACAAAGATTGAAATATTGTTTTTCTCAGTTCTTTTGATCATTACTGGGAATTTTTGCTAATTGTTTAACACATACAGAATGCAGTACTTGTGAATGCCTCCAAACTTCTAATGAGCTTTACAAACTGTATTATTATGCTTATGCAGATATTCCTAGATGGAAATACAGATATAGGTTTAGACAAGAAATATCTACATCTAACTATGTATACATGTCAGGTCCTAAACCTAAGATTTTACATCCACCTGCTCTGGTACAGGAGAAGTGGCAGCTGTACCCGCAGACAAGTCAAAATACAGTTTACTGAAATGAAACTATCAATACAAAACTATTCACGTAAAGAGAATAATTGCTGATGAAATCCTTTCCTCTACATTTAAGGAATAAATCTCTTTGAATAGAGGAGAATTTTCCCATTTTTTCTGTTGAGGGGTACCACAATGTCATTGAGATTTATCTTTTTAATAATGATTTGTTGTACAGTCAGTTTTCAATTAAGGAATTGATCATGTCCAAGTAATTGTAAATGATACAATGAAGTCAAAGATCACAAGATAGTTCCTATTTGCTGTAAATTTGGCTTACTCAAATATGGCAAATCTGGTTTTAGTTTTTCTTGAAAGCTGATCAGACTCCCTTTTCTGTGTGCATTAGGAACCACAGCAGAGAGATTTAAAACTACAGAGCAGAACACTAACAGACACCTTCCACCTTTTCATTTTCCTGCAGTGAACTCATTTGCTGCAGAAGGAAAACTATTTGCCCATCAATCCTCCCTCAAACTTTGTCTTGCTCAGAACATTCACCCACCACCTGGAACAGAGGGCAGCAGAAGCCAGATGGACAGGACACTGACCACCCAGTGCTGATGAATAAAGAATAATGAGCAGCCCACTCACACACTAACTGCTAAGTCTCCTTGTGAGCGCAGCTCTCTTTGAAAACACCCTGGTCAACACAGCAGCTGCCATCTCAGCATTCCTTCCATCACACTACCCCATGGCAGGTGAGTGGCTCTGTCACCCACATCTCTGCCTGCAGCTACCAGGGGCAAAACACAGAGACACCAGGAGAGCTGAACAGCACCTCGGGCCCTTCCCTTCCCTGCATGAGGGACTGCAGGAAGCTGAGTGTGGGCAAACCTCCAATGTTCAAGAGGGACATCTGTGCAGCAGGGCTGACAAGTGCCTCCAGCTACAGCATCAACCTCAAGGCACTGGGGGTTTCTATGCTGCAGATTCCTCTCCTCACTGTGTAACTCAGAGCTCTTCCTACGTCACCGAAGTCAGCAGAGATTTCACTTGAAACAGCCTCAGCTGCCTGCAGAGCAATGCCAAGCTTGGGGCCATACGTGGCCTCGTTTGCTCCACAATGCCCACTCTCAGTGCACTGCCAGCCTCCTCTCCAAGGGCTTAAAGCTAGGGCCTCTGCACACCTACACCAAAACAAAAAAGGCCCTAAAGACTAACTCCTTCTGGTTATTATTTAGATGTTTGCTCTGAGATTGACACAAGAGTGTCTGTGGAGAGGGGGAATGTGATAGCAGATATACTGGACAGCACGGACAAGATTATAAACAAGCTGAGTGTGGTAATCATCACATACAAAAACCCAGACCCACAAAACCATCTCTCTGGAGAAGAGAAGCAATCAAACCAAACAAAAATCCCAGGTTACTTTCTTTTCCACCTCCTGTCTTGTTTTGTTAAGGAAGCCCAAAAGTCTCTAGTATGATACCAGAGAAATAGTATACAAATATATAAGGTTACACCAAGCTTAGACTCAAAGCTAATTTAAATCAGCATGCATGAGAGGTAGGAACACAGACCATTACTGAACTACTGGTACTTTTGTATTCAAAGGGTTTTCTTATTCAACGTAGACAATTTGAGATTGTGCCTTCCCCGCTTCATGGAAAAGCACCCTTCACAATGCAGATAATGACCTACAATACCTATGCCAGGTTATGGAAATAAAATCTTACAGAAGGAGAAAGAGCCAGAAAGAGAAAATGCAAATTGACAGCTTACATAATGCTTGAACACCTCTACTGAATCACTCCATGACTTCCTTCTGGAACAGCTGTTCACCACAGAGTCCCCAGCAAAGCCAAAGATAAACAAAATAGGCAAGTCAGGATAAATAAAATAAATACATTCAGGTTTGTAATTTCACATTTTGTAGACTCTAATTGAGCATCCTGTATGCACTGTTATCACTTTGAGTGGATGTTCAATGAAGAAAGACTGACTTCGCTGTTTTTTTAAGTGCTATCTGAAAAGGTTCTAATGTAGTTCTTATTGCTTTGCACAATAAAAGCATACTGAAATGCAGTGTCTTAAAATGGTCTCACTGGAGAAAATATAAAATAAGTAATTTGCCAGAAATCAGACTTTCTACTCTGTTGTATTATACATACAGTGAAATTACTAAATTGGAACAGCTGGGGATACAGTTTAACATGTACAACTTTTGCGTTTTGTACCTCTATCAAATTTGTTTATTGTGCTGTATACACATATTTACAAGAGCCAGGAGAGGGGAATTTTACCCTTGGAGAGAGACTTCTGAATTATGAATTGCTTTATGACATTAAATCCTAACAAGATGCATCTCACAAGACCATTTATGCTGGAGCCTGCTAGAGCTCAGTGTTAAGATGCACTATATGCAAGCTCTGTATCAGATAAGAAAGCAATTACATCAGCCAGTGAGTGTTTGGTACTTGACATTTTGCTTTCTCTGACTACCTGTGTCACATAACTTTTCACAGGCGATTAGAGAAATTCACATCAGCAAAGAGAATTTCCTACTTTTTAGGCTATGGATGTTATCTTACATATACAACAACAAGCCCTTATTTACACAGGAACAGTTAACTAAAATTAACTCAGATGTTTTCAGTTCTTATTTCAGGCAGACTTATTTACTCTCAGATAGCTCAGGCTTGTTCTTCAACACCACAAAGCTCAGAGGACACCAGGGAATTACAGCTGTACCAAATGTTGGAATTTACATCCATGGCAGGTGACTGTCAGTGTGTCACAAAAACCAGGCTGATTTCTGATCAAAGAATCCACAAAGCTGAAGCCTCACAGGACAAATAATTTAGAGAGTTCACTATTTTGATTTAGGTTAAACAGATTTATGAGCTTAGAAACAGGACTAAGTTACTGTAATTTGAGCAGCTGAGCTGTGTAGCTGACTATACATGCACACTTCGGCCTACAGCAAAAGCCAGGTCAATCACATTTTTCCTTAGAAAGTCAAATGATAGGAGATTTGAATGGACAAAGTTCCAAGAAAGGGGATTTATGGAGCCTACTCACTTCACCTCACCACTGGGACAACAGCACTCCAGCAGAAGCTGCAGACACAAAATCAACAAAACATCCTTATCCCGTGATCTGCTGCAAGGTCCATCCCACTGGTGTTCACACCGTAACACCCACCAGATGTCCACATTCCAGAGAGCACTGACCATCAAGAATTCTCCGTATGTGAAAACTCTGCATGGTGTGTCCCACCACATGCCTGGCCACGTACCTAACACAACAGCTATCTCTTAATGCATCTCTCATGATGACACAAAGGGGGACACAGCAGCACCTGCTAAGTGACTGCAGTAAGCTGCCCACTGCCATAGGAACAGACAGCTCCCCTACTACAGCTGAAGTTCGAGATAGAGGGCTGCAGATCAGCAACCCATTACACAGTCCATTTGTTCATAACTGAATGCACTGCTAAAAGGCTCAGACACATCATCAGATGGCGGCCAGATACTGGTGATCCATCTCATCCTAACTCAACAAAGTTGTTGCCAGTAGTCAAAAGCACATAAGGATTATCTGAAGTTCTGTGTGTGCCCTGCACACCTCAATTTATGCTTAAAGGAGAATGGCACAATACTGGATTGGCTGAGGCTTAATTTAAGACAATATTAAGATACAAGTTACAAGCTTGAATTGGAGGAAAATGGGGAAGCAGGCATCTTCCCAAACAGAGAGACAGTATTAGATGCCGTAACTAACCAGCACAATCTTGAATCTTGTTACCTATTTTAAATCACAGGCCACAACCCCAGCAAGGCCACCTTCTCCAGCTGATTGACAGTATCTAGAGGATCTAGGAACTAGATCTAAGTTATTGATGAACTCCTTGTGCCCCCTGAGCTCTAAAACCATTACCTCTGGCTAGACAGGAATAAAATTTACTCACCTTCTTCTCCCATCAGGAAACCTAGATGAATGGCTACTGCTGCTAAATCCACTGTTAATTAGAGTATCCAGAAATCTCTAGCCGAGAGATTATTCCTGGAGAAGACATTATAGTCTAGAAATGCTGCAAGCCAGAGAAGCTTGCTCAAGGCTGGAGCCAAGGGCTCAGAAGTCTCCCAGGACCCAAGCAGGCATCCTCCCCATGGGAAACTGAAGTGCCATGGAGACACAAGTAACTGTGAACTGCACAGCCACTCCCAAGGCTCATCAGGATGCTCCTCACCTGTTGGCTTAGCCTGAAAGCAATGACCAGGCCTACTAGTGCTTCAAAGTAGATCAAGTTTGAGAAATGCCATCAAACGTGGGAACTGCAAGCATACCTGCAGGTGTATCCCTATAGCTACGACAGTCACAGAAGAGGCTCAGGTCCATGTACTGACTCACTTAGAGCCACTGGTGCATCAAGAATAACCCCCAGGAAAAAGCTTTTCTCAGGAGAGAGTTGTACAATAACAAAACTTTCCGTGTTTCACATATGGTCTTCAAATACTCAAGCAACAAAATCCTTGACCTAAGCATCTCACAGCTTAAAAAGAGTATCTGACACAGAAGCCAACCTCCAACTGGAAAACGTTCTCAAAGAAGCCAGAGATCTGAGAACTCTCCTGACTCAGCACAGTATGTTCTATGATATTGGGTATAGCTCAGAATCACACAAACCAGAAAATGCAGTTCCCACCCCCCAACTCATAGGGGCTTATCCACACGGACTGTCTGAAAATGAAACAGAGAGTATATAAGTAAGGGAAGTGAAATGCTCTTCACCATTGCCCCCCTCCCCCTCAATGGATCCCAAACCTTGCCTGGTAACTCCTAAGATAGATTTAAATCTAAGGGGGTGAGGGATAAAAAAGAAAAGAAGGCAAAAAAGGGGAAGTAACAAAGGCACAGTAACACATCTGAATACCTACTGACTTGCTCATGGATCTACCAGAATTAGGACAGATTGTTGATATCTGCTTTACACTACAACAAGAAATAGAGTGAGAAAGGACTGAGAAGAAAGTGGGTTTATCCTGAGTTTCAAAAGAAATCTTCCTCCTTTCTCCACAGCTTCTCCCTTTGGGGAAAACATGACCAGTAGCAAAAAAGCTGCTCAGATACCAAATTGATAATGAATTAAAAAAAAAAAACAAACCCTTGTGTTTCATAGGTCAACTCTCTCATGAAACAGAATTTCTCTTTAAGACAAAGCTTGATATAAGGCATACTAATTCCTAATATTATCCATATAACCAGAAGTTACTTTTGCTTGCAGGTTGATATAGCCTGGACGTGTTACGAACACAGCTGTGAACAGAAGTTGAAAAAGTACTCATATTTCCTTGTGTGTATTCCTGGCCCAGCCTCTTTGCACTGCTGAATTTCCCCAAGCCAGCCTACAAGCTGCTCCCAGAGCTGCAGGACTCTTGTGGTTGGCACTGTATAAGTCTGCCTGTACACTGGGCATAACAGAGCCACAGAATCAAGCCATCCCTTAGGTGTTGGACTTAATCATCCTTGTGGGTCCCTACCAGCCCAGAACACTCAGGGCAAAGTTTGACAGAACCACGAAGATACAAAAACATTGGAAAGGGCTCACATTTTACTTCCATAAGCTAAGCACCTGGAAGGGAAATTTTCAAGCCTCCTATTTAATATGCAAGATAAAAATATATATATATAGTAAAAACCTTCATATATATGTTATCTTTTATATATATATATATATATATATACATACACACAAACATATAACCTGAACAAACAAGAGACCACAAAAGAAAGAAGTGTAAGCTTTCTGTGTAATCTTTCACACTCCTACTTTACACTTCACAAGATGCATTTTCTTGTTAAATTTTTCTCCTTATTTGCAACAACAGCCTACATGTTATTAAAATATATATATAAAGACACTGATGTCTCAAATTCTGCAAACAGTAGTAATGAGAAGCATTTTAACTCCAGCATGGACAGACATATACCCTTTTATTATTCTGAATTGTCTCAAAATTTCACCTGGATTTATTTAACTACATACATTCAGTGCAATGCTCTAAAATAAAAATTCTGCACTGACAACTTGTATTTACTAATGAACAGAGAAAGTGTATGTAGACAAAATTGCTTTAGGAGAAAATATCCTTTCCCTCAACAGGCACTCCTAGAAGTAGTGATGCAAACGTGACATTTCCTGACTCAGCAGACAGGCTCCCTGTGAGCGCTGTGTTTAATGACAGAAAGAGTCCTGTTAGCTCCCAGTGCTATTCCCAGGCCGAGCCAGCAGAACAAGCAGATAAACAGATCGCAGTCCCAGCTCTGTGACACCAAAGCTGCCCACCAGATTTTGCCTGCAAGACCAGTTTCTATGCATGTGACCCATTTCCCTTTCTCCCACACTGAGCCCAACAGGATAGCAAAGCTGCCAGACAAGGCAGAATCAGGCCTATCAATCACAGTAAAACCGTAGGAAGAACCCAGTTAACTCTGCACCCCCAAGCTGAACTGTGCAGGACAAACAATGCACATTCCTATCATTCTTCCAGCTTTTGCATTCAGCAGATTTGTCACAGAAACTCTATAAACAGCCCACAGCCAAACCTGTCTTTTTTTTTTTTAACCTGATTTTTTGCCAGGAATTCCTGAATATTCTCTTCCGCCTCCCACCAATGTACTTCTGTAGTTACTCCACACACCAGCCACCTTCAAGGCACATTTCTAGTTTTGCAGAAGCATCTTGGTGGAATGGACAGACAGGTGTCCAAAACCACTGCAGCATTCCTATGTCTGGAACTTTAACCACAGCATTTAATAGCCTAAAGTAACTGTGATTCCAGGTGGTTGTTGCTTGTGAGTACAATATATCTTTCAAGGTCTGCCACGTTCAGCTCAATGGGATCCTTATCTTGATCCGATTTTCTTTTAATGCCAAAAATAAATTGGAAATGAATACACTCTCATAACAGAAAGAAAGAAATAAAACTGTAAATCTTCTCCATTGTTTTGTTTTAAAATTATCTGACAGATTTCAGTATTAAAAAATTAAAGCTCTTTTACAAGAGACTGGGAAACAGTACAGTGAAGAGAAAAGTTATGACTATTAATTCTTCTTAATCCTACAGAACACTATTAGATACTGAATGATGATGCACGAAGGCAATAAGGGAAGAAACATAAAAAATGTTAAAATCTCTCTGAACAAAATATCAAAGCAAAAAGCAAACAACATCCAGAACACCAAATCAGAAAACCTCCACTCCAAAACCCATAGCACAGCAAAATACTCAACATTAAAATGTATTTTTCTAAATTGCAGCTGTCAGCTTCTAAAATCAACTAGAATGGCTACATCTATTTTCACACCTTGTGATTAACCAAATTATAAAATATAATCTAAATAATGGGCACAGGATATTAAAAAATATCTATGTCTATAAAATAGCTATGTCTAGACACCTTCCATTTAGCATTAAGAAACTATTTTACCCCCAAACATGCTGTTCCAGTATCAGTCAACAGCTTTGCAGTTTCTTCTTTACTGGTGCGCAAAAATAAAATCTCAGAACTGTTTTTCAAAGAAGTTATCTTCAACTTTTATTGGATTGACTCCCAACAGAAGTCCTAAAGTATAAAAAAAATGTGAAAAACCTACATTCTAGGCAGTTAGAGAATCTGGAAAAGCACAGAAATGTGTACAAATAAAAGGCAGAAAAAAATATTTTACTAGTTAGTGCAGATAAGACTTGTTTCTCAGAAGGTCTACATTTACCCACATTGTTGTGTGCATTTTAGAAGACTTTATGCATACCCTCTATCAGGCTTTCCATTAAAGCCATCCACACCGAGAGCAGCAGGATTAACCTGTACAGAAAGGTTCCAATCAACGTAAATGACAAGAAAACAATCTTTCTCCAAACATACCTGGTGCATTTGTACCCATACACATTTTCAGTGTACCAGCTCTGGCAGAGTCAATGGTCTTATTGAAAAACACCACCTGAGCGAGATTTCTCTTTCAAACTAATTTGAAGGAATATAGGGACTCTCACAGTAAGGCTGCATTCTTCACAACCCCTTCTCCAGTCCAATTTTCTTTCAAAATGAGAAGCACTGCATTTAAATTTAAGAAATTAAAGATATATTAGGTATGATTGCAAGTCCACAAAGATCTATTTGAAATTAGACTTACAAGAGCTGGTTTCAGGTAAAAACAATCCTAGCTGGTTTTGCTATTTTATCTCAGGAATACATTATTAAAACTATACTACGGTACCAAGTTTTGCAAACAGATTACATAAACTTGCTATAAATGTATAGATTTGTGATGCTTTTGGGATACTTGATAATTTTGATCAGAGTGTGCCTTCAGTACATTTACATTCCTATCCTTCACATTCATGGAAATTATGCAGAACAGGTAAAAGCAAGGCAGCCCTCACATAAATTTGGGTGCAACAACAAGGAAGCGTGCTGGGATGGGAGCTTCATCTTCCTGTGGATCAGACAGGAGTTTGCTGGCAAGAAGACAGGCAGCCCATATGCCTACAATAGGACCTCATGGCTTTCCAAAAAGCTATTAACTACCCTGTGAAGAGTCACAGTAATGGGTATATAAGGATCATTAGGTGTCAGGTGGGGATTATTATTCCCCAATGCCAAGTCATATATTTGTTTCTGTACTATACAGCAGCAATCAGCTTTAAATTCGCTGCAGAAGTAGCTGTTTATGATGTAAAAAATTCATTGCTTAGGTACTCAAAATTAGTTGCACCGTAACAGCAAGCAGTCAATTACAAACCACTTGAAAACAAATCAAACTTACAAAGGGTGAAAAACATCTCCATTTTTTTCAGGAAGTGCTGATGTCTTAGGTGCCTACTTGATTTGTGCAATCACACAGATGTGCAAGTATTTATATTAATATGTGGTAACTGAAAGCGTCTGTAAGCGTATGTAAGTACTTTCTCCCCACCTCATGCAAGGCATTTACAGATACCACAGAGCTGTTTTTTACACAACATTATTAATGGGAATGCTGACACAAAACTAAAGCCACCTGAAATGGCTGAAGCACAGCATTGTCTTCCTCTCCATCAATACCACACACAGACCAACTCAACCATTACCATCCATCAGCCCTGCATCTATTCCTCAGTGTGAGTTCCAACACCTGAGCATCCCAAGCATATTAAAGAAAACTGGATAATCACAACTGCCTCGGGAGATTGATGCAGCAGCTGGTCATGACCCTGACAATGATTTCAGTAATTACTGCTTTTTTATTAGGAGTTTCAGAAAAGTTGCTTTTGCTCTAAAATAGTCAAGCTACTTAGGAAAGGATGCTGTTTCCTAAAATCTGTCCTTCAGTACCTGTGAGTATGTAAGAAGGGCTGGAGTACCTGGGATGTCTTCAGAGGCTGGCAAATATGCCAGTGGAGCCCCAGAAGATGCCCATCCTTCTGAAGCAGTATCTGGACAGTAGTCAGACGACCGGGATGGCAGTTGATAGTCGGGGAAAGGAAAGTGAATGCCACCTTTCCCAGCAGTGCATTTACACCCTGCCTCCCCACTTCCTGTTGTCACCAACTCATAAGCGTTAATATTTGGGCTCCATTTCAAATACACAAGTCAGCCCTGAGGTCAACAGAAGGGAGCTTTGGTGGAGAAGCTATGCCTACATGTAAATATTCTTAAGATCAAGACTTAAGAGCTGTGGCTTTTGACCTCCCACTTGCTGCAGCACTCCTGCAGACTTTGCAAAAATTTTCATGACGCGGGTTGGACACAGAAGTCCCTTGTCATACAAGCTGACTTTTTTTTTAGAATCTGACTTTCAGCAAAAGGTGCAAGCCAAAAATAGTAAGTATTATTAGTAGCGATATTATAAAAAGTATAAAGACCATGGGATGAAGAACAGATTAATTTTGTCTTGAAAAAAAAAAATCTGGAAAGAAAACTTCTTTTCCCCCTGACACAGCCTCTGATTAAGGGCAGAAAGTAAGGGGAAACTGGCTGTAAAAATCCTGATTTCATAGAGGCTGCTCCAGAGGAGTAGAGTCAGAGGGGAGCACAGCACACTCTTAAATATCACATCTTGGTGCGCAGCCAGAAGATAGATATGCAGAAGCCAAAACATAGCATGCTAGAAGTTGCCTAAAGGCAGCACTAACAGGGACGAGTTTCAAAGTGGTTCCAAAATTCCATCAGGAGAAACTACCTTTGCTCTATGGGGCCAATCACAGGCAGCAAACCACACAGCTGGACAAGCTGTTATCACTGCAGCCCAAATGGAAATTGATTAACTTTTCTTTAGAGGTACTCACTAAAGAATACAAGCCTGCACGTTAAGACCAGGCAGGGCTGTGAAGGTTCTTTGGCTATTTTTGTAGTGAAGAACAGTATTTCTGTCCTACTATGAGGTGGTAATACCCAAATCCTTTTCTTAAAATACACGTGTTCCAAGCACATTGCATGTCAATGTGCTTGTATCATCTCATAATTAACTGTATATTAATATTAATAAAATTAATTACTGTATATTAATTAATAATTAATATACAATCATTTCCATACTTAAATGTAGCTAACCATTAACTTGTATTTGTAGACTGTATTTGCTGAACAGCATGATATTTTCCTTCATTTCTCAATGCTATGTAATCATGGAGTTACAAACCTTATCAGAATGCTCAACTAAAACAGTTTTTGTGGGGGTGGGAAGAAAAGCCAAAAATATCTTGTTATTATTTAAACTTTTTAAAATAAGAACCACAGTTTAAAATAAAATTTTATCAGGAAATGAAATAGTTCAATGTGGGACTACTTATTTACTCCAAACCCCAGTTTCAGTCCTTGTGCCTACATCTGCATAGGAGAAAGTGACATCAAGACAACTATTCAAGTTTCCACCTAGATTTCCTTACTATGCCTGATCTGTGTATGTACATGTCTATTAGACAAAATAAAGAGCATACTTTGAGTTTCCAACTTAGCATAAATATAATTTAGTTGGTTCTTACGAAAGAAAAATTTATTGTTACCGTATTTTAAAGCCTTTGCCGTAATATTCAGTTGTGAAAAAAGAAATAATACAACAACAATACAATGTAAAGAACGCTATTCAGTATTTTTTACCCATTCTAGCAGTGCAGATAGTCAACAGCAGAACATCAAGGATGACTGGAAAACCGCTGTATACACAAAATAATGCATATTCAATTGTTGGCTGTTTGGGGGGGAGGGGTTGGTTTTGTGGTGCTAGGGGTTTTTTTAAGGTTTAGGTTAGAGTTTATTTAAAAAAATTGTAATTAATAGCACCTAACAGGTTTCTGCAATCACATCTTTAGTTGTTCCTCTGTAGTCTATCCCAAAGTGAAATGCTACAGATCTCTGCTAAATTAAAGTGCGTGCTTGATGCAGAAATGTACCACAAGATAAACAGAGACAGCCCATCAATCACCTGGACGGGAGAGTTATTATAAACAAATAAATATTTAGCACTGTATTAGAAGTCTGATTTGCTGCTTCTTTATAACTGAGAGGGAAAAACAATAATACTTCTGAAATCCAGAATAAGTTTCAAATAGTTACCATCAGCATCCCACTTTCACAAGGGATCTGCCCATCTCTCAGGCTGTAAAAGCTCTGCCACAGATATCCCATCTCTTTGGAGACTTGATCTACAACTTGCAGCTGCGCTAGAAGGGCTTGGGCACTGTGAGGTGTTACTTTTATGTCTCTAGTACCACCTCACATAGTGTTTCGGCCACAACTCAGGGAAGCAAGCCTTATTAAATAAACACAGATTCTTTATCCCCTCTCTAACTCACATGCAAAAAAGCATGTGTCATCTTATCCAGCATGATGCATTGGCACAAGCATCAAGCAATTGTTTAGTTGCACACTACCTGGAAATACAAGGCTGGAAAGGACACAGACTGAGATTGTGACTGACTTCACAGAGTCCCAATAAACCAGTGAAGTTAGCACTGGTATCATCCTAAAATGAGGTATTAGTAGTAACAGCTGCAACTTAAGCATTTCAGCAGTCTTTTTCCATAGGTTTCCTACTGTGCGAGCTAGGAAGGGTAAAGAAGATGGCAGGAGTTTGGTCACCATGGCTGGGGAGAATACTTGCGCACCGTCGGGTGCCCTACGCAGTTGGTACACAGTGCACTGCAACAGGCTTTGACGCCAAATCCAACTCTCAGCAGTACAAAAAGCATTCTCCTCAAAGCAGCTTTGGGAGGATGAAGAAATCTAATCCTAGAGGGAACCCTGGTGCCCATGTACAATAGAAATCCCACCCACAACAAAACAATTTTCTGGATGCACATCAAAGAATATACCCTTTTTAGAGTGAACACTAAATACACCCAAATCACAACTGTGTCAATATTGGCACTAGGAAATGAAACCTGACTTCTAAAACTAATGCTGGGAAAGACTCCAGGTGACAGAAAATTCATGAGAGCACTAGTGCAATGTTCCCTATGCTTCAGATGATGGTAATACAGGTATAAACCTTTGCAAAATACAATGTTAGGGTATGAATATATCGCGAGGTTTTGCAGGACAAATTAAAAGTTTTGGGAGTTCTTGTTTTAAGATACATTCATTTTACAGTTATGTATTTCAATACATGAAGGAAAAAGACAAACTTTCTGCAAACAGTCCTCAACAGCATTTCAAGTCCTCAGTTAAATCTTGCTTCATAATCAAATGCTTGTATTTAAGGTAAAAATAGGAACGGGTAAGAAATACCTGAAGCTTTCCTTCTCAACCCTAAATGCAGTAAGTTGCTTAATCAGAACTGCCATACAACTGCTTCAAACAAAATTATCTTCTTTCAGAAGTTTCTCAGACGCCCAGAGAGTTTGTTTTGAGTTTAGGTTTTCTTTTTTTTTCCCTTCCCTAAATAAACGCAGTGCAATGCTCATTATCTGTCATGGCATGACCATTCTCAGTACTCCCTTCCTGGGGTCTTTCTACAGCAAGTCATATAATTACAAAGCATGCCTATTAACCATTCTGAACACTGACTATGCTAAGGGCTGGGACAAAGAAGTATCAAAGGGACTGGCTATTCCATCACCAGATCCGAGTCAGTGCACAGGGCAGGCAGGCAAGCACACCGGCAATCTTCAGGGAAACATCAGGGCCTTGCTCAGCATTTTTCCCGCTGCTTGACTCGGCTCAGCCACTTCAGAGAGGAAGCTGAACATAAAATATGCCACCATCCCTCGTGCTAATTCCTGAAATGCCAGATATACTCAGAACTCATAACCTGTGCATCCCAGCACGCCACTTGGGGCCCAGAGAATGAGAAGAGGGACAAGGCAGAGGCTAGCAAAGATAGGACCCGTACAAATGCACACACATGAATGCCTCTGCCTTTACACAGCTCTAAATAAAATTAAGCCTCTCATGTCATTTCCAATGCCAGCTTAGCTCAAGCATGGTAAATTTCCAATTCAGCTCATTCACCTCACTTTGATCCATGCTGCCTTCTATTCATATCTACAGCCATCACTGATAGCAGCAGAAAAAGCATAAATCCAACAATAAAACACTTTTCAGAGTGAGAATCTGGTCAGAACTACAGGATTAGGTATTTTTTCCTTTAATTTTTATTTACATTTTATTAGCCTCAAATTAACATGGTGCAGCACAGTTATATTTCTCTTACAGCACGTAAGAGATCAACGCACTGAACAGACCCAAACCAAATAAGCTTAAAGAGATGGCCATTAGCTTTGCTCCTGGCCCTGCCCCTACATCTTCCTTCTTGACCTTTCAATTAAACCACGCAAGGCATCTCCTTAGAACTACAGCTTTTCAGTAAAAAGATAAAAACATGGGAATCTCAGAAAGCAAGTTAAACAGAACACTTAGCGTAACAAAATAATGACACAGCAACAAGACAGATGGAAATTAAGCAAATGCCAAAACCCAATTTCTTTTTTCAATATTTTTCCTCTTCAATTCTGTCGTAGTTTATTTACAACTGATTAGTGTAAATTACAGGTTATGCAGTTTCCCTTTAGACCAGTACAAAATTTACAAAAGCTTTTAAACCCAATCTCAAAAACAGGGTCTTGGGGCAGAAAACAAGGTTAGGAGGAAGGGAAGGATGCCTGTGCATATGTGTCAAGGTATACATATTTGGAAAGAAAGAGACAAGGGATGTTTGCATATATTCATACAAATAACTATATTACATACATATCCTACATGCATAAATAGAAAGTAACTGAAAATCTCATACAACAGCTGCATTTATACCATGCCTTTGTGACACATCCAAAGACCTCAATCCCAGTATGTCACTGGGTAAACATAACCCTCAAAAGAAACATGGTTTAGGATCAAGAAAATTCTAGTCCTGGTTTGCAAAGACTCAATCCAGAATTATTACATTTTTGGAAGCTAATTCAGAAGACGTTTTGGACTTAACAACAGGTCTTTGGTATTTTAGTGAGAAAAAACTTTAGCTGAAGAAAACTTCCAAACATGACACTCCCACTGTGCATTAAGTTTAAAAACAAAATTAGCTTACCACAAACACTGAAGCACTCAGACTTCACAGTTTCAAATAATAATATAATACCTTCATAGATCAAGCCCTAGATGATGACCAAGTCTTATTGCTATGAGATTCTTGGCTTAAAAAACCAGTTTTGAGTTAAAAAAATCAGCCATGGGCACTATTGTCTTATCCAGCACATACTCTGCACCAGGAACTAGTCACATTTAATGGCAACTAGTGATTCATTATTACATCTCAGAAATAAAAACAGATGTGAGGAAACATATGGAGCAACATCAGAACCACCTCACCACCCAACTACCTTGATAAAGGAACTACACATTTACTACAGACACTGGCAGACAGATGCTTACGCAAGTAAAGCATTGTCCACGCTCTCTCTAAATGACAGGAAGATTATTTAATCCTGAGCATCATAAGGTGAGTGGACCCTCTACAAATGCAACAAAATTCGTAGCGCATTTGTAGGAATTCTGTCTAGGCCTTAACCTCAGTAGTCTGTTTACATTTTTCCCAGTCTAACAGGATTTGTCTCGCCCACCTACGAGATGCAAAGAAGCGGCAAAGACAACACTATGCTGCTGCTGGTTTGGGTAGAGTGTTCAGTGAGTTTTCTTTTCATGGAAGTTTGCAAAGTAAGAGCCAGAGCCCCCTCACAAACCCAGGCGTCACTTGCAGTCTAGTCAACAAGTAACACAACTTGTAAAATGAGCTTCTTCATATGTTTGCTGCCTCAGTGAATCCAGCCTGACCTTATGGAGGCTAGGACCCTTGTTTTGAAAATGCAAACTTATCAACAAACATCCCAAATTAGTGATCCATAGAGTTTTATTACCCTGAACTACTTCAACTCAAACTAAAAACCACATTAACACTTCCATCAGTTGGGAGATACATAACCCGTTAATTTTGATGCATCTCTCTCAGAAGGGACCCAGAACAGCCCCTCCTTCCTGCACCAGCTCTTCACACTTCTTTTCAGCTCTGAGTTTATCCACCAGCAGTCTAAAGGAGTCATCTAGTGGCCACAAACAATTCCTGCAGTCTCACCAGCTTCTGTAGTCCAGCTGCCAGGGCAAGACAAGGTTTTATACTGCTTAAAGCACACAAGCAGGGACAGGAGTCCACTGCAGGTCCAGTATCTGAACCATGGCACAGCCCTTGCAGCCTTGCTCATGATGTTCCCTGTTCATGTTCCTCAGTGTGTGCTAGATACTCGTTTCCCACCTACAGTCCATGTCAAGGCCAAAACCAAGTTCTCTCCTTATGCTTGGGAGGAGACATGGCTGTATTACTTCTAACCCTTGTGCATCTGCCTGTTCCTCTTCAGGAGTGAGCAAACCTTCTGTGAGTAAAGTTGCCACCCTCAGGAAGCACCAGTTCAGGTGACATGGATTAAATTGCTAAGCAGCAGCAGTAGCAGGGCAAGTCAAAGGATCTTCCTTGGCCCACATCCCTCCTCTGTGACAAACCTACTGTGTAGGCTTGGACAAAGCAGATGGGTGCTTAGGTAAGATCTCTCAGCCATGGGAGAACCAGCTACCTAGTAACATGTAAAAGAGAGAACCATAATAGATTAAACAGGTATCTGAAGTATGAGTTAAAATAATACTTTGATAAACAGTATTAACATCTATAAAAATCTTACTAAGCTTCATAAATATTTGCAATCAGTTCTCTGTACAACCCCTCCAGCCAGGTATGCTACAGAAATTTAAGTGTAGAATTTTTTATGAAAACATCAAATATTCATTCTTCAAATGAATGGCCATTTCAACTATGCAAGAAAGTGAAAAACAAAAAGTGGTACTGATTTTTCATAACAACACCTTGGTTTCAAAACAAACTCAGATCCATTTTTTTACTCTGTGTTAATCTGTGTTACCTGTTGAATGACTGATATGCAAACACCTAAACACACCTTAGGCAAGATTGTCTTACACACTTTTTTTTTTGTTCCTGGAAATCACTTTGCTGCCACACTAATGCCAGATTCTGGAAGAACATATTCCTACTCCTCCTTTACAGACTAGGAGTTGCTATTTGCATATTTTCTCTTGAGATGTCTGCACTGTTGATCAGAGGTGAATCTAATACAGTGAGCATCAAGTGCTAATCACCACACACAACTTTCACATCATTTTATAATATGTCCCCTTACACTCTCCCATGTGGTTTAACATCCTATAACTTAATCCCAGCAGCAGCAGCTTCCCCTGCCCACCCCAAAATAAAGAACCATAGGTTCTCCAAACCTTTCAAAGGAAGCCAAAAAGCTTCCTTAAATTCATACTTAACCTTCCTGTGATTCAGAGCTTCCACCTGCCTCAATCACCTCAATCACAAAGCTGTCACCTAGCCTTTTCCATCAAGCCTATGCATCATTCAGGTACAACAAGTGAAAAATGCTATAAAATGCAAATTATCATTCTGGTATGGTTAAGGAGCTCCAACATATTTCGATCTGCAGCTGAAGGTGGAAAACAGTGGTACCACAACTATACATAGACATGAAAGAAAAAAAATTATCCTTGCAAGCCCTAATGCCAGAATTAAACAGAGAAGATTCCTTCAAAATGGTGAGGGCATGAGCAGCAGCTAAGTGATGTTTAAAGCTCTGATCCCAGCAGGCAACACCTCGGCCTTGCTGTACATGTCTAACAAATTAAGTGTTGATCAGATTCGCCCTGTGTGGAGGACCTGCAGAAAGGCTGACTCTAAACCATATTTATTTCTCCAAGATGGGAGACACCTTATCCTTTTAGGTCAATAAATCACCAAGAGCTACTTCTCACTACTCACTGCTCAGCAGTCCAGTCACAAAGGTATCTGGAAGTGAGAAAACAGTCCTGCAGCACTCAGAGGTTTGTACAGGCACTACCCAGATTTATTTCTCTAGTTCTTAAACAAGCCTAATTTGTATTATCAACAAAAATAATGTCAATATTTTTTACCCTTAACTAGCCAGAATCATATGAAAGATAAGACCACTTTTAAGACTTCATATAACACTGACTTGATTTGGATTTTTACTTAGAAACAAATTTAATTCACTTCAACTTAATTTCTTTATCTATGTACTTTAAAAATAAGATAACTCTTTGGTAACAACAGTGAAAGAGTGGGTTGACTACTGATTCTAACACAGCATGCCAAAAAATGTCACTGATGAGATCAGTAGCAGGCAGTACCAGAGGTCTACTCATGTCCACTGTGTTTGGCCAAGTCTTGTCTTGTCTCATGTTTTCAGTGAACTGCAAGAGTGAATGGGAATCAGGAATAGCCACCAAAGCTCATTTTGTCCTGTTACCACTGCAAAGATGCACATACTTTTTCTATTACATACATATTCATACATGCACATACACAAGTGTTTATAAGTATAAACTTGTACTTTCAGTAAACTTTCAGTAAATATTTTTCTGCAGATACATGCAAGATAAAAGTGAACACCACAGAGTAGGCCTGTTCTGCAAAGGCAACATGCAGAAAACAAAATCAGTGGCAGACTTGGAAACACAAGAAATTGCATAAGTACCACAGCCACTCTTTACGTCCCTCCCTCTGTGCATTAACATTAAAATGGGAAGCTCCTTCTGAACCTTCTACTACTTCTTAATATGCAGATCATCCAAAGCATGATACTTCATACAAAACATGCACTTTATTAGTGCTGCAAATACATACACTGGCATACTTCCTTTTGATAAATGGCTTATGATACTGACCATGCTTCTACCACCCCAAAAGACAGCCATAATATGCCTTTTCTAGAGGTCTTACCACACACTACCTGGGAACTTTGGTTAGCTGGGTAGCTGCCTGCCCCCTTGCTCCCCACCAGTGTTGACAAAGGGAATATATTACATTCTTTAATCATCTTCAAGAGATGGTACAATGTTCAAGAATTATTTTTTAATAAGGTATTAAAAATTATAAATAAATATATAAATCACGAAGGCTGACCATCTTAAAACAAACACATTACTGACTGAAGCCCAAGCATCTCTACAGCCTCTATTTGCACCTTAATTACTCAGCAGAAATGTGCTAAAGAGTTATCAGTCAACTGAAGATGTCTTTCTCTAAGGACCTGCAGGACAAGCTGAAATACCTCTTAGAACTGCCAAGAGCAAAGGATTTATCTGCTTTTATCTGCATTTGTCAACTCATACTGTCGAAAATGTAGTCACAAGCAATGTTGCAAATTGATGATAATATTTTAAGTATATTCACTTCTTATGAAAGCTTACCCAGAAAGTACCTATTTTATCTCTGCCTAACCACCACTTCAACACATCAATTTGGATTCCTTGTCTCACTAGAGGTCCCCCAGAAAGCTGATGTCAGTACCTGCAGCAAACACCTCCAGGTGCAGGTTCAGAATTCACAAAGCAGGGACTCAAGTCAGATATTCAGTGAAAGCCCAGCATCTAATTCAGAAAACCTCTACAGAGTCTTTTTCCCGTGATCATTTTGAATAAACCATGAGCCCTGCTACAGATGGGAAGGCCTCAGTCATGTTGTTAGAATATACCATTGTTTTTTTTCAAATGGGACGTGGGTAGCTGCTTGCCTTACTGGAGTCTTGAAGAGAGAAGGAAATACCTGAAATCTAGTAACACTTTACTGCTCCTGACTAGCAAGAACCTGCTTCTTGAGTGAGTTGCACCAAAATTCTGTTTGCTGACATTTTGTCAATGCGTAACAGGCCCATGTGGAATTTGCCTGCATCTTTACCCAAAAAACTTCCAGGTGTTTACACACCTGATTGCTACTTCCAAGTTACTCCATACATTAACAAGCTTTGAGGGGTAGCATTAGTTACAAAAAGAAAGTAACTTAAGTATGGAACAGTTACAGCTACATTAGTACAATTTAAAATTTAAACCACCTTTATATATTCCTGTAGCTAGCAGGGAACAGGAAAACTCAAATTATTTTCATTTCTACACAGTTTAATTTTTTAATTAGCTTGGGAAAAATATTTTGTTTAAACATCTTCATAAAGATATCCCTTTAATTTGAAAGTATTTTACCCTCCTGATATCATAAAAAGCACTTTACTGTGCAGTAGTGAACTAACAGATAAAAAGAGGTGGACAGATTTTGACTAACTTTCCCCTGCAGCAGATCCTGCTCATCTTCAGCTGAAATGCACAGGTTTTTCTGGCAGCACTTTCTGTGGCTGCTTTTGAAAAAAGAAGCAATCTGTAGAGTATTACAAAAGCCATGCCCTTCCATACCCAAGTTTCACATCGAAAGAATCTCAGATGCTGCCATGGTTTCAACTCAGGCTAGCTAGCCATCAGGGAAGACTGTCCCAAAGCAGCATATGACCACAGCTCCTGCAAAGCCCCTGCACTGCTGTGACTGCGCTTCCTAGTGAGGCTCTCCCAGCATCGTCCCGCACAGAAGTCCAAGGAGAACAGTCCAAGCTGCTGCCGTTACACCACGTCCATGAGGAGGGTGGACACAGCACTGTTAGAAGGCGCTTCAACAGCCCCTGCAAGTGCACAGAAGCTGTGTACTTACAGATGACGGCCCATTTGCATCAATTCTAGAGGTTTAAGGTCCTTTGTATTGTGCCATAACTTGGCTACTAAAGAAAGCACTATTTTTGTGGTTTAATCTTAATAAGTACCTTTTCCACTTACAGCAAAAAGTGAGAATCTTATTTTCCCTCTGAAAGATACAATCAAACCAAGTAGTCAATTTTATAATTTTTCGTTGTGTTTGCATTTCTAGGTCATTGTTTCAGTCCTTTTGGCTTTATAAAAGCTGTGCAAGCTTGACACGGATATTAAGGTAAGTTTTCTTTCTCACCCTGAAACTATCATTCCCCTCATTACTTTGCCACAATTATAATTTTTGGTTTATACAAAGTTTTCAATTAACAGTATAATTTTGCAGCTTAAGGTACCCTAAAATATTACTTAAAAATCTGAAGACTCAATATCCCATGTTTTTCCATGGTTTTCAGTTCACTTTCATAGGGCAAAGGAAGGAGCAGAGACACCATTTTCAACTCTAAACTCTAGTAAACATTGATCCTTTTATCCCTTGTCAAAGTCCACTATCATGGATTTCTGTACTTGCATGAAGTCTCACAGAAAGTAACAAGGCCCCAAACAAAATTCATGGGTATACACCAGCAAATCTCAGAATAGGAACTTCACCTTGAGATATAGCATTCAACTTCCCTAGCCAAAACACAGCCCCAGTGAATGCATGCTGAACACCTGTTGTTGGTTTTGCCAGTATCTGACACATAACAAAAGCTTGAAAACTACTAACAGAAACTTCCTGTACTCCACAAATAAAACTCAAACAACTAATATCACCCTGCCACTTAAAAAAAAAAACCAAAAAAAAAACCAAAAAAAACCAAACAAAAAGGTATTACAATATAGACCAGAGAAATGTACTCTTTTTACAGGCCACTTGAGAATCTGCTCTTTTTCAGGTAGTTCACCACTACTGAAAATCTCAAGAGTAACTGATGAAATGAACACTTTACAGCATCAAATTCAGAAAGGATCACAGGAGAAAGATAAAAACTCACAATTAACATATGTTATCTTCAGCATCACTAACTAACTGATGCTATCTGCTCTGGAAAGATCCAGACTGCAAAATCATGTTTAAAAGATACATGTAAGTCCCTAGTAGAAGAAATAGAGGGTAGTGCTCTATTTCTGGAGCTATATCCTCCTCCTCTTGCACTCAGCCTGCCTTTAAGGCTCCAGTTTGACAAGCAGCAAACATAGGCCAGCTCTGAAACCAAAGTGAGTCATGTCCCCTGTCCTGCTGTTCTACTATACACTCTTGGACCCCTTTTTAGGGGGCAACAGAACTGTTCAGTTCTTAAGTCTGATTCACAATACATTAGCTGATCCACCAAGTAGTGGTCAGTTCTATCTTTAGGTAGAAAGAGTTAAGCTAATAAAACCCATTAATTTTAGCTATGATCATTCCTCCAGTCCAGCTCATTATACAACAAAAACACTAGCATGGCCCCAAGATGCAAGGACTGTTTCATTCAGTAATAGTGCTGCCATTTAAATATGTTGATTCACTATTACTTCTGTTAAATATGTCTTATTCCACTTCTTTGTCAGGGAGCTGTAATTCAAATAATGTCTGTATCTTCTACCTATGATGAAGATGGTGGTCGATATTACACATGTTGAAGGTGAAAAAAATCCTCTGGGAGCCATTCCCTTCATTCATCACGCCTACAAATACAGAGCACTTATTAGCACCCTTGTGATCTCTCCAATGAGGAAGTATCTAGCTTTAAGACACAACTTCTTATCCCCTTTTGCTGGATTCCAAAATACATTAACCAATTTCTACAAGCAAAGAGAAAACCAGGCTGCCAAAGTATGACAGAGAAGCAGCAAACACTTTGACTCTAGCTGTCAGTGAAGCAGGAAAATCAACTATAAGAACCAAATGTAGAGCCACTGGTAGGAGCCCTTTATTGATACAGGTTGGATTTTTACAGCAGCCTCATATCAATTCCAACTGAGATGCTGAAAATAGGTACAAACTGAATAAAACAGCAAATGATCCAATAGTTGTTGTGTTTGATGCTCCGCACTATACTGAGGTACTCAGTGCTAGAGTTTCTTTACTGGTAGAATGCAAGTAAAAAGGCAGTAACTTTGGCAGATAAGGGTTGATACTTGGGCCCACAATGGAAATGGAAATCTACAGCATAAGCACATTAAGACATTAATGTAGAATTACAATAAGACATTAGCATGTAGAATTATCTTTAGATTCAACACTGTGAAACAAACGGGTTTGTACTGTCTTTTTAATGCACTGATAAAATGTGCACAGCACATAAAATGTCTTTAGCTACTATTTTACCCCTCAGAGTAATGACATAACACAGGGTAAATTCCTTGAGCACAAGTCTATACCAAGTGGTAGATTTAGCAGCAATGAATTCAGAGATTGCATAGAGGCAAAACCATGCAGTGCCGTATACCCAGCACATGAAAACAAATATAAAAGATGCAAGGCCACACATGATTGGAAATTTTATTATTACCTCCTATACAATGCTCCTCCACCAATACTCAAGTGGAGGCCCACAGAGTGGGCTATAAAAGTGGTTTGTTGCTTCCATTTTGGCCTTACACCTTTACCTACAAAGCTGCCCAACTGCAAACAGTAAGTGTGAGCCAGTAATATAACACCCTTATGACTTCTACTTGTCCCAACACTTGAAGAATCACAGAAGCATACAATCACAGAACCATTGGGGCTGGAAGGGACCTTGAAGATAATCTGCCTCCCACTCCTCTGCCACAGTCAGTGACACCCTCAACTAGACCATGTTCCTAAGAGCTCCATTCCATCTGCTCGTGAACATGTCCAGGGACGGACATCTCAGAGCAACCTGTGCCAGTGCCTCAACACCCTCACAGGGAAGAATATTTATATTATTAGAATATAAATATTAGAATATTTAGAATATCCTAATATTTAATCTAAACATACCCTTTTTAACTTAAGGCCATGCTCCCTTGTTCTATCATTACATGCCCTTGTAAAAAGTATCTCTCCAGCCTTCTTGAAAGACCCCTTAAAGTATAAGGCTGCTGGTAAGAAGCAGAGCTAGCTTCCACCAAGGAAAAATGGCAAGTCAATCATCATAAAAAATATTACCAGAAATCAACCCCCAATTTCTCCTTTACTGCACTTCTCTCATTTTTCACCCCAATGCATCAAACTTTAAAACACATACTTCTCCAGAGCAGCTTTCAGCAAAGCTACTGGAGAACGTCACTGTAAGATCTAATAAACGGTTCCACGTCTTTAATTTTATAGAACAATCAATAAATTAAACTTGTCAGAACAGAAAACAGCTACTCAAATCACACACCCTTGTCTGGATCAAGAGCACAAGCAATTCTGCTTAGGCCTCAGATGATCCTGATGGAGATCTTTGATTTGTTTCTACTGTCCCCTGTCACCTGGGGAGCAGCTCAGACCTTGAGACAGTGCCCTGTATCTGTGACAGCAGAGTCCAGCACCAGGCTGGCCCACCACAGCTGCGTGTTTGAGAGGCTTCCCATGAAGAGTCCTCTGCAAAATCACTCAGAGCATCAAGGCTAGAGCAAACAAAGTTGTCCCATTAATCTGACTGTTAACAGGCAGTAATAAGAATACAGCAAAAGCAGAATATGACAACACAAAATATTTGTGTAACCTACCACCAGTTACAGATTAGCAATTTCAGAACTTTATTTGAGGGAATATAGAGAATGATGCTCATCTGTTTGAAAAGCTGAAACCTGATTAATGAACCTATGATATTTACATTCGTCATTCTACAAAGGAAAATAATTTTAAAAATCCAATGCAACAATGTAAGAAGACACCTTTCCACAGAAGTTGCAACTGAGATTATTCCACTTTTCTCTAAACAAACCTGGCTTCCTTTCTTTCCGAAGGATGCTTGGCAACTGTAAAAAATATTATTTTCTTTTTTGCTTTTCATGTCTGTAATTTTATTTCCATGTTATAACATCACATCACTCCCTCAAATACATCACACTGTTCTAGAGCCACAGTTATTACTGAACCACTGTAAAGTCTCTTCTCTTGCATTACTCAATCCACCCAGAAGTTCTGAAATAACGTAAGTGGGTTTTTAAAGTTGCTTAGAGTAAACTTTATCATCTATCATTCACGGCTGTATTTGTGTCATACCTATTTATACTTTTCAATGAGAAAAACCAGGTATTTACAAACTATAAACTTTTATTGACTACAGATCTTTGCTACAGCAAAATACATAATTTCCGGAGTATACTCCATTACAGTATTAGTAGGAGCAAAACCATCTAATCAGAGACGGTAACAACATAATTGCTCGTCTCTCGTTACTGAGCCGGGCTAGGCTGTGACTCCTGGTTCCTCCTCCAACAACTGCCTGGACTGACGCGAGGTACGAGCGGCACTCACCTCCTCTGCCTTCCCGGTCACAGAGCTGGCACACAAGTGTTTTCTGCCATCCTGCCTACAGCCCGGGCGCTCTGCAACACACCACAACCACGGTGACACCGCTTCTCCAGCCCGGCGTTCGCCTGTCACAAACAGAGCCCGCAGCCTCACACAGACATTAACTCCAGACCGATGAAAAGAACTATTTCGGGGGAGGAGTAACAGCGCCGGTCCGAGGGAAACGAAAAGCAGGAAGCTGATCTCAGCAGCGCGGGGAGCACGGACGGGGCGGAGCAGAGGCACGGAGCGAGGAAAAGTGGAGCAAAGACTCGCTGCTTATAGCTTGGCGTTGGCAGTACGACCAACCAGCAGCGCATTACTGAAATACCAGCGCCGGGGCTGTCTCGGACGGCAGCACCCCCTCGCCCAGGGGCACAGGCCCGCGGCAGCCCCGCGCAGCGCACTCGCCGCACAGGTACCGGCCCTGCGCAAGCGGCCCCCACACGCCGCCCGCCCTGCTGGCCCCACAGCCCCGGTCCCGCAGCGGCCCTGGCTGCTTCCCTGCTCGCCCCGGCCCGGGGTGAGGGCTGCCGTGGGCGCCGAGCCCGCTATCACGCGTGAGCTGGTTTGAAGGGCACGTCCTGCGGGACGAACTCAACGCTCCTGCTCTGCAACTGCGGGAACTCCTCCGGCGTGCTAAAAGCAACAGATTACGGTATCTTCCGAAAGACTGAACTGCCGCGTCTATCGCGTAAATAACTTCTTCTGATGAAGTTTAAAAGAAAAAGGGAGGGATTCTTTAGGAAAACGGCTTCAAGAACTGAGAGGCTTTTCATTCTAAAAAACCTGACTCCAAGTAGGGCTTAACCTCGACAACAGCATCTCGCACCCTTTAAGAGCTCTCTCTACCTCCACGGGGCTCCCGCTCCCTGCAGGAGCTGGCTACCCCGCGAAGGCTGGTGCTGCCGTCCTGGCCTGAGCCACAGTCGGGCAGCTTCTGCTGCTTGCCTGTCCCCCACATTCCTCAGCAGCAAGGCCGGTTTGGGCCATTAGGACAGCGTTACAAAAACCCCACAGAAAACAGTGTACACGGCGTTCTAAATAAACGTGAGCTTGGAAAACAAAAGCCAAAAAAAAACATAAGGGAGGGTGAACTGACTACCGTGAGAGCTATCAGCCAATGTTTCAAAGTAATAATTAAAAATCATAACAGGAAACAGCATGGCAGTGGATGTTTCTAACACTCGCACAGCTAGGATCTGATCTATACCTCTCAGCCAAAATGAGACAATCCCCATGCATTTAGGGTTTTCTAAATGAGGCTGTAGAGATAAGTAGGGGCACTGCTTGGTTTTTACACTTGTCTTGCCCTCTTTCAGGTCTCAATGTTTTGCTCCATTAGCTCTGTATGGCAAGATGCAGGGTGTTTTGTACTGGTGGGTACAGAGCAGATACAGGGCCAAAATGAAACAGTAAATCAGTTTAAGTGAAGTTCTTACACTTTCAAAAATCTCATCTGATGGGATTATTTTATACTACATTATACTATATATTATATACTGCATTATAGTGATAGGAGAACAGAAAACAGAGACAAGGTGGCCAACCAATTTTATTTTTACCACTTATTTTGTATGTTTTCTCTTGTCTGCTCAGTATTAGAACCTGTAGCATGTCTAACTCCCATTTGGAAGATTCCATTCCAGATTATGAAACTCGACAACTTCTAAGAAAGCATTTAATGACTACTTTTAAATTCACTGAGGCCTGTTCACATTTGGACACTTTCAAAGTATGTCCTATACTCAGTCTGCAGACAAATCCAGACTGAGCTAGAAACACAATCACACCTCTCTCCTGGCCTCTCTCCAAGGCCCATGGCCTTCATTTTCAGGAGTGGACAGATAGGACCTATGCCTTTGTCCCAAGACTTCCCAGTTCACAGCCTGCCTGTGGTGACTGCAGCTACACTGAATCCTAGGCTGTAAGCTGAAGGTCACTGATGCACACATATATCCCCATCTACAGCTCCTCGATGGAGCAGTCAGCTCCAACCCAGCAGATACAAAGCCCCATTGCAGCGAGATCTTCAGGTGCTGCAGCGACATCACAGTAGCCACAAGGAGACTAAAGGCAGCCTCAATCTCAGCATGCAGGCCAGGCTAGCCAGCATATGAGCAGCAACACACCACATCCTATCCACCTTAACATCAATGCCATTTCTGCACTAGGGTCCCTGTAGTTTGGCTTTAACCCTTTTCAGTCATAAACTGAGACTCTAGTTTTACTCCCATGAGTACTTTTATTCTTTTTGGGGGAAACTGTTAGCACTGGAGAAATATACAGTGGCTTCCTTACTAAGGAAACATAGACCTTAAAGCCAGAACTGTATCAAAACTGCAAATGTGATTTACACACTCAGCTGAACAGATTTAATGAGCATTTAAACCAAGAAACCACAAAACCTGCATGGAATATTGTGCTGCGGTGGTATATGGACCAACAGAAGACAAGGTGAAAATACAGGTAAGAGCTCTTAACAGTAAACAACTTAAGGGAAACAGCAAAGACACTCCCAAAGTATCTGTATTTTCTGATACAATTATTGTTACATAAATACCTGGACTTCTCTTCAAAACCAACAACTGTACCGAATTACTCACAGCTCTGGGAGTCCACAACACCTGACATAAATGAGCTCACAAGCCCATCACCAATCTCAGGGTTATTCTGTGTATTTCAGAGAAGCTGTTTCCTACTTGCTGTATAGAAGAGATTCTACAGCAATGAGCACTGTTTTCCCTCTGCTTCTCAATTTGATACTCAGTTTTGAAAGGGCACTTCTTAGTCCTCACCAACACTGGACAGGTATGTGCTGCTACAGTGTACAGTACAGCCTCCTTCCTCCCCTCTACTTTTTCACTTCAGGTACACAGGTACACTTGGAAGTATTTCACTAAATACAGAAAAGCAGTTTCTAGCACTTCTGATATGACAGACAAGGACGATTTATTTCAGCAACCTCAAAAGCAACACAAGCACCTTTTTTTCCCCTAGAAGAAGTACTTCTAGTAGCAAATAAATATAATTGGCCATTGTTATGAGGTTAACTAACAAATCACTTAAGGCACATCTTTAACAACTAAGGTACATATTCAGTCTGTCTTGGTAACAAAATAAAACGTTCTCACATCTTTTTAAGTAACCTTCTATTATTTATTTTGCAAATGACTTTAAACTATTCTGAAAGACCCTCCCTCTACCAGCTCACTTCAGTCTTCTATTATTAAAGGCACTTCATCCTTAAGATGACAGGTCATACAAAGAAAAAGCTAGAAAAACAGGCTAAAGTATTGCATTGTTTTCAGTACAAAAAGCTCCATTTCTTTAACCCTGCCTTTCTACGCAAGAAAGTTCCTTGAGAAATAAGAGTAGCATCTGCTTGTACTTTAACTAGTTACTCTCTGCTCATTTGTCTCTTCTAAGTCTCCTTGAATGAGGTCAACAAAAGAACAAGTACATTTTAAAATCAAAGTTTACCATTTCAGTAGGATTTCACAGCCAGGACTGTTAAAGTCATGTTATGTCACCATTCCTTTCAAAGCAAAACAGTTTGTGCTTAACACTACGAAACAGTTCTACTTCTGTCATTATCTTTGCTGACTAGTGTTATTGCCCTGTCCAGAGGTCTCCCACTGCAGTACAGATACAGCAGTACATGAGCAGTTTTTAACACTGCACTCATTACTTCTTACAGGTCTGCAAAAGGAACTAAGAAGATGAGTCTGTTGGTAGGCTTACATTCATTCTTTCAGGCATCCACATCATCTACAGGACAATGCTTTAATGTCTTTAAAGTAATTTTGGAAAAGTTGAAAACCCACTACTTTAAACTGTGCCAGCTTTTTTCTTGCAGGGAGATACACAATTTTTAAAGGTTGAAAATGGTCAAAAGGGACTATCCTTTAGCTACTAGATAAAACTCTACCTCACAAGAAGGCATAAGGAAGGAAGTAGCAAGCACTAAAAGTATGGGTATGAACACACTTGGAAGTCCAAGCACCTTCAGTCAAGCAGTTACTGCTTTAAAATTAACTGGATATTTTGTATTGCTTAAACTACAGCTGTCAAAATAAATTTCTATGTGACAATTTCTCACCTCTCATTCCCTACATTAATGACAGGTAGAGATTAGGCACCAAACTGTCTCCATATTTATTTAAAACAAGCAAAGCCAGAGGTAGTTTGATCACACATTTACTCCATTAGTTCATCTATCTTGTCCTGAACTGACTTCTGGCTTGTTGCTCGGGTACTTTATGAGCATTAAAATCACCTAGTAAGTGACTAGGATAGAGAAGATCTGCTCAAAGAAGATAGAAAGAGAAAAAGTAACACTGATTAATCTTGCGTGGGTGAAGGCTTTCCCCTGCTATATAACAAGGAAATACAGCTCGCAGCTGGGTCGTGAGCAGCAAACAACAAAATTAATGAAACAAGCATATCTTGAGAGTATGCTTAATACACTCCAAAACTTAACCTGCAAGTGACTGTCAGTGAAGATATCCAAACAATTCTCCAATCAAAGCTGCAATTTCAGTCTACTATTGTAAGCTCACCTCCAGTAAAATTCAGACCTGGACTGTGCTCACATATACAGTACTTCAGCAATACTAATAAAGTAGCATCTCCATTGAAGCTCCACATTTTATTCCAATTCCATGAAGAAATACAAGTTTAATTACTAAACAAAGTCACTATTCACCTCAAAACAGATGCAATCTCCCAATCCAATGTTTATATAACATTGTAATACCACACAATTAACATAATGCTAAACAGACACATTAATTGATAAAACATTGACAATCTCTGTATTTAGAAACAGCAGAATCACCATTTTTATGATTCCTGGATCTCAGCACTTCTTAGAATTTGTATCCAGTATTTTCATATATGCACATGTACACAGCAGTGTACTGAACTATGCAGTACATTAACAGCACATTTCCATCATAGAAAGCCACTGCCCTGTTACCTACTGCACAAACCCACACATCTCAAACACCAGAAAAACTTCAGGTACAAACATGATATCTAAATAATGCAGTAAATACCCAAGCCAAAAATCCTACAAAAAAGCAGCATGCTGTCTCTTCTTATCCCTCCCCCACACTGTTATCCTGAGAAGTTAAATCCCAGGTCTTCTCTGCTATAGGTGGAAGGTATTCAGACACTACATACAATGTGGCGGAATAAAATCCTATTATTGTTGCCCCCTTTTTAGAATTACCAGAACAAGTTACCAGCAAATTTACAGATGCAGTTTACTTCTCACAATGTAAATTCACATATTACTTGTGGCAAAAAACACCAACACATTATCAGCATCAAAATTTCTTAAAATTAGAAGGGGTTTGTCTAGTTTTTACTTTAATAATGACAGCTATTCTCCATGAGGTTAAAATGCAATCCCAAGTTTCAAGAAGCAACTTGCATTGGTATAATCTTCTCTATTTTCTAGTTCTATCAGAAACTATTTATTAGGACATACACTTCTGATTTCCAAAACAACCCAATCTTCTTCCTAGATGTACTGCTGCAATATTTTCTAAACATATGCTTAAAAGAGGTGCAAAGACTCAAAGAGCAGTTGAAAACCATTTCACTCTGCTAATTTGCATCAAGTTTTATAGTTCCTATCCTCCCTCCTAAATGGAAAACTAAGTGTGATAAAACATCAAGATCAATTAGAAACAGTCACTAAACACAGCTATTTATTTGAAATTTTCTTTAGAGTATGTATAATTGTCTTTAC
This sequence comes from Onychostruthus taczanowskii, assembly GCF_017590055.1. Lineage (NCBI taxonomy): Eukaryota > Metazoa > Chordata > Aves > Passeriformes > Passeridae > Onychostruthus > Onychostruthus taczanowskii. The sequence goes on from NW_024505118.1 coordinate 385,919, forward strand.
AGAATCCTCCAGTATTTGGGCCAAATCTTGTCATCTTTCCTGCAGGGGGAAAAAAAAATCCCACTCTCCCCTCCAGTTTCACATATCATTCACTAAGTACTTCACTGAATTCAAATCCTAATATATATAAAAATAAATCTTTCAAATTTAACTTATTTTAATGAAATGCTGAAAAACCATTACAGAAGCCTGAGGTCTGCTTTCAGGACACATTTGCAATTTTCTTCAGGTTTTAGCGTTAGCTTGCACATTAGAAACCCCAACTTGGGCACCTATTTGTATATTAAGACAGTGATCAAGTACCATGAGAAACTTGAGCACCTGAACTACTACCTGGAATCAGATTTTTGGAAGTTGATCCCTCTGGTGTCACTTCTGCAAGAATTCTGAAGTTTAGCTTTGTTTGGGGATGTAATCTGTGATCTTCAGATTTCCTTTTACATTTAAGGCCCAAAAATGTGACAGATATCTGTAGGCACTGGAAAAAGTTGGAGAAAAAAGTGGGAAAGATCCAGGAATTGGGGAAGTGACTTAAAGAAATATATTTTGCCTGCATCTGTGGACAGCTGTTGGCTGTGCCAGCCACAGCAGGAGATGAGATCAGTCTCTGTGGCAGCACTGAGTGAGAGGGAGCAAGCATGGAGGAGAGGTCAGGTCCCTGCAGGTGGGCTGCCATCCCGTTCCTGGCATATTCAGGTTATGTTTTCCTCCATAAACATGCTTGCTGGAAAAGTGAGCAGGGCAGCAAAAGCAGCAGGGAAATAATTTTCATTCAGTTTTACTTAAGAGCAAACCCTGCCTATCTTTAGCTGTCCTTATGCTGTTTTAACCTACAGCTGCTCTCCTATCTCCACAGCCTCCTCTGCCCTCTGGCAGAGAGGGCCCACCCTGCCCCAGGGTGCCTGCAGGGGTACATCAGCACACACCATGGTTTTGGAAACAGCTGGCCTGGCATAGCCATCCCTGGGAGGCAGAGCTGGAGGAGGATGGCTGGCCCCAGCCAAGGCCACCACAGCTGTGAGCAAGGACAGAGGACTCCTCCCTGGAAATATGAGGAAGGGGGTTTATACCAGCATGAATGCACCATATCAATACAGTAGTCAACATGAAAACCCAGCAAAAAAGAAGAAGAATTTTCAACTATCCCTATGAATTTCTCCTGCTTACTGTTTCTTATACCAGAGCAAAATATCTGCTGTAACATTCCTTGTGATGATGTCTGCTCTTGTCTAACAACCTGACACCAAAGCCAGATGTGAATCAGTGACTATTACATGGTCTCCTCTAAAAGGTTCTCTACGTTTTATCCACATACCATCTAAAACTAATTGAGAAATTCTTCTCATTCAATTAAAAATAGGTGTTATTTTATCCTCTGGTCCGTGGTTTTCTCCACAGTGTGTGTGTGGGACTCTGGGTTAAAAGAAGTGTTTACTATACCACACTTCACTTTACTGTAAGAAAATACAAAACAGATTACCAAAAGTAAAAATTCATATTTTACTTCAAAAATGCAACTCCTCCCCCCCCAAGAAAATTCCCCAAACCAATTTATTTTTCTACATTCTAGCTCCACTCACCAGAAGTTAATGAAGTATGCAAAGTGATACTGCACAAATACAGCAGATCTCTTCATCAAGAAAAATCATACAGGATCCCTGCACTGAAGTCTAAAATACACGTGTGGAACACATAGAAGAGGGTGGGTCTCTTCCTGCCACTCCAGCATGGATGCAAGGAACACAGATTCCAATCTACATGTTAGATAGCTGCATGTATAAATACAACACAGTAACAGCATTAACATATACAAGAACTTTGGGGATTTTTTTTTTGCTTGTTTTTAACTGACAGGAAGAAAAGGTTTAAGATAGGCTACTCTTTACCCAAAGGAGCTTTACAAACCCCCAACCTAATATATTGTTCTATGCTCAGAAGAGCCACTATACTTGTCAGGATACAACACTGGCTTGCCAGCCATACAAACTGTCCTATTCCTGCACTTGTCCAGCACTCCTTAAGTTAAACATAGGTTCACAGTAAGAGCTATTTACACAAAAAACCATCATTCTGTGAAGTGTAGTTGCTGCAGAGATGACCCACTGATACTTTTACACCACTGCACTTTGAACTGTACAGGGCAGTACAATGGCCCATAGGAGACCAAAAAACTCACAGATGCTGTTGTTAAACTCTAGAGCAAGTCATCAGCTGCATCCCTGCATCTCTCTACTAGCTGACCATTGCTGCTCTTTGGGACCCTGCCTGGTACAGCCCAGGAAAAGCCAGGAGAACAAAAGCAACTGTTAGCTTTGGTGCTGAAAATACCTGAGGCAAGGCTAAGTGTGCTCCTCTAGAAGCAAGAGGAGTAACAAGTGATTTGGTGTAGTTCAACATCTTCTCCAATGTTTACATGTATATTAAAGTGACTCCAGTATTACAGTTTGATCTGCTTAGGTGAACATGTGGCCTGTGAATTTAACAGCAACACTTGTAAACCAGTGCAGTATATAAACCACAAAGACTAACTCCCTGTCAACAGATACCTATGCAAATCTTCAGCACACTAATTGTTCTATTATTTTTTTTTAATGTTACTTTTTTGTACCAGAGAGTGGAGGGAGGGTTGGGGAGAATATTAAACACAGCCTTGATACTAAATGGGCTGGTAAACACTAGGTACTTTAGAGAAACACAGGTAACTTGGTCTCAGTGCTGAGACCTTACTGCTTACTTCTGTATTTCCCATACATTCTCAAGGACTCCAGTTTTCAATGACAGCTTCTTTAAGGAAGGACAGAAAAACAGGGCAAAAATTCTACCCCAAGCACCAAAGGCAGTAAGCTCATCCTCCCCTGCCTTCCCCACTCCTAAAAAACCCAAGAACAAGCCCTCTAATAAGATCTTATCCCCAACTAGTTTTCACTTTCAACAACAAAACTTATTATCAAAATAAATACCCAGTTAATTGAATAATCATTTCCCAAGAGAAAGTACTGTTTTCAACATCCAGTGCTCTAAAAGAAATCCACAAACAGGATTTGCAGCCTCCTAGCACAGGGATAGTTGTTACTGGAGCCTAACCAGTTCTTGCCTCTGGAAGGGATGTCCAGGATATGTCCTTGTCTCATCAGCATCAATTGTCAGTGACTGGCCCCAGAGACTAGGAGTTACCAAAACTACTGACACACAGTAACCTGATTTAAAGCAACAAATCAAGCACCAGGAACTCTAAGTGCAGCAGCCCAGCCCCACTCTGCATGATCTCACTGCCCCTTACTCAATGCAAATTAAACTAGTACACACAGAGCTCCATGCTAACACTGCCAAACCCCTACTGATACTTGTAGGGTATCAGCCCTCTTGATACAAGAGCTCTTGGGTGAACACAAAACCACGCAGAGACATACTCTTAAGATTTGAGAGAATGCTGGGTTTTATCAACATGTATTTTTAAATGCTACATTTTAGCAACAGTTTTCAAAATGTTCATAATGAAGACTCTCTCCACTATTACTTTATAAGACCCTTCATGCTGCACAGCCAACTCTCTAGACCTCAAAATCCCTCAAATTAGACTTGGGAGGGATGCACAGAACTCTTGGCTTAGTTACTAAACAGGCAGTATATATTTGCCCATTTGTCTGGCTGGACTCTTTCTTGTGTTGGGCATTTACAAAGGCCAGTGATGCCCTGCATTCCCAAGCTGGTCACAGAGAAGAGAGGGCACTCAGCACTTCAGCAGGGAATCTGGTGGATGGGGCAACTCCAATTGTCCCTGAATTAACCAAAGTCAGCAAACAGTTGAGGCATTTAAGACAGAGTTTGGCAGATAGGGTGGGAAGACCCTGGGTTCCCTGGAAGAAGACACCCATGTTGGAGGGGCACATGCCCTGTGCAGTCCTCTTCACCTCCCAGCTGTTTCCTCTAGTAATACTGCAATTAATTTGGAGTTTTACAGAAATTGTCACCAATTGCCAAACTATTCAATAATCTTTACTAAGCCTCCCAGTTCAGTAAAACAATTTTAAGTACACCACTTAAAGCAGGTATCTCTCATAATCATTTATTTGCCACTGCTGAGAAACACCATCCCCCAGCATCCACCATTCTCTGGAAAACTACTCCTCTGCCCAAAAAGACATATGCCACCATACACTCCAGAGCCTTTTTCTGCATTGACTGTGTGGTCAAACTAAAATGAGTTGCTTGCACTACTCTTTCTAACCCTGGTATTATCATGATCGCTGACTTTTTGTGCATAAAGAAATGTAAGAATCAAACTTTACCCAGGACACCACGGTCTGAAGAGGCAGCAGTAGCAAACACTCTGCAAGCCACATTAACATCCATGTTTGCTGCATACTGGGACTACACTTAACACTGCTGAACACAGACACCACAGCAATACATGATCTTCCATCTTAAAGTCTGAAACTGATTTTTTTAATCATATTTACATACAGGTATGTAGGGTTTTTTTCAAGTATTTCACATCAGTATAAGTGACCCACTGAGTTGCAATGGAAGTGAGGCATCTACCTCACTTGTGTGACTGAAAATTTCAAACAGAAGAAATGGCAGATATAGCCAGGCTTGTTTCAATAAGCAACAATTACATAATAATCCACAGATGAGAGTCCTGATCCTACTGGTGCATAACTCTGTAAATCATGCACCTTTTCAACTGCATTGAACAACTTTCACTAGTACATTCTTCAAATGCTGAATCCTTGGTAATTATTTACTTTCTAATCATTATTTGAAGATTTTAATGTAAAAATTAGGATTTCTTTCAAATCAGAGGCAAATGAAAGGTGCAACCATTGAAAAATCACAGAATTTTCACTTGAAACTATAAGTATCATCTGACTGCAGCCACTAAAATTACTCAGGTAAAATTACTCAGCTCTAAACACAAAGGTTTTTCTAAATTTCAAGCATTCCTGCAAATAGGGGTATAAAAATAAATGCTCCTGAAGGTCACATATTTTGGCAGGACAATGGTTTATGCTACTTCTTCATAGCTGCTGCTGAGAATGGTCATCTCTATCTCATCCCATCACACCTGTCACTAATGAGGTGTAGGTATTTTACTGGACAACACACCAGTTCAACAGGTTTGTAAGTCAAGAACATTTAAAATCAATTGTGTAGCAAGTTCCTTTCATCAATACTATTTTGTATCAGGTGTGGAAGGATTTTCACTTCATTTACCTTATATGGCTACTACAGATATCCCCATAACAAGTAATTGACACCAAGTGGCATGGATTTTTAAATTTCTCACAAGAGTTGAATTATTTTTACTCCTAGTACCTGTCTACTGATTAAAAAAGCTACCTAATCTTTCACCTAGTCCTACTGAATTTATAGTTTCTGTTGAATCTGTTTCACCTTAGTCCTACAGAATTGCACTGTCTGTCCACATAAGCAGCACTGTTCACATTCCCAGTGATTACCTGGTTAATATACACATTTGTCCTCTCATTCAAAAAAACAAATCAGCTGATTTGAAATAAAATCTCTAAACACAAATCAAGAGATTCACAAGTCTCAAACCAATACTTTGTGGTCCACTGAATCAGAGATAACCACTTCATCTGATTACTGTTTCTTTCTGTGTTACTTCTGCCAACTAAAATCCTCCAGTCCATGGATTTCTAAGGCAGGCCAGAGAGGTTTTTTAAAAACGAGACTTGGAACTCAAAGTGCAAGGTTAAGCAAGCATGGGGATATAACCACAAGTCTCAAATCATGCTTTTGAGGAGACATACTTGATTAACCCCGTTGCTTTTTTGCTGTGCTTTACATCCTGATCACAGAATATTTCAGGAAAGTGCTGGCCCATCAACAGGTACATGGAAATAAACGCAAGAAAAGCAGAATAAGAATTCCAGCAGCCTAAATAAAGACTGGGACACTGGGAAAAGAAAACCAAAATTTCAGCCTTATGGTCTATGTGCTAGCCAATACTGTCTCACTAGTTACAGTAAGCTATTATTGCCAATAATCCCCCAACTCTAACACTTTTAGTGATGTTTTGATTCCAAAGTAAAATATCTCTGCAGCCTCACTGAAACAGCAGAGAATTCCTTTGCTTCTGCAGTTCCTCAGCCTTGTGTCCCACCTCATGGTCAGCACTCCCACAGTGTGAATGTGCAAGTTGGAGATGCCCACTTACAATTTCTTAAATTGTGAATGTCAATTATTGCCAAGTTCCTGAATAGATTCACCCCTGCTCTCCATTTACACTGACAATGCACATTATAAGGAGATTACCACCACCTACTGAAAAGAAAGGTCCTGTTTTGCTAGCAAAGTAAGAATGCTTGAATTTTCTGTCTGGAAGTAAGATTCTGGAGGACAGAATCTTGTTCATTTGCCAAAATTATTCACAAGTCTAAGAAACACAAAGGTGGGATTTTGAAATGTTGGCCTAACTGGCTTAAGATCTGAATGCATGCCACTACCAAAATTAGTTTATCACCTTTCTTTTTCTTTAGATAGTCTAGTACAGAACAGTCAGCTCCTGCCACCTTGTGGGACTTCATGGGTTTCCCTGAAAGCTTGGATCATCAGTAAACTAGTGAGTTAAAACAAATAAACATTTAGGAGTTACTTTTCTTGTGATTCACCCTAGTGAATGTTGAAATAAGAGAGAAATATTTATGGAGAGGGTATGCCATTTTGAATAATTCTGGTTCATTATCCCTAACATTGTTTATGTAGTTGAACTGCTGGATTTAGTAATATTATAGAGGGTGTTTTAAATATTTAAATACCTGTCAAGAGTCCTAAGTTTTGGAAGCTGATGTGTCCAAGTTTAAAATAACGTTATGATCAAATACTTGTCACCACTAGCAAATTTCACATATTCAAAATAGATTCCATGCGGAATACAAATTTATAGACTGAAAATCCTTGCACTCAGGTGCGATTTTGAAACCAAGTAATAACCTCAGTCTTATAAAGAATTACGTATACACCTAACTTTTTATATGGTGATAACATGTCTAGTTCTCCCGAAAGACCCTATTCCATGTATTTACTTTTTAACTGTAATTTGACTTCCTGTTTTTTGTTTTTCCTCTCCTCTCCTCATCCAGCCACCTCTATCACACATGGCCAACTTAATGAATAAGTCAAGTTCTCCAAAGAAGAATAAGACAGCTGTAATAGAAAGACTTTTCCACCACAATAACAAGAAGGCAAAGATGCACGGATCCTCATCCTTGCGCCTTACATGTTGTCTGCTGCCCCTCTGACAAGCAATTTCTCACACCTGCTTTGTGGAGATGCAAAAGACAACAGCAGCTGCAATCACTGGGAAGGGATGAGGTTCTCTTTTTATTTAAGCCAAACCTCTGCTATTCTAAATATCAAAACTGAAAGAGCACAGAGCATTGCAGATGATGTGACTCCATGAACCTAATCAACAACCTTAACAAACCTGCTCCGGTCTGTTCTTGGAGTCGAGTGATTTGTTACAGAGGCACAAAAATGCAAGACCAGTTAGGGAGCACTTCTTCCCTCCCACCATCCCACAACTGCTTCAGTGAACTTGGGAGATCTATCATGCTGGGTACTTGATGCTAACTGTAGCTAACTTAACTCCTTGGAACTTCCTTCTGCTAGAGAAAAAGCTGTCAACATACTTGAAACAAGAACAGTTCTTCCTGATGTCAAAAGCAAACCGTCTCTACTAAAGGCCTTTAGTAGTTCATAAACAGACTCAAGAACAATAATAACAGATCCACAGCCAAAGGAAATGCAGCAAGAGTATCCTATTTAATCCATAAACAGAATTAATTTTTGCTCAAGACTGAATAACAAAATGTCAGGCTATGAATCAATTGGCACAGTATACCTAAAGAACATAAATTGTATGTTCTTAAATAAAAAGTTTCAGACTCTCACTAGCTTCCCTGGTAACTTCAGAAGTGATTGTCTCTGACAGCCAGCATATTCCCTCACACACAGCCCCTTATCTCTCCTTCTATATTTTTAAGGTTCTAGTAACAACACAATTAACTTATAAGGCAATGCTCACAGGTGTTCACAACAATCTCTGACCACACCTCTGCTCCAACACAGAGAATGTCTCCCAGACTGAGGTATTGTCTGGAAGGCACCAAAATGCTCCTCTCACAGCTGTCCTTACCCATCCCAATCTTCACTACAGGAAATTCAGACAAACTGGCAAGGAGCTCTAGAAGAGTTATTAGTCTGGATGACGAGGGAATCAGAACCACAGAGCATATTCTACCTGACCCCAAAACAGCCAGCACCTTGCAAGGACAGGACAGGCACCACGATTCTCTACCTCACTGTGGATGCCAGGAATACAGACACCTCCTTACCCAGAGCTTATCTGCTTCAGATTTTCTCCTGCTCTGGAGCAGCGCCCTGATGTTATGTCAGTTTCACTGTAACTGCAGACATGTACCTAAGAGCCACCTTCAGTCCCTGGCTACAGAGAAAAAGAAATAGCATGCTCTAGCAACAGAGTGGATCGAATCTGACACCCACTGCAGGTCTCAATAACACCGTAGCACGTAAGTAAATAGTAGGACCTCGTAAGAAATTTCATTTTGATGCAAGTGAATAATATCCTGACATATCCTTTAATTTTCATTTTATTTCTCTACGAGTCCTGTATTCTGCAGTGTTACTAATCCAGCGGGAAGATCCCTGAGCTAACTTTCTGCATGTCTGCATGCCCATGCAGCAGAGAGTTGAGCACTATTGCAGCACCAGAGCTGAGCTAGTACCTTATTCTTCAGGATGCTTTGAAACCAGTGGAAGCATACACAGACTTCTCATACCCTGACTAGACATGCTCCCTTTGGTAAGTGTAACTCAGTTGGACCTGACAATACAGGACTCCCAAGCAGCAGACTGAAAAGTACCCGATGATTTTTCAGTTCTTCCTGGAAGTATTGCACAGTATTCTGAACACCTGTAGCAGCAAAATTGAATTTGGATGTGAACAGATTTCTGAAGTCTAAGTTCACAAGTATTTCCTGTAGCAGCAAAAACTGACCTGCATTAACTTTGCTTAAAGTTGTGAGTCCTCCAAGAAGACAAAAACATCTGGTCCAGGTCAAGGAAGAGTCATGACATGGCCTGAGCCTGGTTCCCATCTGAAGCACTACTGCCTAGCTGTCAGGATAAGATTTGTTTTACATTTTCTCAGAATATTTATTTTTCTACAAAAACATTATTTGACTTTTGCAAACTTGTTGAGGGAACTTTCCAAGAAGTTACATAAATTAATTACTTTATTCATGTACTTACTGGAGAAAGAAGTATTTAAAAACAAACAAAAATCCACAAAACAAACCAAACACTACTGGGCTACTTGCTCCTTCTGTTTTTTATTTTATCTATATTCTTATTGATCTACTTTCGCTGTCAACTGTTTAGCCTTACATTTCAAGGAGAAAAGAGGCAAGTTCTGAATCTAATTATCTTATTTCTCGAGAAACACCTCTAAAAATCACCCAGATTACAGCCTTTACAAACTTCTGTACATAGCCTGCTTTATGAGATTTCCAAGAGGAACCTCACTGCTACATAAACCCGAACACACAATCAGATGCATCTACACCATTGTTTCACTGATGCCAAGCCACAAGAGCTTACCCACAACTGTGCACGTGCCCAAGGATCTGTGCCAAAAGGTCTCAGAGTAGGATCAGGCCCCTGTAAGATTAGCTGCATGTACGGCTTCAATCCTGCAACTGCAATAGCTCAAGGAGACTGCTATGACAGAGGCACTGCAGGACTGGGTCCTAAAATAATCAAGTATATAAAGATCTTTGTGCTCTCCACAACTGAAGCACAATTCTTAAAAATGAATGGAACAAAAAACTTTTGTATTTGTGAAATAAAAATCAATTCTTTGGACAACAAGCAGGACCAGCATTCTTCAGGACAAGCTCCTTAACATCCACAGGCTATTTTTCAATTTTTTGTTTTGTTGGGGTTTTTTTTTTAGAATTTGTTTTTCAGTTGTTTTGGGTTTTTTTCTTGCAGACAGAATTACTAGAATAATGCTGCAAGGACCCTGTCCCAAGGATAAACCCAACAAATGAAAAGACTCAGTCCAAAAGATGCAAATTTGTTCACATTTATAAAAAAAGGTGAGCGGTTAAAAAACCTCAGTGCTAGCAGGAACTGTAGAGCAAGGATGGGAAACGATGTCCTTGGGATCTACAGATTCACAGTATAGCATACAGAAAGTTACATTTGAAATCAGAAGGTGAACAAGATATTAAGAGTTTTCTGGTCAGATATTATTCTGGTATACTCAAGACTGTATCAACTGAGAAAACAGAAGTTATTCAAAACCCTAGGTGCACACAAGTCCACAGTTCTGAACTGTACTAGCCTAAGAAATGAAAGCACAAGATCCATGGATTCTTAGTCTTACCTTACCTGCTTTGGAAGACAGTCATTAGACGTGCTTGTTACTGACCCAGTACTAAATTATAAGTTCAAACTTGGCACCTGAATTACAAAGTACCCTGCAAAACCCCACACCGCCACAATGCTGATTTCCTTCCAGGCCACTTGTGCCAATCCTTACAGCAAGAAGCTCTGGCTGAAGAGCTGAACTGAACACACTGAAATATGTAGGTATAGACAAAGCCTGACTTTCCAAAGTCCTTCTGAGCAATAGGATATTTTAGCTCATTCTTAGAACCAGCACAAATATGTTTCTAGCACCTTCACACATCTTGTACAGCAAATAAAACATGCCTATGCATCCTTCCAAAAGTAATTTTCAGAGCATTAGGAAGAACAGAGGGCAATATTCACACAGCACTACTTTAAGAAGAGACCTTGGCTTGAAAGAACAGAAGGCCATGCCCAAAAGCTCTGACTTGCAAGAGTATTTTCCTATCAGGCAGCACAAGCTCTTAGATGTGGAGGAAGAATCCTGAATTGAATTTGGATGTGAACAGATTTCTGAAGTCTAAGTTCACAAGTACTCAACCAGTAAGCTAGAAATCAACAGGTAACACTTCATCATCACTTTTTCACCAACCAACAGAGGAAAGTACTGTGCACAGGGCAGATATTTTAGTAACAAAGAGGTAGCTGGTATATTAAGTTTAACAGTAATGTAAGAACTTGCAGGAAGTTTAGGAATTCTGTACTTCATTCTACCACCAGTCATCTTGGTCTTACACCTGAATATCCCTGAGTCTAGTCTGCAAACTGCAAAGTGGGGGCGGGCAGCACTGGTTCTGAAATGTTTGTAAAATGTACTTAATTGATGACTAGAAAAATGTAATTAGCTGATGACTACAACAGAAGAATAAAATGTTATTACACCCTAAGAATGACCTTTAATTAGGCAGGGACAACATGCTGTTTAACAAAAAACCTAATACATAAATGACAGCACTTCCTGTGTTCTACAGTACACAATCTTAGAAGATTCGTTATATACTTGTTTAGAAAGTGAGTTGTTTTGATTCTCTGGTAGGGTGGACCTGAAGTCCACCTCTCCAGAGAAAGAAGCAGAGAAAGATCTTTTTCTAGATCTTCACAATCAACAAAGCTGAACCTCAGTGTAAAATTTTTCCCAAGTATTATCACACAACTACAACTAATGCAACTGCCATTTTACCCTGACAGGACTAAAAAAAAAAAAAAAAAAATGTGGACAACTCTTCTCAACTTTCTGCCCTGCTACTCACTCACTAGTTTTTCTTTCATAAACTGCACAACACTTTACACAGGAAGAAGCTATCACCACCCCACATTTGTAAATGGTGAAACTGCTTGATTTGGTCTCCATAGCTGAAAAGGCTATAGTGGCATACTCTACCTTTATTCTAAGGCTACTGTATACTTTCAATCACATTTGTACAACTGGAAAATTCATGCCAATCACCAGATTTACCAGATACTGGTAAAGTACAGATGATCCTTTAAGAAACATGAAGGAGATCCATACATTCTGAATTTTAAGAAAATCTTTATTTCCACTGAAATCTGTAACAAAGCCCTCACTGAACTCAGCATGACAGTGATTACACCTAATGGGGTGCAGCTCCTGCGCACCAGCACAGCTCTTTTTTTGATGGGAGATGGGCGAAATCAAACATATGGTAAGCTGCCCCCATCACTTTTGGTGTTTGGGAGAAGTACTTGGGGAAGCAACAGAATCTGTTTTGCAGACAGTGCACAACATGTATGATACTTTGCAAAGGACATTCCTCTGCAGTTTACCTTACACAAACTTGAAGTGCTCAGGCTAAGACAGTGCACCTGCTTTTCCACTCCCTCTGTGCTTGGCTACAGGCACCAGAAAAGCAGACTGCTTGGCAGAGACTTTACTTTTGTTCAGCACTAGCAGAAATGCTTCTGGTTCCTCAGTTTAAAATTGTTCCAAAAAAAAGACTAGCCCATCATCTAAATATGGATTGCCGGTTGGTTATTTCACTAAGTCCATCCATCTGACTAACTCTCCAAAGAAAAAGAAAAAAACTGAGTTTTAATTGCAGTGATGGGACACCACCACCATCATTACCCACTGCCATCTCTTCCCCTGCCCCCCAATAAAAAATAGTAAGTAGTGAGGGTGTCTCATTCTTCTGATCAAGTGCTACTGGTGTAGTTTCAGCAATGTTTTAAACACACTTCTCTTAACTGGTTTTGTCACAGTCCCCCAGACTAACACAACGAAATTCTGTTCAGCCTCAGTGGAACTGTACAAGCTCATATCAACTCTGATTTCAGACCAAAGTGAATTTTACAGCCAGATTTTGTAGCCTGACCAGTAGCCCATTTCAATGTAACCTAGCAGGAGAACACTGCTAAGCACATGCAGATTAACAGGTTTCTCTGAGACATTTCAGACAGAACACTGTCAAAGATAAAAGTTCTCCTGATAAAATCTTGGCTCCAATATTTATTTTCTAAAAGGAAGGAAAGCCTCAACATTTCACATGTCTCTTAAGGGGAGGGAAGGAAGAAGCAAGTTGGGACAAGAATAATTCAATCCTATGAAAATGCAGTAATTATAAAATCAGCCACATTGTAGATCACAGAATGGTTTGGGCTGGAAGGGACCTTTAAGGTCATCTAATTCAAACTCTCCAGCCATGGGCAGGGACACCTTCAACTAGACCAGGTTGCTCAAGCCCCATCCAGCCTGGCCTTGAACACTTCCAGGGATGGGGCAGCCAGTGCAGTCATCCCATCACAGTAAGGAATTTCTTCCCAATATGCAATCTAAATCTACTCTCTTTCAGTTTGAAGCCATGCCCCCTTGTCCTGTTGTAGCTATGGTATTTTATTAAAAATCCTTTCTTAGGATTTTTCCCCTCCTGAGGAGCTAAGAGCCTCAGGAAAGAAATGTAAACAATAACTATCTGCTGCTGTAGAATGCAACAGGTGCATCTTCCATTGGTCCATGTGGATTGTTTTCAAGATAACCAGTCACAGCCACCTGTGCCAAGGCTGTGAGCAGTCACAAGATTTTGTTATGCATTCTATTCTATTCGTGTTCTTTGTAACCTTCTGATTTCTCTTTACTCTCTGTTCTTTTAATATAGTTTTAATGTAGTATTTTAGTATAATATATAACACAATAAATCAACCTTCTGAGAAACATGAAGTCAAACCTTGTATCCCCAAACACAGAGAGTTCACCTCAACATCCTGTCACCACCTGCTCTCATGAGAAGTCCCTCTCCATCTCTCTCACAGGCCACATGAGGTACTAGAAAGCTGCTACAAGGTGTTCCTGGAGCCTTGTCTTCGTCAAGTCGAAAAATCCCAACTCTCCCAGCCTGTTCTCACAGGAAAGGTGCTGCAGCCCTCTCATCAACTGCATACCCCTCCTCTGGACTTGCCCCAAGAGGTCCATGCCTTTATTATACTGGGGATCCCAGAGCTGGATGAAGTTCTCCAGGTGGAGTGCCACAAGAACACCACAGTGGGTGAGAAGTTAAAAAAGCATTCTGTTGGAACACTTATGTTTAAAAAAAAAGCTAATTGTTTTAGAGCAGTTAAAAACGTGAATGCTTCAGCAATAAACAGCTCCTCTCAAAAAGTTACCTAAATATATGACTATGCTATTTTCTTACTGATCTTGAATCAAATGCATGTGAAAACAAAAATGACGACCCTTTCAGGATGAGTGATTCATCTTACTTTGGCTTGTTCTCCTAAGAGTAAGAAATATTCGGTAATTTTCCTGTTTCATTTTTTAAAGGAAGGCTTTCTTTTTATTTCTTTATAAAAATTGACCATTTTAAACATTTGCAACCTGCAATAGCATTTTGACCTTTGCTTCAGTTTTCTTCTGATTTCTATTCAGCTTTCTAATCTTATCATATCTAGTTCTACTAGACCACAATAACTGCTGAGACTTTGAACACCCTATACATTGATACAAAAGAAAACAGAAAATCAGGACAAAGACAGGATCGTGAAACCTATGTTTGCACCAGGGAGTGAAGGCCATAAAACCACTTCTTGAAGTGTGTAATTCCTCCTTTTTGGGAGGCAGGTGCAAAACTGCATTTGTACACAGTTTGTGTAACTGTAGTACCAGGCCTCAGGCACACTCTGCATTTCTGAGCACAACTCTTCTCTTACCTGAGGTCTAACTCTGCATTCCTTAATGGTCACAAATACTGCTACACAGTTCCCCTGCTGCAGAAAAAATGTGTGGAGGTGCAGAGTCAATACATGTTATCAAGCTCTTTGACTGCACAGATGCTATTAATATTTTGGTAGGGTGGGGGGTAGAATTCGCGTCAGCCACAGAGCTGCTATGGCATATATACCAATTTGTTTTTCCTTATTTCTTTTCCCTCTAATACATTAGCAACACATGCAACATCCACTAACAATTCAGTTTCATGTTTTGTTTTCTCTCACCAGCAGTGCTAGATTCCTTCCTGGATGTTGTAAAGTACCCCCTCAACCATTAAAGTCACAATCACATACCACATAGTCAAATGGAAAGCCTGAAACGGCAATTTTAAAATAATTATTTTTTTTAATGTTAAGTACGTATCTGTGTAAACACAGATCTGCTGATCTCTATCTTTTAGAAGCTACAGAGGGGTCTAGTGGTTTTCCTTTTCCATAAGAAAAAAAAAAAATATGGCCATAGTGTTACCTAGTGAGCTACTCTGCATTCCTGAATGGCAGAAGATACTGCTATTGGCAGAAGATCTGCCATTACAAAGAGGAACCAGATAATAGATGCTAAAGTCATCTAAAAAAATATACTCTGCTTAACAGAAACAGATACTGTTACAAATGAACTCTTTCTGAACAAAGAAATCACATCGGCATTTCAGATGTTATTGCTGATAGATGTATTTTAGCAAAAAAAATCTAATTGCAATTTGCCTTTGAATTACAAACCAATGTTAAATTCCACTGTAATATTATGTAACTCGATTTATATTGAAATAAATTGCAAATGTTTGATGTCAAAATAGTAAACAAAGCTCAAACACTCAACAGGTAAGTCTTCCTTGAAGTACCAAGAACAAGTATTAGGTTTAGAACTAAGTTACCTGAAACTAATACCGTCCATTGCATCTGCAGAGTCTTTGCTCTGTAAGTCTCTTAATGGCACTTCCTGTAAAGCCAGGAAACTAACTGGGAATCGAAAGAGTAAGATTATTTTTCCCCCTCTTCTGAGAAAACAAAGAAGTTTGAGTTCCGTTAGTTCTAAAAGCTTGCATTCAGTTAAGCAGAATCAGTTACCTTACTAGGGATAATACTTTAGTTTTAAGTGCAAAATCTATTTGCATTTATTTGTGTGTTTGTGCATGAGGGTAATTTTATTAAGTAGGACATTTTTAAAGGCCACAATCAAAAAAAGGCATAATTTGTCATGTCCTAAATAAAAATTTTCTTAACAGTGGTAATCTAGATAAATGCACATAGGCCATAAAATCACTTAGAAACTGTGTAGAGGCATACAGTGCATTCTCTGAAGTAACAAAAAAAAGTAGTGCCTAATTCAGTGTAAAGGCTAAATTTGGCAACATATTTTAATGGTTGTCTACCAATGGAGACTGCTCCTGAAGAAACAAAAATACCAAAGCAAAATGAGATTACAAGCACTGATTTAACCCAAGTGTTTATTGAGCGAAACCCTGATTTAAATCAGTTCAATAGGTGTAACTGGAATGTCAAGGCAGCAGACACGGGAGCATACGTACAGAGGGGTTCACAACGGCCAGGAACAGGAGCCATAAAACCCTCCCTGCTTTCAGTGTGCCTGCCCCCACTCTCTCCTTCAGCCCTACTCAATCTCTGCAAAGCCTGTTAGAGCTCCACAAAACACCATCCCCCACTCAAAGATTTTTTTTTTCCCCCTTTAGGATCCTTGAATAAGAGAACACATACTGTCCCCACTGTAGATCTGAACTGTGCCCTTCTCTGTGTAACCCATTGCATGGGGATGTCTGTGATGACAACCTCACCTCCCATTTTGATTTCCTTCTTTCTGCGAAGAGTAACAGCAAACGTCAAATGCAGCCCTGTGGGTCCATCCAGAAAAGCAAGGCAGCACACAGAAACCAGATCAGCCATGGCACAGAAACCAGCAGAACACTTCTTAAACAAAATATAGCATCTGGTCAGTTTTCTCAGGTGCTTCCCTCTGTGCACTCCAGCATCCTCTCACTCACTTCCGCCCCATCAGCACATGGCGCAGCAAAACAGAAAGCTCGATGGGGACATCCTCGAGAGTCCACGTCACTATATAAATAAATAATCCATTTCTTCTAGACATCTCTCTCAGGAGGGCAGGATCTTCCTTTGCTGATTAAAAACCAGGAAGATGTTGCAGGCACAGAGACCCAAAAGCTTTTTTTGGAGCTCCCACCTGAACAACAGGCCAGCCATGAGTAGCAGCCAAGTGATTTCAAAACCGGCAACTGAGTATCCAGATCCCTTCAACAGCTTCCTCCAGAGGACTCTGAAGGACCAAACCATGGCAAGGGTGCTCACAGCGTGAGATTTTACCTGGCTCACTTTCAACCATGGACTTTATTTACCCTCTGCTGCTTTGGTACACAGTGCTGAGGCGAGACAGACGAGCACAAGCACATAAAAGACATGCAAGGGAAATGCTTAAAACTCAAAAATTGTTTAACGCACACACCTACACACAAATAGACAATTTTCTCATATTAATGGAAATCTCATAGTAATGAGAAATGGACAAAATCCACCACTACACTTAGTTATCTGTCATTTACTTCCCTTATTTAAGGTCTTCCACACTAAGAAAAAGTTCAAAACTTCCTTCCCTTGCTCTACTTCTGACACTTGCGCTTTTTATTTAGTCCAACCATTTTAGAAGAATGGCACTGGAGCTTCTGCTTACTCTTTCAGCAGTAAAACACATTTTTAATCAATACAACAAATAAGTAAATTGTGAATAATTGTCTGCATTAATACATTTGCTACCAGCTTTGTCATTCTTTAATTTGCATACACCAAATTTCCCCTCATAAACACCTCTGTTTCTCCAAAAGCAGCTGGAAATTAATTATGCTGGTTTTATTTTCTTATTAATTCATATGCTATAGTTCTGTAATCAGTGCAGGATCATGCTGCAATTTTGCATACTTGTTTCAAAATACATTATGAGCATTTGATGATTGATGTTTAACACAATGTATGAAAGAGCATCTCAAACAAATTAGAGGGAATACAAATAAAGAAACTTAAATAAGAAAAAGAATTACATGTATATTCAAACAAGAATATACCCTGGAACTCACAAGTTTGTGGCATGGAACACTGACTGATTAGAACTGAACTAGTCAAGAAGTTTACACTACTCCACATGAAATTTGGATATAAAGAAATCTTTTGGAAAGAGAAAGAACTGAAGACTGAAGACAGCTTTACCAAGGAAGTAGAGGTGAAAATGGTACTTCTTTCCAAATCTATCATCTCTGCCCATTGATTTGAAGCACATCAGAATGCTTTCTTTCCCTAGACAGACAGTCAACTTGTGAAGCAAACATATTTGAACAAAATGGCTTATGTGCCAGAAGACTTCTCATCTACCAAATGGCATTCTCACACTTCATGCTCTTCCACCCTCTTCTCATTTACAGGAACACTGCATGTTTCAGCAATGTCTCTCTCTATTCTCAGCTCACCATCAGGTCAGGGATGGCCTGTAAGTTTGTGAGTACAACAGGTGCCAGTCACTGGCAGGACTATCTGCACATCAATAATTAAGAATAATGTGAAATCTGCAGCTTTCCTGAGGAATTACAGGCCACCAGGAACTTCAGCCAGCAAACCTGCAAAGGGGTGTACATTGCTGATGCAGGTCTGGCTCTGGCTTTTTGTTCAGGAATTCACCTGCACAATTTTAACTGCAGGATCAGGCTCTTCAGCCATGAGGTTAGGAGAAACTGATGTTCCTGTACTTCCCCCATATGTCAGCAGGATGTTGCTGACTGTAGTTCACTGTAGGCAGGATGTGGCTCAAAGACCACCACTTAGGGAAAGTGAACTCAAACACAGCCACCCACAAAAATGAAATGAGGTAAGAAATCAAGTCCTCCCTCAGTCCTTCCATTCTCACCTAATGTTTTCTTTATCCAGCTTTACCTTCAAATTTCTCTTGAAGTCTCTCTTCTTAAATATTGCTTTGTCAGCCACAAAACAATGCATTCTCCCACATACACAAACAAAAACTTAGAATTGTTTCATAGAACACACAGGCTGCAGAGGGAAGATGTACTATTCTACTGCAAGAGACACAACCCTAACTATTATTGTGTGACATGCTTTCCCCACTGTCATTGCTGGGTACCTCTTGACTGTGCAAGGCATGAGCACAAATGAAAAACAAAATATTCAAAGCAAAAAGACAGACAACTTCTAACAAGGTTTAAGTTTAAAAGTCCTTATATAGCGAGCAAAAAAAACATACTGGGGAGCAAACAGAAAGGTACTGGATGAAAGCCATCAAGCACTGAAATATTGCCTGACACTCAGCAGCACAGTACAGTCACCAATCCTTTACCCAGCTCACCAGTGCACAGGACCAGGCTTAAGACTTCCTCACTTGAATCCTGCAACAGGTCACCTCAGTTGTCATGAGCAGAACTGATGAGCAGGCCTTAAATTCATGTGCCTAACCCTGCCATGGGGACCTTAGGGTTTCAGAAGCACAGGACAAAGCCCCTCCCAGGAGTGAAGGCGGTAAAAATCTTCCTGTTGCTACACCTGTGTAAGAGGAGAGCAATCCCACAGCCGGAAGCAGTTAGGGGTGTTCCACAATATCTCAAAGCAGACAATTTGCTACACACATAATGTCTTTCAGAAAGAAAACATCATAAACTCTCAAACAAAACACCACACAGCCAGAGGGAAGACACCTTCCCACTTTCCCTCAGAAAGAGAAGGTGTAGACAGGATTTGATAAGCTTCTTGTCAAGAGAGCTTCATTAAGTTCCATAGATCCCATGTTGTGCAAGTCCACCGAATTATTTTTATTTTTGCTGAATGAGGCTCTGTGACATTAAGGGTCAATAAAATGCTGCTTCTTACTTTCAGCATTTGCTACATTTTATAAAATGTCTTATTTAGAGACACCCACGTGAAAGATTTCTGACAATAAAAATTCCATGCTTCCTAAGCAACTGATTTTCTTAGTGTAGCCTCATAAAATCCTGTTAACTTTCCTTCCCCTCGCTAAAAATTGAAATGATGTTGTACTAGGTTTCTTTGTACTCAGATATGCCTGAAGCTAGTTTATTTTCACATGCTGAATTGTCCACACTCATAAGGACTTGCTATTACATTATGCATTTGTATGCGATAAAGGAAAAAGCACGAACACTGGAAAGTGTCAAAACCATGTTTTTCCTCTTTGTTGATTCATTTCTTAGGTAATTAAATTTATAAATATTAGAAATAATAAAATGCTGCTACCATTGTGAGAATATTACAGATAGGTCTACACCCAGGCATTAAGTAAAGAGTGCTTTACTCCTCAAATACACCTCCAATTTTGACATCAAATTTTTATTCTGAGTAACAAAACACCGCTAAACAGCAAATCTGAAAATCTTACATATGTTTACCATCTCTAGAAATAAAAGTCCAGTAAGCAAGTGACCCTATCACAATACTGCCAGAGTGCCAAAGTAGTTGCTTCTGTCAATTCCATGTTTTATAAGAAAATCAGTTGTCATTTTGCATTAAATTATGAAGAAATAATTTAATTGTGAAGAACTATTTCACATGAATCACATTATAAAACATCACTGTGAAGAATCATTTTCTTCCTTGCATTAACTTCACCAAGTTAGTTTTAAATAAATAGGGGTAATAAATACTGCAATAAACAGCAGTTTAAATACCATGTTTACTGGCAAAAGCTCTTAAGTAAGCTCTCCTCCTACTTTTACACTGTGTTATCAATAAACATAATCAAATTGTAAATCAGTAACTTCACAATATTCTGAAGGTGGGATTTTTTTTTTTTAAACAGCATTATGAATGAAAGTGGAGTATTGGCAGAAGATGTCCAAGTGGCACAGAATTCAGTGAGTCTACCCACATCTCAAGACAAGCACTTACCAGGAAAGCTTCAGACCAAGGGAAAGGACACAAAACTAAGGAGTCAGATGCAGATTTTATTCCATTCCCTGCTACTGCTAACCTGCTAAGTGACTGCAGGAAAGCCTACACTCCTTCGCAGCTTTTCATCTCAGATGCCTAAAACTGGGAAAAAATGATTGTTACTGATCTTGAGGTGTGTGATTACAGTATGGCTTGTGTACTTCACCAAACAGGACAGAAGCACATAAATAAGGCAAGGCCTACAACCGCCAATTATTAATAATATCACTGTTATTGAGAAAATAGTATGTGCTTTTTTCTTTTTCAAGCAATGCAAAACAGCAGCCCATCAAGCCATTTTTAAATTCAAAGTAATCCTTAGGCTGGTTCAGGTATTACCCCTTCCAAAACTATCAGGAAGGGTGGAGCTGTAGGAGTCTTTTGTGAAATTCCCATGTCCACCAGGACCACACTCACCCCATTACTCTCAGACAGAAACACTGTATCATTCCTGATCTTAAAAAAAAAAAAAGGCAAAAACAAAATAATAAAAAGGAAGTAAGTCCTAATAATCTTTTGACATGAAACTGATAAAAAGGCTTCTGGCAATACCCCAGGAAAGGGAGAAACATGATAGAAGGAAAAGAAATAATACTATACAAGTTAGAAGGATGACTTTAACCTATTTTTTTCTCAAGAATATTTTGAAATACATATGATAATAAGTTCAATCCAGCTTTATAGACCCCTAAATAATAATGAAAACATAAATTATTAAGTTTACAGTAAGCTACAACAGTATCTGTATTGCTTTGAAAAATCACTCATGAAAACTGCCCTAATATATGGGTGCCATATGATTTAATGATGCAGGGAAGTACTGTCACTCTCCACTCAAAAGTGACCAAGGGACATATGGCTATGCTTCTACAAGTAAAGACCTTGGAAGCCATCAGCAGGCCAAAGGTGTGCTGCTGATTCCACTGGTGGCCACAGCAGGCCATCACCACGACAGGGCACAGGAAGTCCAGCTTGGGTCTGAAATTTGGAAAGAAGCTTCTGGTTTTGACTACATCACTTACCAGAGCTCACAAAGACAGCCTGCAACACATTCAAAAATTAAAATGAGACTTTCACTTCAGTTCCAATTTTAATTTATAGTACCTTCCTCCACCAAGGAACCGCCTTCAGATAAAGAGGGGGATCTGAACACTACACAAGCCATGTACTGTTGAAAGAGAAGCAGTGTCTCACCTCCCAGGCATCCAAATTTCACTGCAGGTTTATTTACAAACTTCACATCACAGCAGAGCCTTGCACACCACAGGTCTCATCAACCTTACCTGCACCTTTTCCACCACCATATGTGGTGGAAGAGCACCTTGTCCCAGCTCACTCAGTCAAGTTCTCCTCTCTTCACACCACTCCTTCCCCAGCTCTGTGCCAGAAGACTGCCCTGCCTAATGCCATGTTCATGAGCTCCAGAGACACTGTGCATCCTCAGCCCCCAGACCATGAGTGGCAGCAACCTGGAAGAACTTTAAGCTCTTAATGCAGGCAGTCGTACCAGTGAATTTAACAAGACTTGTCATCTGCTTCAAGATATCCACATGCTTACAGGATCACCAATTACAGAACCACTAATTTATGAACAAAGTGTATTAAGAGCATTCCGGATGAACAGGAACAACATTAGTTATAAAATAATGGCATGATTACCTCTGATATTTTATGTGGAAAACTGACATTTAATATCTTTAATTATTCACACAACAGCTACGAAAGAGAAAGGTTTTTCTTCCTTGAAGGGGAAAAATAAACATGGACAAATTCCTCTCACCATCACTCCTACACTCCTTTCCTAAATAAACCTCCTGCAGAAGCCAATGGAAGTTTTGCAGGCAATGAGCTTACAGCAAGCAGCCCCCAAAAAACTCCAAAGGGTCAATAGCAAGCTTCTTAAATACTCTGAGTTGACCTCCACACAGAAACCAGCTATGTTTCTGCTAAATTACATGCCTACTTGACATGGTTTACCAGCTTGCTGTGCCAAGAGGGACAGTAGTGTGCAACAAACTTTTGAGAGCTTGGGCCAATTTCTGAAACATCCACGAGGCCCCTATCAAAGCAGCTCATCACCTTCTATCTTGTGACACACCAGCCCAGCACTGGCACTCGCCAAGCAAACCAGAACTCCTGTACATCAAGACTGAATGACTAAAATCCAGTCATGCACAGTTACTTTAGTGAGAACTGTATAATAAAAGAAATCTTCCCTTTTAGCAAAATAAAAGCTCCCTAAAGTAAACTGAGATTTCTAGCAATGGACAAACCTAACAACATCTCTATTCTCACCTTAACTAGGTGCATTATTTTCACTGCCTTTTTTTTTAAGCTAGAAGGAAATGTATTTCTTCTCTTCCTCTAAAGCTCCTATTACGCTTTTTTCGTAAAAATGATACCCTATCCTTTTCTTTGTTCAAGCCAGTTCAACATCAGGTGAGACATACATTTAGCACGATGCACAAAATCATGGTCCACTCCTCTCCAAGTGTGGGTAGATTATGATCACCACTTCACTGCCAGATCAACATTTCATGCATCCAAAAGACTTCATAACAAAACTAAAACCAGATAATGACTTAAGACCTGAGTCAAGGTCTCTGAGCTATTCTTGTTCAGTATCCTTTACTATTGCTCGAAATAAAGAAAATGTCCTTAGCACTTAACAGCACTCTCATGCGACTCTTAACTGAAAACACAGAAAATTAAGTTCAGAAATCAGTACATTTGTATTCAACCCTGATCAACATTTTGAAGCCTATCTGCCAGTTTTGAATGTTCACATGCATTTTTCCTTGGAAAAAATTGTTGCAATAATTACTCTTCACAGAACAGTGTCAGTAATACTATAAAACTAAAAGCAATATTCTCCTATGCAACTAGTCTGTCCCAAAAAAATTCAGTAATTGAATTTGGTGTTTATACTCTGAGACCTGCACATACTAACCACACCGCATACAAAATCCAAAGGTGTAAATCTGCAGGAACTGGAGAAATGCAGAATTCTCCCTTCAAACCAACTGCCCACAGTGGTTACCCCAGCCTTAACACTAGCTTTGTGGTTATAATATCATACCAGAACAGCTGCTCCCAACAGCCCCCTTCAAGTCAGCATGTTTGGGACCATCACTTATCCTATGTCTGCTATACGCTGCCTGCAAAAGGTCAGGAGTATGTTATTAATAATTTGCATTTATGAGTACTAAGCTTACCCCAAATACATGTCTTGTCTTGTTTTTAATTTTGTGCAAAATAGTACCAAGAAGATATGCTACCTCCCACTTCCCATTTTGGGCCAAACTCAGGTCAGTGACACCACGGGCAATTGTATGAGAAGTGCTCCTAATGCCACTCATTTTATGTCATTTTCAAATGTGACCCCAAAAATTTAGAACCTCTTCCTTAAACTACGACTTCCACTTCAGCTTAAAAGGTGTCAAACCCTTCAAAAGTTATCATAACTTTTCCCAGCATGCAGATTTAAAAAAACCCATTGCTGTGTACCTGAAAACTTAGGAATACCAGTAAGTTAGTCACTAAGATACCTGTTTCAAATTGACTGGCATCTGCATTCATCAATGCTAAAAGTAAAAACAGTAATACAGAATAAGCATGGGATGGAATTCTAATTAGCTCTCAGTTTACGTGTTAAAACTGAACGAACTCCTGTTGCATCAGCATTACAGTTCTGCTAAACTTGTCACTGATTCTTGACCTTCTGAGTTTTCTAATTACCTATTCAGTTTACATTCTCATACTTTTCTACCACTGAATTTTAAAAGGACTTTACATGCTCATTACATTTTCGACCTGTATGCTGCACTTTGCATATTCTAATGTTACTTCGGTCCAAAACTTTCACCCTAAGTCAATCAGCTGGTTGTCTTCACAAAATTTAACGGAAAAAAAAACACCACAAAAAAAAAAATAAGCAAAGAGAGCTCTGAATATGCACAGCCTTTTAATTTCCAAGTTACTTGGAGGAGCTCTACATACAAACTTTGTATTCTAGCAGTACCTATTAGCACCCAAAGAAGACATGTTTTCTGAGGTGCTAAAACCAGAACAAGCATCTTCCTCATAAAAAGTGGCAGCACGAAGACCTCTATCTTATCAACAACAACCAAGTTCTTTTTTCATGTGTACAGTTCACATACTTACCCAGAAAGGCAAATGGAAATTACAGACAGACGAAGATGAAGCTGTCTCAAAACCTTTGTCATGTGATAATGACCTATAAAGTATCAAATAAAGGCACATCATCAGCATACCATGATTTTACAATATTGCAACTCACCACATCGCCAACAAGAGGAGAGATCCCAAAACTTGAAACTTGCTTCCTCCTCACCCCCATCCCAGCTAAGCTGTCATTAAAACAAGATGACAGTCACAGGAAACCGTAAGGAGCGAACAAAAGATGCACCGTGTCTTCAGAGGGCATTAGGAGTGGGCAAATGGAGCAAATCATCTGAGTGTGCATCAGCAGGGTGGGTTGTTCTTCCTCTGTCTCTCTCTCTCTCATACGGATGCATGTTTATGAGCGCGCACAGACACACATACATACACACAGAGATGCATCACGTAATTATATTTACACGCATACACAGTAGTACTTGCATGTATTATCAAAATAGAAGACAGAAAGTTGACCACCATCTGCAAGGAGGCATACATAACAATAACCCCCGGGAACTTACACAAGTGAGCGATCAATCGCCGCGCGTGGATAAGCCAAACAACGCAAAAATTAACAACAAGAATAAGCCGCCAGACCGCAGGTACGAGATCCACTCCGGGAAGGAGACACACAGAGAGAGCGAAGGCTGCAAGGCTGGAGCACCGTTTCAGGTAATGCCCGCTGCCCCCCGGCAGAACCCAGCCGGAGCCGCCCGGAGCGCTGCGGCCGCCCAGCCGCCCCTCCGCCACCGCAGCCCGCGGGGAGCGACCCCCGGCCGCCGCGGGGGGAGCGCCGCTCGCAGCCGCCGCCCGCCCTCCGCCCACCCTCGCCCGTGCAAAGTGTAGGGCCACCGGAATCCGGGCTCCGGGGTGGGGTGGAAAGAAAAGGTATTAAATATGGAGTAAGACCGCCGTGACCCAGGGTTTTCCCGTCTCCCCTCCTCGCCCCCCGCCCCCGGTCACCATCAAGTTTGCATCCTAGTTACAAAATGTCGATCTTGAAGGCTGACAAGACACAGGGAGAGGGGGAGAAAACGAGAGAGAGGGAGAGAGTGAGTGAGAGAGAGAGACGAGAGAGTCCATCTTGCTTTGAGGGGGGAGGAGAGGAGCAATAATGCAGCGCATAAATCTCACCCTCCCGGGGGAAAAGTCTGCACAACACCTTTGGGGGCGGACGAGCGCGCAGGGAAGGGGCGGCGGCGCGGGGGGCTCCCTGGTCCTCCCAGCTGCCCTCCCCGGCGGGCTCCGGCGAGGCAGGCTGGCAGCAAACACCTCCCTGCTGCTCCCCTCCTCCTCCCCGCGGGCCCGGGCGATGATCCCGCTGCTGCCGCCGCCGCTGCCACCGGGGAGGAGGTGCCGCCGCCGGGAGAGCCCACATGGAGACCGGCACCCCGTCCGTGCCCCGGCGGCCAAGCCGGGCCCCTCCGCCGCCCCGCCGGGCTGCGGGACTTGGACGTGTCACCAGCAGGACGGGCAATGGTTTCGGCGCCCCAGGCCCGAGTGACCACCGCCGGCCTGGCGGCGCCCCGGCCTCCCCGCACACACTCACCTCCGCAGAAAACTTTTAACCGCGGGCCTCCCCCGGAAAAAGTGGCGAATCCGCCCCGCACACGGTTAAAGCCCCGCGGCCCCCCGGCTCGGCTGGCGGCGAGCGGGGGAGACCCGGGCACGGTCCTTCCCCGCCCCGGCGGGGAGGGAGGGAGAGAGGGAGGGAGGAGGCAGCAGGCAGGCAGGCAGGCAGGGAGGGAGGGAGGGAAGGAGGGGGCGGGCAGCCGCCTGCCGGTGCCTCTCGCCCCGCCGCCGTGCATGTCGCCTCGGCGGCTCTCGCATCGCTTCGTTTTACCTTCCTCATTCAGTGGCGGCAGCGGGCTGCCACCGATATTCCTAACGCAAACCTGCTGCCGTGCGGCGCCCGGGATTAACGCGACTGCCTCCTTCTCCCCTGCCTCCAACCCTTCCTTCCCCGTCCTCCTCCTCCTCCTCGCAAACCCACACTGGATCGGCTGTCCTCACATCCATGCAAGTTTCATACATTGCAAATAAACCCGAGAGGAGGAAGAGCGAAGCGCCTGGCGGGGAGCGGGGGGAGGAGGAGGAGGAGGGCTGCTTTCTGTAATTTACCAGCGACCCGATCTCGCAGCAGCAAATAACAGCCGAGCACCCATCCGGCTCCCGGCGGCCGGGAGAGACCCCCCCGAGGCAGCCGCCCCCTCCCCAAGGCGCCCCTCGCCAAGTTTTCTGTCATCGCGACCACCCAATGTCACAACTTACCTTCAGAAATAGGACTTCGCGCGGCCGAGGCCTGCCGCCACCTCCCCCCGGCCCCCGCCCGCCTTCCTCCCTCCCTCCCTCCCTTCCTCCCTCTCCACGCCCCGGGTGCATCGCCGATGACTACCGGAAAACGCACAGCCCAACTCTCCGGCCGAGCCCGGCCGCCGCTGTTGTTGTCGGGGTCGGCGCCGGGGTTTTTCCTCCCGCTCCCCGTGCGGCCGCTGGATCGGCTGCTTCCCCCTCTCCGGTTTTATATCCCCCCCGCCCTTTCTCCCGGCGGCGCGGAGCCCCCCAGGCCGGCGGCAGCCGATACCGATCCGCGCACTCTCCCCCGCGCCTCGCCGCCCCGCGGGATGAAGTTTCGTTTCTGTCTGCTGCGATTTCCCTGTCAAGTCCCCCCGGAGGCACGCACCGAGCGGCGGCCGGTGGCCATCCCTCCTCCTCCTCGCCCTCCTTCCCCTTCCTCTCTCCGCCGCTGCTCTTGCCTCTCTCTGTGGCGGCGAGAGGTGCCTGGTTTCAAACGCAGTCTGGCACTGGCTGGCCTACCCCCGCCGCCTCTCGGGCTCGGCTCGCTGGTGTTTTAAATGCCCTGCGCTGTATCGCGATCCACTTGGCCCCCTCCCCGTCATATACCTCCGGTCACCCCTACCCTGCCGGCCGGGCGGAGGGCTGGCGGCACCAACCCACCCGTCCTCCGCTGCCCAAACTTTCAAAACGAAGGGAGGGCTGGCAAGAGGGAGGAAAAGTGGCCGGGAGCCGCAGCAGCAGCCGCGCCGGGCAGGGGAAGCTCCGCGCCTCCCTCCCGTCCGCCAGCGCCGCAGGAGGGGCGCGGGGGGCTGCTCCACCGCTGGGGCGCGGAGCGTAAAGCATGGGGCGAGGGCACCCTTCTCCCTATCTCTTCCTCCCTGCCGCTGCCCATCTCCGCCCGCCCGGTGCGGGTCTGCGGGCGGGGGCACTCACCTCGGCCGGGTACGCACCGCGCCGCTGGGCCGGACGCGGCTCGCAGCGCAGCCCCTCCACCTCGGCGCCCGCGGAACGCGGCTCCACACAGAGCCATGCAACCCGGGGAGCGCCACAACACTCCCCGCGATATAAGACGCCCCGCCATTGGCCGGCGCGCTGAGCGACGGGCCCGCCGGCCACTCAGCGTTGCCGTTACACCCGCGGCCCGCGAGGGAGCCGCCGGCGCACACACTCCCCGCACACACTCACACAAAGATCGTCGCGCTGCCCCTCGCAGGGTTCGCGGAGCCCTCGGCGGCGGTGCCGGAGCGGGGCAGGGAGCGGGGGCCGCCCGGGGCAGCGCGGACCCGTGCCGGCCACAGCGCCGGCAGCCACTGTCCATTGGCCGCCCGGGCAGCGCCGCGAGAGTAAACTACGTCTGCCCTGGGCAGCGCCGTGAGGTAGCGGGGTGCGGGCTCGGCCCGGCCCGCCGCACCCCGAGCCGCCTTCCGATAACTTACTCGGCCGAGTTGGGCGAGTTTCATTCAGAGGCCATGGCGTGGCGAGCCAGAAGTTGCGGGAGGCAGCAGCGCATCCTCGCAGCCCCTGCTGGGGCAGTAAACACGGGCAGCCGTCCCCGCGGCCCGCGGGCGGACGGGCCGGGCCGGCGCTGCCCCCTGACCCGCGAGGGGCATTCCGGCAGCGGTGCCGCGCGGGGTACGCCGGAGCTCCGGGCGGTGCCTCCTGCCGTAGGAATCCTCGCCAGGCGTGGCGGAGAGGCCCTCACCGGGCCAGCATCGACAGCACGGCCGGCTTCACATCGGCTTCCCGTAGAGACCGCTCTGTTGGCAGAACTAGCCGAGTATAACGCTGGGGTTCCGCGCCACGCTCCGTGTCCTGCCCGGTCCTCTGCCCTGCACCTCGCGGGCCGTACCAAACACATGGATGTGAAATTCATTGGAGAATTTCTGTGGCTGACGGGCTGATATGCACAAAGCGACAGTGTGAGGCCAGCAGCTTTTGTGTGGCTGCATGGCGATTGTGCTGATGGGTGTTGGAAGTGTAGTCTAACTTTTTAGGGGAAGCTCCCTACCACTACAGGAATCAAACACAGTGTGTAAGCATACTGCGTACACTGCCCCTGTGTATTAATGTTCGCGAGAGCCTGGATATATGCAACATGAGACCCTCATGGTTTTTATGCAGAAGACACGTGGCATTTATTCTTAGAGTTAGGAAGAACTAATTTTTTGTGCGGCTCTGTCTCTAGACGGGATGCTGACTTCCAGTCAGCAGTTGTCATATTAAAAAAAAATTCTAATAAGAAAATAATAGTTAAGTTTGTTTAATAATAAATTAAGAAATAATAGTTTATGTAATAATAAATTAAGAAATAATAGTTATAATAACAATGGAAATGTGGTATTTTTTCTTTCCAGTAGGAGAGCAATGTTTGTGTTTCATTATGGCTTTACACATCCAAGGATGTTGCAGAGTTTATTCCATATGTCCTGAGCTTTTTTCCAATGTAATGTTAATTTCAGCATCTTTCCATGGCTTGTCTACTCTTCTGTCATTCCCCAACCGCTTTTCTCAGTATGGCAGAATTATGTTAAATAACCGTGAAATAATATTTCTTATGTCTGAATAATGCAGTGCAGTAAAGTACAAGCTCATATTATAAAACTAAATTGTATCCATGTTTCTGAGAAAGCATTTTAAAATTAGCGTGCACATTTTTTCTTCAGATGTGACAAAAGTATTGTAAATGCCCCACCCTCTTGTTTGTTGTAAGCAGGGGTGGGTTTGTCAGAGCCTGAATAATATTAAAAGAACAGCATAAACATATTGTTGTAATTAATGCATTATACTTCAGTATTTCTTTTCATTGGTAAGAAGGCAGAGCTGACCATCTATCCACTGGAAGTCAGGTGCACGTCAGGTGTCAGAGGCTGGGACACTGGCAAGTGAAGGCACACACATTTCATTAGTAACATATAAAAAGGTTGGCCTAATTTTTCGGCAGAGCTTCCTCCTATCATTTCTAGATTGTGAAGTGCTTTGCAGCAGTGGGTAAGCAGCATCTTTTCAGTATGCATAAACAGTTGCTGGTAAGAGTAAGAGGCCTAATCCAGACAGTTAAAACTTCCATGGTATATATTCTTACATGTCAGTATTAGTACTATTAGTGCCTTGTGTCCTGGATTCTTTTACCATATTAATACACCACACCATGGAGCCTGTCATACCTCTTCATTGCTAAAATCCTATCAAAGCAGGTAATTACTGAGCAATATAAGTGATGTAGGCACTTGACAGTATACATGAACCTCATTTTAAAGGTTGTTTTATTTTGTTGTTAACAGTTCTCTCTATTACACTTAATACCTTTGCTGGTCCTTTCAGAAAAGAGGCCAAGATAAGGACACCTTGCATGTAATGTAATGTAATGTAGTTTTTTACAGCTGTACAAAATGGATATACAGTGCTCCTAAGCAGAACAATTGTGTTTTGTGTCTGCTTCATGCAGTTACAAATGGCTTGTGAGTTAGTTGCAAGGCAGGCCACCTATTAGGTCTGTAGAAGCACAAGGATTTTTTCACCCTCTAAGAGAGATGAGTAAGCTGAGGTATGCTAGTATGTTCAGAAAACAGAATGTTTGCATTTCCACTGCCTTTGATTTATTCTGTCCATAGTGAAAGAGAGAACTGTATTTTCTTGGGTTGTCAATACAGGACCTTTTGCAAACACTTGACGTCATGACAGGGAGAGGATAGTAAATATTTATGGGTTTCCATTTTTCTGTATATGATTTCAAGCAAATTAATCTCTTTTTATGCCCACTTGGAGATATTTCTGGCTTTCATCAGCCACTGTTATCAAGAGTTTTGAGGTGTTAGCAAGTGTCTGTGAGGAATTTTTCAAGGGACAGCAAGACAGGAAGTGCTGAAATTTTTTAAGTTGCTTGCTCATTAGTATTTTAGAATTCCACACAAGTTGCATGTCTAGATTTTTCTGCAAAAACTTTTGCAATCAGATGGGACCTTTCTGTCACTTGTGTGTAACTGGTATTCTCTTTTGAGAGTGATGCCCTGACCCTACCTTGTGGCAGGCTCACACGGGCTGCTGTGCACAGCCAGCCTGCACTAAAGTCGGTGCAGTTCAGCTCAGATAAAGCATTTGCTCTGTTGCATGCTCAGTGGGATTTGGGGCTTTCAAGTTGCACGTCCATGGAATTTGTGTGAGTTCATCTGGGTTTGCCTGCTTTACACTCAACTGGCGGCAGAGAATCTCCGTCCCAACTGCATGTCCCCTCCTAATTAATCCATGGCACAACATAAAAGATGTGTCTGTGGTCTGTCAAGAGAGAAAAAGTATTTCCATTCACTTTGTTCTTATTTAAGAATAACAGGAAAAATAGTAGCATTGATGTAAATAATAGTAATTTACACTATATATATATATATTTTTTTTAACTCCCCTCTTTTGGGGCCTGCCATGGAGCTCAGTAGTGTTGGGGAGGGGACGGAGTTGGACCCTTAATTACCATCTTCTTTTCTCCTGCCCAGGGCAGAATCCACCTGCTGCCTGTGGAACTGACCTGTCCACTGGTAGCTCCTCTGGGCTGAGGTAGACGTGTGTTCCATGACCATTGTAAATTTATTCATATAATAAAAAGGAAGCTTGGACTAGCCAGCTGCAGCCTGAGCCTGCAGGCCCTGGCTCCCTTTGAGCTGCTACCATGGCTGACTACAAGTGACGGTTGTCATGTGAGCGGGGAAGGAAGGCCATAAGGCAACTCTGGGAGCATATGCTTTATCTGCGTTAAGCTTTGCACACAGCCCGGAGAGAAGCATGGGGAAGAAAGGGTGAGGCAGATGCAGCCTTATGGAGCATGTCCCACCTCTGTTGCTTTTTTTCCTGTGGCCTATGCCCACCCATAGTCCATGGAATAACGTGGCATCCTCCAGGTTAAAAAACACTGGAGCAGGACAATGCATTAGTGGGCCTATTTTCCTCCCCAATGCACTTGTATAACATGGTAACATTAATAGCAATTTATGTGGAAGCAGTGAAGGGAGGAGGCATTTCAGCTGAACTAAAGCTGCAGAATATTCACTGCAGAGTAGGAACAGAGCCACAGGATCAGTGCAGTACAGCCATTCTTCAAGAAGCACACTTCTAGGAAGTTATTGTTCCCACCTCAGCTCCACTTTCAGTTTCTTGAGAACTCAACAGAAGTTTGTAGAAGTCAAAGAAAGAGCCAGCTTGTTGTGTTGCTTTCTCTGTAGGAGGACAGTTATACTCTATTTCTTTGTTCCTATTCCTTACTCCTGTTCTTTCACAACATTAAAATAATCAGGATATTTTCTTCATGATTTTGAGATTCTGCTTCTGAGTGTTGTTTTTCTATAAGAGTGCATCTAGTTATCTAATTCCTACTATCTCCTATCAGGTGGTTTGTTTGGGGTTTTTTTAATGCCTCTTTTTACTAGAGGAGTAGTAACCTCAACCCTTTAACAGAACCAGACATTAAGAGCATTAGATCCTACAAGCAGCCTCTGGCCTAAGCTGCTACCACTTTCATTTGACAAATTAGACACAAGAGTAGGAAGGGGAACAGACAGGTGAAATGACCTGCCAGGAGACTCACAATTTGGAAGCAGCAAAGTCAAAAATGAAATCTGAGCTTCTAAATTCCAGTGCATTGTTGCATCCATTTCTTTCTCTGCTGCTCTGAGGTTTCTTTCATAGTGCCTCCCTTTTTCAGAAAAATATAACAACACCTTGAGGAACTATTTACCATTTTTTCCTGTTTCAGAAGGAATGAATAATAGGTTAGCCAGAACATCCACATCCATTTGAGTCTATCATCTCTGTAAAAAACTCCATCTGATCCTGGAAGACATTTAGGTATATGTTAAACAAATTTATATTAACTAACTAGTGTACATGAAATATACAATGTTGAGAATAGTGAAGCAATTGTCTGCTAATCTCTAAACTCAGAAGATTTTCCTTTTCTTTATACAAGTGTACTGCAGTACACAAAATATGTAAATCAGGTCAGACCTGCTTGCCTTTTGAGTTAGTCTAGTGCAAGCAAATCAGTTTCCGTAGCCAATGACACACGAAAGCAGCGAGTCTGTCATTCACACCCAGTAACCTGGGATTCCTTCACTCACTGACAAAGTCCTGTTAAAAGCGGGGCCAAAACATAGCAACTTTACCTCAATGCCGCACTTCCAATTTTTACAATTCTGCTTTAATTCTCATGTAAACTGCAATAATATTTAACTGCTTTGAGCATAAAATATAATTGTAAGTCATATTTCAATTTTAGATTGTTTGCCCCTTATTACATTTTAGTGCTATCAAGTAGATTTCTTCCTCTTCCACCCAAGGGTCTCTTTCCTATTTCTGTTTCTGGTATGATTCAAACTCTTCTTTTTTTTTTCTTTCTTATTTTTCCTTTTCTATAAATGTTCATGGTGCTTTAAAAAAACGACAGCTCTGTTCTAGTGTCTTTCTTCAACCTCTGAGTACCACCAGAGACTTCAACGCTACCTCACAAATATGTATTTACTTCTGTCTAGAAGAATGAGGACAATCAAGGAGCAAAAAGTTCTCAGCCTGGTAGCGCCACTGCTTAGCTGAAGAGGATGTTGTTGAGTCTGTGCTTGACAAGTGGCAAGTGCCTCCAGTGACTCAAGTGAAAGAGCAGCACCCATTAGGTCTGAGCATGAATCCTTGCACCCTGGTGAGCTTCCCAGATGCCTGTCTCACGGCCCCACTGCCATGCCTGGAGTTATGCTCATTCTGAGACCACAGCATGCTTGTTTGGCCACACAGTATTACTACCACTTGTAAAGTAAACAAAGCAAGTGACCATTTGACCCTGAATAACAAGAGCATGCATTAGTCATTGTACTACTCAAAGACAAGGTATTTGACTCTTGTTATATCTAGGGAAATACAGAGCACTGCAGATGTAGCACTAGGGATCTTGTTCGTCTCTGCGAGAGAGGGGCTTGAAAGAGGCAGAGATCAGAATTTTATTCGTTCAGGTGGTGGCTATGTGACACAGTGAAGACAGTGGACACTGTGAAGGAGTCCTGGCTCAGCTCCTGTCACAGAGAAAAAAGCACCCAATCCAGTGGAACACAAAGACAGGGAACCACATCTAGTGCTTCCTTTTAGAAGCATTGCTTTTGGAATTAAAATTTTCAGCTTTAAAGAAAGATGTAGGGTGGGGAGTAAAACTGGATGGATCTTGAGGCCTTCTAGAGAAAAGGAAGGAATAAAAATTCATGTCTTGGTCTAGTGACACCTGCTATAAATATTCTTACAGGATCCAGGCTGTGCACTGCTTCAGTGCATCCAGGTGAGAGGTCTTGTGAGAGGAAATTAAATCAGAACATTGCATTCTTTCTGTCCCACCAGGTTCAAACGGAGAAGAAGGTGAAACTTTAGAAGGGCACTTTCTCCTGCTCCTCCCTGTTCCAACAGGAGAATCGCTGGCAGACCAGCCTGTAAGAACTAACTCTTTTGGAAATATATGGTGTGCCTTCCTGTGTGCCTTCTTAATGGGGCTTTTCCCTGAAGTCAGCAGGTTCTCGTGGCTTTCCCCAGTGCCAAGTGCTGCAGCAAGGATAGAAAAGCAGGCAAATTCCATGCTGTCTGTCTGCCAGCCCTACTTGGTTTAGCCCTCAAACACCTGTGGTGGGTGTGCATTTCTCCTGTTCTGATTGTCTGCAGGTCTAGCTTAAGTGCTTGTTTGTGTTGAAATCTCTGTATCATTAAGAAGTTAAATCCTTCACTGGTTGTAATGCTGTGTCTTCTTATAATTTTGTAATGGTAAGTGGTGGAACTGATCCATATTTTAAGTTTTAACTCCATCAGCAAAAAATCAGTTTGATAGTACTAGGACAATTCTTTTCAAATTATGAGTTTTGTAAATTGTTTTGGGGGTTATATTTATTTCTGTGAAGGGAAGGGGAGGTAAAAGTACCTATATCTGCATGCAAAAGTTTAAATTTTCAAATGCTTTCGCAATTAAACATTTTCATGTTTCAAATTTTAAAAAATCCTTTAAAATGCTCCAACCCGAAACATAGCATTTTCCTGGCCTTCAATGTCAATTTTCAACAGAAAAATTTTGAAAAGTAATCAGTCCAGGTTAACACAAGTGATCTGTTGTCTCTTTTTTTTTTTTTTTTTTTTAACTCCCGGCAGTTTGATAAATCAGTGGTTTTTGTAGCCATGTCTGCATTTTTTTCAAATTGAAAATTTGAAAATTTGCCTAGTGGAAGGCATGCAGAGATCTATGGTGAGATTTATGGTCTGTGACGAAAAGGGTGTTCATAAAGAAACCTTAAATCTGTGACTCTATTGTAAAGTCCCACTGAGAAGAACTCAAGTCATGCATGCTCAGCAGTGCTTAGATTAATAATTTTTTCTCCTTCATTCTTAAATTTCCAGATGACTGCTGCTTCCACTCCACTTTTTCTGCACATATTAAAACCTTATTTTTAAAAGTACTAGACCTCCTTACATTAAAACCTAGGTCCCAGGTAAAGGGAGGTTTATATATCTTCTGTTGACTTTGAGGGAACTGTCCATGCATACGAGCTTAAGCCTGTGCATGATCTTGGTTCTTCCGAAAAGACCTGCCCAGAAACAAGTGACTTTGGCCTCAAAAGTCTGTCACTTCTTTGTCTTTGTTGTGAAGCTGCAGCTTTGTGTTGCTACACACTTCTTGCTTCAAGACTTCACAGCTGATGAACAAAATCCTGACAGTGTGAAAAGCAGTGATAGAGCTCATTCACTACCGCAGAATCTTCTCTTGCTGTCATGAGTTTGTAAATACTTGCCAGGATCTCTTATTTTGCAATACAGATGGCAACAGCTAGAGAGAAAACCTGGTCTGAGATTTCTTATTCAGCCAGTGTTACATACCAAATTTTTGTTAGTGGAAAGAACTGAGGGATTTAGTTTGTGTAACATTTGCTTATATAGCTTTTTTTTTGTTTATTTATATTTTTCTCATTGTGCTTCTGAGTGAGTGTGTGCAGTGCTCTCTTTGCTTTCACTGTTTCATAAATAAGCCTGAAATAAGATGCTGAATTGTCCAAAAAGGTGAAGCCTCTCCCTGGCTGCCCCCAGAAACTCAAACAAAGTAGCAGTGCTGAATGAACCCATTCTAAGAAGGGTGCTGTACTAAACCCTGACAAAGTTCTTGTAAAGGATCACATTCATGTCAATCAATGCAGGGCAGTCCTTGAACTCTGCCCTTCTGCTGGCATTGGTATAATTTAGATCTCAGCATCTTTGTATCCACACATGCAGGTGTAACAGGCATGTGTAGATGAGTGGAGCAGAAGCTGTGACCATGCACCCTCTTCTGTTTCGTTTCCTTACCACACAGAGTGTTAACTGCTGTGGGAAGTGTTAGTTCCTTAAGGAAAAATCCTCCTCGTATTTTACATCATACTTGACAGGAACCCCTGCACCTTACAATTTCAAACGAATACATTTCATTAGAAATTCTTCATATTTCTTATGCAACATGTGCCAAGCAGAATGTTTATCTTCATTGAATTGTTTGAATTTGCTACCAAATAAGTAAATAAAAACATTATGTGTAAATGACATTTCCCTATGGACATTCTCATAAAAACAAACAAACAAACAAACAAACAAACAAACAAACCAAAAGCAAATAAAACCCAGGCAGCTGTCTGGCAAGAGGAAAATTGTATGGGTAAAAATATCTGCTTGCTTGATTCCACAAGCAGCTGTTTTTCAGGGAATGGAAATGCTTCATTGTAGAGGCCTCTAACCTCATACAGGCAGAACCTGATTACATGAGGCTGGATTGTGGAGCTGTAATATGTGTTGGCAAGCACTTTCTCAGCAGGTACAATGACATAAGTAAATTCCCACCAGCACAGAAAAGGTCCTCATAGTTCCACCTGCCTGTTGATATACTTACAGAGTGAATACTGGACTGAACTCCATTGTACACACAAGTTAACGAGCAGAAAGAGCTAAATACATGGAAATGGGGTAAGCATGCAGACCTGAATACAGATTATTGCCCGGGGTAAATTCAGTTACACAAAACATACATTCTTCCAGCATGTTTGTGGGGTTCATCCCATGCACACAGGGCTGAACATGACCAAAATAAAACAGTTTTATGTAATTTTGTGCCTTTCAAAATGGGAAACTGCATGGATTAAAACCAAATATGTCCCTAAGAATTCAAACATTTTATTGGCAAACCTATTTCCAGAATGTTTTATTATGTTTCTGAAATGGGGCAGGGAAAACAAAGACACCATTAAGATATGGTGTACACAAACAGAAATGTGGACTGAAACTACTGGACATCAGTTATGACTGGAGAAAATTTACTGGGAGCTAGGACAAGAATAACTTCAGCTATCTGCTAGTTTAATAATTTGAGATGCTTTACAATAATGAATTCTTGAATGAGGTATCACCAATCCAAATGGACTGGCAGCACTGGCCTCAAATCAGTGCCAGGTGGGAGAGTCTCATTCCATGGGTGGCTCCCTGAGCTGCTTTGAATGTCAGTGCCTCTAAATGGTTCAGCACCTGCATGCAGCACATACCTGAGAGGCTGTGGGCTTGCATGACCCTTGCTAGCAGAATGGCTGGAGAATAAGACCTCTCCTTGAACATTCAGGTTAGGCCAAGTCTGTCTGTAGTCCTACAAGAAAGTAGCTTTCAGGAAAATGAGAATGCAAGGGCCACCATATGTCAAAACTCTGTTACTGAAGTAAGTAGCGTAACCCTATGGTATGGTTTTTTTGTAGTTCTTCTTTTGCAAGTGTTGCCTTTGTATTAACTTGGTTTGATTTCTGATCATAAGCATTGCCCCCAAAGGAAAAAATCTTGCTGACTGTTGATATGTTGTGTTTTCTGCTGAGTTGTTCCTTCACGATAGGAAAGGCTGGAACACCCCTTGTCCTCCAAGACTCATTCAAGTAGGAATATGGGGCACACTCTCTTTTATGTATTTTCACCACCTTCACTTCACTATCTTTTCTCTGCATTGGTTTTTTACCATGCTCACACTTGGGTGGAAATTGTCCATTATTGTTCCCACTTACTTATTTTATTGCTTTTCTTATTTCAGAATCTCTCTTTATGCTGAATACAGCCTCTGCCATGCTTTCAATCAAAGAAAAATAAGTTTGTTCACATTTATACTCCTTTTTGATTTAGGGCCAGTAACAGATAGGGAATCCTACCTCAAAAGTAGTTTTTTATATAATCAAATGTGATGGTTTAATGAAAAGGCCCAAAAACTTTTTAGGCATTTTCCTGTTACCATGAATAGTGAT
Source organism: Onychostruthus taczanowskii (assembly GCF_017590055.1). Classification (NCBI taxonomy): domain Eukaryota; kingdom Metazoa; phylum Chordata; class Aves; order Passeriformes; family Passeridae; genus Onychostruthus; species Onychostruthus taczanowskii. The sequence goes on from NW_024505118.1 coordinate 424,345, forward strand.
GCACTTTCTGTAAGGGTAGTATTAGATTTTGGCTTGAAAATTGCATGCTTGCTACCTTCCCTGTTACTGTTCATCACCTTCCCAAGAAAAGGCCTAGCTAGTAAAATCTTGTTGTTTTTGTTGGAATACAACCGCTCATTTAAAATATTGCTTTGACCTCTTGTTCTCCAGCTTTATTCAGAGCTTTTACAATGACACTGAAGAAAGTCCAGGGTGTGATTTTGTCAGATTGTTATCGCTGCAAAGACATCTATAGGGGTAGCCTGCTTTTCTTGTGGCAGTAACCAAATACATATGTTGACAATGGAACTAATTTCTTTCTTTGTCAAAACTTCTCTATGCTTTGAGGAATTTTGTGTATCACTTGCTAATCAGTTTTATGCTGAACAGGCATGTGTGTATGTGTGAAAGAAAGAGGGGAATATTATCCTACAGTATTCAAAAGTTTCATTACAGTAACTGTCCTAGACTGCTTTTGGACTCCTTTATGTATGGTGTAGTATTTTAGCATTATAATAAGACAAAGGTGAATTTCTTTAGGTGTTTTTTTAGAAGCCCTCATTTTCTCACTATCCATGGATTCAGAGATAATACAAACAAGGATGCTAGCACAGACTGTTTCAGCATTTAGCCTTTCACAGCACATGGTCCTTGATAATAGCATCCTGTTGATCTTTGTCCTCCATATTAGGCTCTGTAAAAAGCTGTTAGGAAACAGTTTTAGTGCTGGGGACTGATGAAGGCATAGGATGCTGCTGTGTCTTTGTTTCAACCAGAGATTTTATGGAAGTATTAAAGGATTATTTCTTATCTCTGGCTAAATCTAAGGTTTCATTCCCCAATGCTATCAAAATAACACCTTTCTTTAGTATAATACATACATACCTTTGCAAATATTTTTAAAACAGTCATCCATCATGTGTTGTAACAGAAAATTAACCATCAAGAAGCAGGCTTCCTAGTTTTTTCTCCAACGGTGGAATTCATTTATGCAGAGGAACAAAACAAGGTTTATGTACCATCCTAGTCCCTTGTAGTCCTGTTTGTGCTGACTTTTTACACATGGGTAAACTCTACCACAAAGAAACAATTTTTGGTGGTGTCTGAGTGGCACAGTCAATTAAATTTTGTCTGTAGGACCCCTGTCAGGATTGTGTGTGGAAGACAGAAGAGATGCCGAGTGGATTTTTATGCCCACTGGGCCTGGCTAATGCCCAGCTGAAGTCAGGGGAACTTTTGCAACTCCTTCCAGAATCAACAGAATGGCTCCTTCGCTCACTGCATATTTCTCTTGCTAAGCTACAGTTTTCTGATATTTTCAGCACTCCTGCTCTCCAGCTTGGAATCCCTACAAGGCTGGGTTTCATAACAAAAGGCATCCCTCATTCTTTTAAATCTGAGTAGACGGATGAGAGCAAGGTGAGTAATATTTTTTTCCTTGCTAATCTTGTTGGGATGCTGAAGGTGTGCCAAAGATTACTTGAGGTTTCTATGGATAAGGTGTGAGTGAAGACTTCAGTAGTTTGAAGTGGTGTGAAGCAAAGTGGTGTGTTGGTTTTGTAGGTTTTTCTTCTTAATTCACTGGAAAGCAGCACTACCCTAGTACCACTCCCTCAGCTATTTGCATTTTAGCAGTGAGTGTCACCTACTTAAAAATATTTAATATTGTTCTCGGTAAGTGACCTCTTGTAGTCCAAAGCAATCTGTTGTTCCAGAAAGGTTCCCATCTCCTTATAGAGAGCTTACAGCACTTTGCAGACCTGACACAGAGCCCTTGAAGTAAAGAGAAAGTCTCCCAATGACCTCAAGGGTTTAGATAAGGAGCCCTGTGGACTGCACAAGACAGGTAACACCATCAAAAGCATCTAATAACTACTGACAGTCAGTAGGTCTTCATCTCCAAATCACTTGCATGACTCTGAAAAGATTTATCCCAGCGCTGGCTGTATATTCTCAGCAGCACAAAACACATAAATGGTACTCAATGAATAGCATAAAAATTCTTCTAAGCACAAAAATATTTCTGTTAAGGAAAATTATAATTTTATGCTTTTTTTTTTTTTTTTTGCCAATATCTTTGTAAGCATCCCTTTAGCCATAGTATTTTCTTAAAGTGCAAATATGTACTATGTGTCAAAATAAAATATTTATTGAATACATTTACTTTGTGTCTGTTGAGTTATGAGAGGACTGTGAAGTGCTTCTTTGTTGCACCTGTTGAGGCCATTTTACATTCTCTCTTGGCTGGAGACAATGAAAATTTGAAGCCTTACAGTTCTACAAAAAGAAATCATGGAAGAGAACTTGAATTGAAATTGAACACAAGCATTCACTGTTGTTGGCACTCCAGGAACAAGCACAGAACCACTTAAATCCTCAAGGTGTGGTTAGTTGTCTCTACCAGACCCAGTCCTCATTTGTGTATGGGATGATATGAAACAGTCCTGAAGACTGATGGGTCAGCTTGTCCACGGATGCCCAAGGTGAACTATGGCTTTCCTGATGTCCCCAGAGGAGGCAAAGCCCAGGGATTGGTTTCTTTGATTCTGTCTTTCTTGCAAGGAGAAAGAGTGTGAGACAGTGGGCGATGGAGACTCTCACACCATGGCCTGCATCCCCCAGACACTAGAATGGTTTTGTAGATGACTGTGACATTGCTGAAAGTATGGACCCCTATGACCTCTGAGAAGAAAAGGGAATGTACCTTTCCCCAGCTTCCAGGAAGTCTGTATGGTAGCTAAGAAATTGTAGAAAATTCAGGAATTGGCAGAAGTTTAAAAAATCAGCCTTCAGTCCCCACAGCTGGTCCTTCCTGTCAGAGAAATTTACTCTGAGGCAAGGAGCAAGCTGGTCTGCAGACATGGACAGCAGCAGATACTCGTACTGGGTTTATCTCATAGGAAGTGGTAAGTTGATGACAGCTCATCAGAAAGCAGGCAAGGCACCCTCCCAGAGCCTCAATGTCCAAGTAAGCACCACCAGAGTGGACATGGGCATTGGAAGCTCAGATCTTGGCTTCATATGCAACTCTCCCTTGAGATGCCTGGTGCTGCAGCTGTTGCCATCTTCTGAGATTGCTTCAGAAGGTTCCCTCAATCCTCACTCCATGGCTTTCCCTGAGTATCTGTTAAAAGAGGTGAAGGACAAACAAAGGCAAGGTTATCCAGTTATGTGCTGTAATTCACATTAAAAATGTAGAACTTTGGGCACAGTTTTTAAGGAGAATCTATGAATGACTAACTGGGCCTGTGTACGGATTCATAACTAAGGGTTTGTGAATAGGGAGATTAAGTTGCATTGTAGCTCTCTTAGTTAAATGATTGGGTCCTTTGAATATGTAAGCAATAGATTATAAAGCCTGGAACAAATAAAATTAGGTGGTGATTCAGTTGAGGCTAAATGTACTTCAGCTCCTACTGTAGGTGGTGAAGAGACTTACAGGCTCCCCTTGGACCTGCACCCACTCTGAATTTCTTTTGGTGGTTGCTCAGCTCTCCTTACTGTCTACATACAGAATCTAATGAGAGTGTCTTTTGTCAGAGTCATGTATGTGCCTGAAGTGAGTGGTGTCACGGTTCCATTTAGCTTTCCTGTATGAAGATTTAGAACAGAGAACCTAGAAAATGCTAATTTCCTGCCTACCATATTTAAATTTCCTATATACTGGATTTAAATTAAGCATACAGGGATGACTGCCTCAAATAATCTAGTTTATGCAGTTCAAACACATTCTTCAACCCAAGACCCAATTCAACAACTGTTTTATTTCCTCACCCTGTTACAATCATTGCAACCATCAATACAATGCAATTATGCTTAATCCAATACAGGACACCTGTTATTTTTACTGATACAGTGAGATATTGACTCCCAGAGAATGGGAGTGAAGGTTTATCAAGTAAAAGAGAGCAAATAACAACTGGTCCTTCAAATGATAATTCTAATTTCTGAAAAAAAAACCCAAAAAAATCAACCCTTTCTTTTATCTTTTTGTATCATATCAAACAGGAAGAGGTCTTGACATTCTCTGAAAGCTGCTCAGAAGCTTCCACATGAGTTATGCAGAAAGAGCTGCAGCTGACACATAAAAAGTCTTTAAAAACAATTCTGCAACTGTGGCTAGATCCACTGGGATTGAATAAGGCAGTCTTTAATTACAGCACCCCTGAAAAGCTATGGATAGGCAGAATGTTTCCAGAGTTTGGCTGGACCTTGAGGGCTGTTTGTGGAGAGAGCCCTTTCATGTGTTGTAAATGGGATTTAGCCTGTTACAGGCAAGAGCTTATGCAGTTGCCTGTATGATCAGAACCAAAGTCCCTGTGTGGTTGATTTTGAAAAGATTTAATGTATGTGCACACTTTGCAGGCAGAGACCTAATATTGAAATAAATACATCTCCGTGAGGTGTAACAGAGCTCAAGTTAAGCATGTCCACAAGCTTTTGCAAGAAGGGTCTGTGAATACGTGCAGGAAATCTGTTTAGTGCCTCCTCAGTTTACTTCAATCAGAAACCATGTTAAAAAGTCTATCTGTATTGCTGTAGAATTATGCTGTTAGCTGTATAAAAAATAACATTTTCTTGCAAAAAATTCCTGTTGTTTTAGCAGATTCTTTTTCTTTGACAGAAAATGTATTGATCTGATCCTGGGAAAGTGAATGTAGTGCTCAACAGAACAGTTCCTGCCATATAATTTTGATGCTCATAAGGTTGTGTCATATTTCATATGAAAAGACTCTGTCAACTTCCACTGACTGTTGAATTTTAAAATGATTCATCCACACAAATATACTTTTTCAGGAAAGCTTCTGAAGCAGAAAACTGATTTCATTGCAAAATAACAATTTAATTGAACATATGTTTATTTTAGAAGTATGTACATCTCTATATATGTTTATTTTCTCTTTTTGTTTTAATTTTTGTGGCTCCTATGAAAATACTATGTTTAACATAATATGGAAAAGGAAATTAATTTGAAATAATATATTTTGAAGAATAAACTTGTAAAAGCATATATTTCTGTATTGTAACTTTACTGTTTACTTATAATGAAAGTTAATATGTGAAATAGTTATAATTGTCAACATTTCTCACTTCTGAATCATTCAAACTTTATATTTCCAATAATCTCAGTTCAAGTTTTATCTTCAGATTTTCATCTCAGAATACCTGAATGGTTTTGCCAGCCAGATTTCCCATGTACCAATGTAAAATTTGATTTCTATTCCTGCCTTTTACAATTTCTCTTGCTCTTCATGGGAGGAACCATCCACAATAAACTAGGAAGGGAGAGATTGGTTCCACTGCTAGCAAATTAAGCTTTTCCAGTTAGTTCCCTGAAGTCAGAGGTTTCAGCCTCAAGACATAATTACAGGTAAGGATGGCTATGTTGAGAGGTTATTGGTGTTAGGCCATTGGCTTCAGTAGGGACGCATTTCTTCCTCAAATGTTAATTTCAGTAATGTTTTCAAGTATTTGTGTGATTAGATGTGTACAGACATGCACACACAAGAGGTTCCTCTCACTCATGTTTAATATGGAAGAACACATGGTATGCCCAAAGTAAGAGTGCATGAAGATGGTGTTCTTTAGTTGTTTTTGTATTTTGAAATACAGATATAACTTGCAAAGAAATTTTCACCTGTTCTCACGCAGATTTAAAAAGACCAAAAAAACAAATAAAACCTTTTTTACTAAGGAAAAGACTTTCCCCATCTTGTCTCTAACTGTGTTGTCAGGACCACTGTCTCACTCATGTGTGATGTTATATTTTCCCATGAAGCTTGATAGGAGCTAAACACAGAAACTTTAATTAATTTCTTAGTCCTACACCAGTCAGTATTTTAGAAACTTATAGTCAAATTGTTGCATAAAGCCACAATTTCTCCAGAATAGATATACTGTTATTTTGAAATCTTCTAGTCATTAAGCTAAGCTTACAATTTGGTGACCTGCTGCATGTTCGCATGTTGTAGTACTCAACTTGAAAGCTGGGCAGACTGGAGGTGAGTGCAATTCGAATGTGCCAATCCAAGTGAGACCAGTTTGGAAAATTGTACCTAAAAAAACCAAAATCATAGAATAACCCAGTTTGGGAGTGACCTCAAAAATGTAGGCATGTTTTTATGTCTGCTCTTAAAGAACAAAAGAAGGCCCAGCACAGATAGTGTATGTCACTAAAATATCTTGACATCATTAAATTGGATTTAAAGTGGTGTAGAGACCTTGAAACAGTCTGATTGACTTCACCTTTGCTGACACTGACACTGAGCTATGGATTTTCAAAATGAAGCACCATAAACCTCTGCAAAGCATGAAGACCTGAAAATTTTAGCAGACATTTTCCATGAAATGTCTGCAGATGGAGACAAAAAATATCCTGTAATTATTGGTGCACAGACAGTCTAATGCTGCTGCAGTAGCTGGATGAAACCAGACTCACCAAATTGATATAGCTTCTAACCAATAATAAGATGGAGCAGAGAAATATGTCCCAATACTGACTTAGCCCTTCACTGTATAATTTTAGTTGTCATTTAGAGTCCATGATAAAGAATTTCAGTTCACAGATACAAAAACTTTTCAAGAGAGTGATGCTACAAATGAGACACCTCAGAAGCACTGACCTAAAAAAGGATACTCCTTCCCTAGATGTAACTTTTGAGGTTTCTTCCTTATTTAAGGGCTATTTCCCCTGCCATCATTCTAATTAGTGCCAAGGAAAAGTGCTGTGCTGCCCAAGAGGAAGCTATGCTGCCCATAGCCTTTTGCTGAGTGCAGTTGTTGTAAGCAGGTTTGTCATCTTCTGGTCCTGTTGAGTAGTTACATGTTGTCTCCACAGTCCTGCTAGCTCATGGATGCTCTTTGACTGTGTTCTTTTATTTTCAGTTGCTAAATCAGTTAAAAGAAGGAATGATATAACACTGTCCTAAGATCACTATTCCAAGTGAGCAATTGCTGCTGTAGTTGCCATAGGGATACTGAATGAATGCAGATGAGGTAGGAGATATCCAGAAGGCTCTGCGAACATGAGTTTCCCTTCAGCAGCCCAGTGTGACCAAAAGATGGGAGATATCTGGAATTCCATGATGCTGGGTTGAAATGGCCATCTGGCTGTCAGTGTGCTCCTTCGGCCAGAGACATTGTCACCTTGCTCACCATTAACAGTGGAACTTGGCCTCTTAGGTGATTCTGAAAACATTACCACAAGTTTCCTAGGAGCAATACTTAGAAACAGCTACTTTGTGTGAAGACTAAAATACCACCAATACTGCATTCATAATAAAACCACCAAGGAGAAGAGTGGAAGCTGCATACATATGAGACCAAGTGGTGAATTTGGGGACTGATAGAATCTAATTTTAATAAGCTAATATTTGGAGAGGAATAACTACTCAACAGAGGCAGGAGCTATTATATAGAAGGTGTTCAGTGCTATGACAGAGACAAACAATCTTTCCATGGATAAGAACTGATAAGTGAGCTGCCTCTCAGTTCAACTGATTGATGACAAGGGTGAAAATGGTCAGCTGCACGGACAATGGTGATCATTTTTAGTGTAGCTGCATATTTGCTTCTATTCAAAATAGGACTGAATCAAGGCACTAGTTATTATCAAAATGGCCTGTAAATGCAATTACTTACTTGCCTAAACTTCCTCAGAAAACACTGATGAATTTACATGATAACCTGCTGACACACACAGGCACTCACAAACTCTACCTTTGGAGCACCGTTTGCTCCCCACCTTCTCATGGAAAGACATGGATCTTACAGCCTTGGGCTCCTCAGATTTATGCTTTCCACTGGAAGCTGCAGAGAAAGACCAATGGTATTTATGATGACAAGAATCAACTCTGCCCTCTGGTGCACATTCACAGTTGTATGTAAGGTCTGAGTTTAGCACTAAATTATTTGGTTAAGAATACACAAATAAGTACAGACTCCGATTGTACATTTTTTTGACATGGGCACAGGTCTTATTATGGCATGACTAGAGCCTTGGCTATTCTGAATGGATGTATTTCAGTTGTCTCCAGAGAAATTGTAGTGGTTTGCTTCAGGTCACTTAGACTATCAGCTCAGATTTTCACCTCCCAAAATGCAAATTTGTACTGGGAAAAAAACACTCTGGTTGGGTGTAGGCTGCAAATCTAATGCTTGGGATAACGTGGTGTTATCCCAAGCACTGTGCATTGGATGTATTAACAGAATAAGATACTCTTGAAAGGATTACCTCTGGATGGTGTACCCAAGTAGGAGCAAGGATAATTAATTTGAAAAAATGAAAGGCATTAATGGGATTTTTTGAGTAAAAATTTTTTTGGGGGGATTTTTTGATGTAAAAATTCCCCCACTAAATGGAATGAATTAGCAGCCAAAGGGTAATCAGAAGATAGGTGGTTCACTGATAAATACACAAAATCTAACATGTCTTGCTCAAGAGTGAACTAGATGGCAGTAGTTTCTCTATTCCCACTCACCAAAATACTGTCTGTCCTTCCTATTCACAGCACCTCTAAGCTTAAAGCTCAGCAACTTCTAAAATGTCCTCTCCTTCCTCATTTTTAGGTATTTTATGGTATTATTAACACTATGAATTAGTACCTTTCAAAGCTGTCTGACGGAGGTTAATTAATCCCTTTTAAACCACTCAAGACTTAATTGAAATAAACAAACATTATCATATCTATCTTCCAGCTGAAGGAGATGAATCACAGAAAAGTTAAGTTGCTTCTAAAGTCATAAAACAAGTCAGTAGGCAAATTAGGAGGAGAGGTAAGCAGCCCTGGACTTCTAGACTCCCACTGTAATGATTACATTAGCCTGACTTCCTAGAACCAGTATGTCTGAACAAGATAATTTTATTCAAAAGACTTCTCAATTATAGTCACATTTAGGCTTGATTCCAGTATTGCTGTAGCCAGTGGGAAAACAGCAGCAGAAGATTTTGGTGCTAATGCATCCTTTTCAGTGAAAGGGAAGGCTACTGTGAGACAGTGTGGGTGAAATAATTTTCCTAATGGGTTATTTTTTTAATGTTAGCAGGTGTTAGTGTTATAAACTTGCAAGAAAGGCCAGGTGCTGTCTTCCAGTCTGATCTCACCTTCCTTGTGAACGAGCCTGTAACGTAGCTCTGATTTCCGAGGTCAGGCACAGCTCCTTCTGCCCGCTCTCTGGGCTGCCCAGCCCCGCCGTATCCACAACGTGCATGGCAGACAGGGAAGAATGGGTAATACTGCATGCAAGAAGGGTCCCTTGGTCCTTCCTTGCTGTTGCTGCCGACCGTCCCCTGCTTTCCAGTGCTTGGTGAAAGCGAAGGGAAGGCAGGCGGGTCATGGAGGAGAGCTGCTGTCACACATGGGTGATGATGGGTGGTGGGAGGAAGGCCCCTGAGATCCGATGGTTGCTGCAAGTAACCCCAGCCAGCAGCAAGCAGCGTATGCGGCAGGTTCTTCAGGGACAGTGGCCTCTGCAGGATTTGTGCAGAGTACCTAGTCTCAAACCAACCCGTGGGGCTGCCCAATAAACTGAAATAACATGGGCAACAGCTTTCTGAGAGATGCTGAACATGCCCTCCATCACCCCAAGGAGCAAAACCATACTGGGGCAGGTCTACCGGGCCTTCCTCCTGCTCTCTCCCTGAGGCAATGGGATAACCATCTGTGTACCGCTCCAATATGTCAGCACTAAACACCCAGTTTGTACATGACATGCTTTATCTGCCATTCTGTACACAGCCTATTGACACATGACAGTGGCAGCAGGACCTCAGTGATTTTCCTGATTTCTCCTGTGTATTCCTGTTTTCCACTGGTACAACAGAAATGGATCATTGCTAGGCAGCTTTTTACAGAGTGACTGGACCAGCAGTGGAAGGAGAAAGGGCTCACATTTAATTTCTGCTTGAAAAGTATCAGTGATGAAAAGGCCTTGTGCTATACTTCTGTGATGGTAGACTTTCAGTCTGCTGAGAGTAGTTTAGACCAGACAACTGGTAAGATAACTCTTACTATTATTAAGAGCAGATTTAAAATTTCTTAATCAATGCAATCATACACACAAAAATTTCTGTGTAGCTGTAATCCTCATTAGCACATGACACCATGCTTAATTTCACCTGAAATTACCTGGATAGACCATGTAATTATGCCACATAATTACTTGTGCATTTTAGAATGAAGTTGTGTGTCTGCAGCTCAGGATGATGCAGCTCTTTCATGTCAACCAGAGTCTTCCAGTGCATTTTCCACCATACATGTGTTCTTGTTATTTAAAAGCAAGGGGCAGAAGTTGAAAAAAGTCAACCAAGAGTGCAATAAAAAAAAAAACAACTTTAAAGTTTAGGCAGTGAATTTTGCTTTAAGAAGTTAGGATCAATTGATATAATTTATTGGCAGAAGCTTGTTTAGAATCTGTAAACTATTATAAATTAAACCTCTTATGGTTGGTATCTATCAAACCTCTTAATATGCTTTAGGGTCTCACTGAAGGCATAAAGAGAAGAACAAATAGGAAATTCCCAGGCAGGAAATAATACCAGGCCATGTTCTCAACTGTATCTAAATCTACTCAGTGTAGCAAATAGCAGGAATTACACTGGTGTCAGTTATAATTCCGAAATACATTGTGATAATCTGTTTCAGTCTCCACGTAGGTTTACAATATAGACCTTATCATAGTTTACACTATGGAAAAGCAAGACTACCTCTAGAGGCCAGCTGTGTCAACTCTGGCTGCTGGACTCCTGCCCAAGTTGTATAGGCAGTGCACAGATATCACCCATAAAGACAAAAGCCCTGATAGGCCATTGCCTTGTATCTTACTCTGCCCTCTAATTGTATTTGTTCACACAGAAGTGGGTATAAAATGCCACAGGTCCGACTGCATTGGTCTGAAGTCCCATGTAGGGAGTGGGAGGAAAGCCTTACAACTGACTGGTGCTGCATTAATTTTTAATTTAAAAAAAAATCTAAAAGAGAACTATATTAAAAATATATTTCATATGACCTCACTAAAATGTTTTATTCTGAGTTAGTATATTTTAATAATTTTATTGTTTCTTCAACAAGAAGAAAGCAGTTTTATAGCAAAAGCAGTTAGAGAAAAGAAATCAGTTGGAATAAAACCTGCCAAGAAGAAATGCAGTCATTCAGTAATGCAGTGAAACAAAGTCAAATTTACACCATATTTTCCTCATCCCAAACACAAAGTATGTGCCAAAACAAATTTAGGTAATTAATATGCTCACTAGTACTGCCAGTTCACCTTTATTTTAGTAAGTAACATAGCCCTTAAGTTCCTACAAAACAAAGCCCATTGGAAGCTCAGCCCTAAACAGATGGGACAAAAGGCAAGGTAAATGGAGAGGGAAGGCACCTACAGAGCTCTAATCCCAATGACTGGCTCAGCCTTTAGAAAATGACACAGTTCTAATGGGTGCACTTTCCCTGGAAGATGTGAGTAGCCCAGTTGTTCCTTGTGTATCTTCTAATGATTGCAGGTAGCTGCATCTTGCTCTCTGTTGGGGGTGAGGATATTTGGACAAGATGAAGAGAGAAAATATACAAAGGAAATGTCCAGAGACAGAAATTGCAATATCTTCTCTATATAGTGTGATATATTAATGTCAGTCTAGAAATCTTAATATTTGGCTTTGTGTGTGGGCTCTTGGTAGCCCATTAAAGAAGAATGAAGAGACGTGAACCACCATCATTAGTTTTCTCTTGGGTCCTGAATCCGACCAAAGTCAGCTGAAACCAAAACTTCTTTTATTAAAAGGACATTGTGTGAGTCTTAACCCTAGGGCTAGTCAGTACATTCTCAAAAATAGTGGAAACATATCTGTAGAGACATAAAAATCTAAGGCAAACTATTTTGCCATTTTTTGGTGAACATCTATACTTATGCTTCAGAATTCCTGCGTAATTTTGCTCCTAATTTCGATTACAATTTGCTTTTTTTTCTTTTTTAATAGCCAAGGCTGATATTTAAAAAGGCATTTTTAAAATGCATTTAAAATAACCATGCCTTTTAAATAATAGCTTCTTAAACAGCTATTAAAACATATCCAAGGTCCTGTTTTTTCATGTAGAAATAAAAGTTTTCAGTATTGTACTAGATAAAGTTTACTGGATTTAAGTTTAAATCTCCTGTCACTAAATCTGTGGCAAAGTGACAAGATCTATTTCATGCAGTAATTTAAATTTGTAGATCTCAAAGCCCTCAAAGAAAGGGGCTGTAATCATCAACACTGATGATCATTGCTGATGGGGAACCTCAGGAGATAAAGGGATTCAGTGAAGGTCATCCGGCATGCCAAGACCTGAACTGCACCCTGCTCTGCTTGGAGCTAGGCCAGCACTTGATCCCATGGGTGCTGCTGTGCTGCTGCTTTCACAAGCTGATATACATATTTTTTTGCTTCAGGTAGTTTGGTGCTAAGAGTGCAGCATTTAGTCAGAGTTCATGCACATCCGCCCCACCATGTCCCATGCTGTCTTTTTTCTTCTCCTGTTTACTGTGTCTGTATAAATTTTTTTTTTTTTACAAGGATTTGCTGGAAGCAGTGAATGATAATGGGAAAATACTCTGAAGACTGCAACAAACAAAAGCCATCATTTAGGTTTAACTGATGTATTCATCACCTTGCTTTGCATAAAAATCCTTGTGTTCAGCTCTCTTCTATCATGGGCAAACAGGTCATACCATCTCTCTTATAAATGTATCACTTTACCAGATGGTTTTCCTTTCCTCATCTTCCTCCTGGAGGGTTCCTCCAGAGCCTTCCTGATGCAGGAGGTACAAATGGTATGTTGTCAGCTTACTCATAGCTGACAAAAATCCAAAACCAGACCTTGTGTTTCCATGCCAGTATTGCCCTTTGTGTTAAACACGCTCCAAAGTTACATGTATCTCTGAGAGTATGTTCCCCACAAGCCTAAGGTTGCTATACTGGGCAAGAGAAGATATAATGTGTTAGTCTAATGAATGCAGGGCAAAAACCCAATTTCCTTCTGCTCCCTTTATCTCTAGCTAAATACTATTTAGATGGCTTAAGTAAGATATACACTATGTAGTAGTGGCTCTGTTGTGCTGTGCATGGACTGCTTAGATCTCCATGGGAGATGGCAAAAGGGAGATCTTGCAGGAGTTTGGGATTACCATGATTGTCATCCTCCTCTCTGATTAGGATTTTTTCAGGCTGAATTGGTGTCCTTCCTACACCACCCTGACACAAGCATAGATCCCTGTCTCCCCTGGATTGCCCTCTGTGAGTCCTCACAGTAGTTAAATGCCACAGCCCCTTTTATATGCTGCTCAGTGGAGGCTCTCTGAAGCTAACTTGGAGATCCTGCTGCCTTGAGATATGCTTCAGATTCATTCTGAGAATAATCTCCAGTCATTGCTCTCTCCTTTTTCTCTGGATGGCCTAAGAGCCTGTGAAGCCATCTGCTATGGCATTTGTTACAAATTCAGTATATTTTATTAGATATAGTATTTTCTTCAAGAAATTTGCTTTTGAAGTTTTTTTTTTTTCTGTCTATGTCTTTGATGGATTTCTAGCTCTCTTTCTTCTTCTGCACTGAGACGGATGTAAATTTTGCCCTGAGTGTCTGCAATTCTGCACTGGAGAACTGTATACTTTTTCCTGACCAAATTCTATGCAAACAGGTGAATATATCTCCCTCATTTCTTATTCCACTGGACATTTCCTTGCCATTGCAATGCCGATGATTTGATTTACTTCTTGTATTCCTTCTACCTTCTAATAGCATGTCTGAGTCACAAGGGAAGGAGTCTCCAGTCTGCTCTTTGAAATAACCGGCTATTCACCTCATGGTGTTGCTGAGCTCTCCTCCCATCCTCTTTGTAGACTCTTTGGACTCTGCCATTAATTCAGTTTGGATACTGCAAAACACAAGTATTAAACTACAGAGTCCATGACTATATGAGCTCTGCCACAGCAAATTTTTAAGAAGCTACAGATAAACAGAAAATTTTGCTAAATTAGGATTTTCCTAAAGAGAAATTTAGGATTCACAAAATGGTGACTCACAGGAAAACATAGCTAGGCCTGCCTTCTTGTTCTGAAGAGGCTGGGAATTATTAAAGAGAAAATGTATTTTAGAATTTTTATGCTTTCCAGCATAAATTCCTTCCACCTAATACACAAATCCAAGCCATCATTTGTCTGTCCAACCCATCATCAGATCCTTGGTAGGTGGAGATTTGCTTTTGCTCTTTCTTTTCAATTTATTGTTTAGCAGCATTACTAAGAGGAAGAATGAAAAAAGAAAAAAAGGGAAAAAAGGAAAAACACATGTAAGGAGCAATTTTAAAAATACCTCAAACCATCAAAAGATACATGTTGCTCTTAATAGTAAAGAATATTTGGGGATGAATAAAAAAAGTTTCTGGCAAGCCACACTGCTGTTATGACAAGGTTATCAATCTGAAGGAGGACCTATCTAATATTATATAGATATCTGTGGTGTAGGTATCTCAGCTGTAGGTATCCACAGCTTAACAAGTCATTCCAGGCTTCCTCTGAGTCCACAGAAGGCAAAGCAAGCACATTGAGGCTGTGATTCATTGCATCTACTGTAGGTCTAAAATAAGTGATATAAATCACATCTTGTAAGTACCTGATTCCTTCCACTGACTGTAAGAAAAAGCTAGTCTAGATGTAGGGATCTATACCTTGTAGGCCTTTGAAGATACACGGAGTGGGTGTCAGGTCAGACTCACAGTGTGTTTAAGTACAAGGAGATTCAAAAAGAAAATCTGGGGGCAAGAAAAGCAATCCAATACAGGCAAGAAATGTTAGAACAGGTAGCTGAAGACATGATCAGGCTGATCACAGATTAGTCAGAACAAACACCTAAGTTGCAAGGCATTGCAGCTTGGACCATCTGACCATACAAAATGAGTATGATGGATGTACTGAAGAAACAGAAGAACAGTGTTAGCAAAAGACTACAAAACAAGCATCTCCCTAATTTAGTCCATGTCCATGCATTCCTTCATACCTACAGCCATACTTTTACCTCGTTATTTGTGTGTTTGGCAAGAATTAACTAAAGTCTGAATTTGACTTTAGGACTAAATTTTGCATCTCCATTGAATCCACAGAGTGTCTTCAGCTGATCCAATGCAAGTTAAACCACCTCATATCTAAATGGATTTAAAATGTTCTGATGTTAGTGAAGGCACAGTTTTTGATCTGTGTAAATCCCCCATGGTCAATTTTTGCCTTGACATAGGTTCTTTCCTCATTTATTCTCCAAAAGTGGTTCTACTTCTCTTAGGGTGGTGGCACCAAAGAGGTCCCTTTGGAAGGGAGACCAGTGAGAAGCTGTTGAGGTATGTGTCACACAGTCATAGAGTTCACCACTGAATTTAACCCCAAGTCTGAAAAAAGAAATGGGTTATTAATTGGGAATTGTCTTGCAATTTACTATTTCACAGATAATAACCTTAGCAGGATTCTGGAAATATTAATGCAAACTACCAGATTGTTTTTAAATGTCTTCATATCATCTGCACAGATGTCATGTAACATACCAGTAGCAGGAAGCTTGAATTTATCTTAAGAGATTTAACTTGTTTTTGCCCAAAAAGTAAAAGTAGTCACAATTTTAGTCAAGATTTAGTGAAGATTTTTTTCCAGAGTCAGTCTTAATTTGTGTTTCCGTTTGGACTGATGGCTGTTTATTGTGTGTTCTTTTCTATAAAACCTCTCAAGGAATTTCATAATTCCAGAATGGCTTTTCTTCATGATTTGGTTACAGTTCTAGATCATTTATTTTTATTGACAGTGAGACTACTCCGTTTGTTTGACTTTTTCAAACATTAGCTGCTATATATGTTGTTTAAATGGCCAAGGTTTCATCATATCCTCATGAAATCATCCCAAGCACCTCTCTAGGAAAAGGCAAGTCAGACCTGGCATTTGTTGCTCTCAAGGAGAAAAAGAGGGGAAATGGTAGCTTCACCTCATTGGAATTGCTCTTTCTGACTTAGAGCTGTCACTACTGAGGATTCAGGGAAGATGGGCAAGGGCAACCACCCTCCATGTTATTGTCCCAAGGCTTCTTACAGAAAAATTATGATGTAGCCTTTAATAAAAAATATTTCTTACCAGTCTTTTCCACGATTCACCACTGAGCTACATTAGAACACTGTCAAGCTTTGGGCATCTTCTAGAGCATTTGTGATTCAAGGATTTCCAAGCAATGAACTCCTGAGGAAAAGCAAGGCATACTGAGGACGTGGGATAAGCAGCCAGTGACAACAGATGAATGGCTGCCTGTGATTTTGGTGGATGGGATTTGGTGTCCACAATGGTTCCCTCTTGCTCAGACTCAAACCTACAGCTGGAATCCACAAAATTTGATCTGGCTCTTCAGAGAAGGAGGAAGAACAGCTTTAGAAAACAGACTAGGTTTAACAGCTGTAGATAACAGTGATTTTTTTTTCTTTTATTTTTCAATATCCTTGTTCATGAGGCCACCACAAGCTCTTATTAGGCACAGACCAGTGGGCATGGGACAATTAATTAAGAGTCTCAGAAAGTTTACCTCATCCCATTTACCAACCACATAGCTTTCTACTGGGGAAAAGCTGTCAATTATTAAAAATGAAGAAAACGGTTGAGTTTTGAGGTTTTATCACTAGAAATTAGATTGCATTTTTCTTTAGTTAAAAGTTACTGAAAATAAAAATTGGTTTTGTGTTGCTCAGATACTTACTACCAAGAGAATTATTTCTTGCAGATAAGGCATCAATTACTTGGTGACTCTTGCTCCTTTAAATCAGCAACGGATAAGCATTATTAGATGCAGAATCAGAGGAAGCCTTAAAGATATGATTTACATCCTATGTGCCTGTATGGAGAAAAATTTTAAAAATGGAGAAAAATAAAAAAAATCCCAAGAAAAGAATATATGAAATGAGAAATAAGCTCTATATTTTACTGTCTGTTTTATTTCTCTGTTATCTTGATCAGTTTGAGGGACTAGAGCTACTGTGATTCCTCTTGTGTTTTCTATATTTTTTTCTGTTCTCCATCTGAGAAGGATGCACTGGGAATGCAGCCTGGACCTACATTTCTTGCAAATTAATATAGGTCACTGAAATCAACAGAGCTACAATGCTCTAAGCTGCTAAGATATTTTCCTACATCTTATTTATATGTTTTCAGGATGGACACAATATTTTAGTTCATATTAAAGTGTAGAGTTCATCATAGCACTAATCTCTAAGACACAGACCTGCCTATCTTCTGTGATACAGGAATTACATTTCTTCTGTTGTGATGATAAAAATCTACTGTTCCCAGGAAGATGACTTGCTGGAACCTAAATAAATCGATCATACCCTACTCTGTGGTAGGAATTGAAGAGATGTGACTGTTGACCTAACCAGCAAAAGAGATCTCTTGGTGTTATTGCAGTTAAGACTGCTGGTGCCACTCACAGGTGGATAGTGTTGGTTTATTATGTGTATGTGGGATTGACCCTGGCTGGATGCCGGATGCCCACCAAAGGGCAGATGCCACTGTCACTCCCCTCCTGGACAGGGGAGAGAAAATAAAAGGAAAGGTTCACGGGTTGAGACAGGGACAGGGGGAGATCACTTACCTCTCACCATCACAGGTAAAACAGACTTGATTTGGGAAAAATCAAATATTAAGATACCTTCCCCCAGCCCTCCCTTCTTCCCAGCCTCAACTTCACTCTTGATTTTTTTTATACCTGTAGCTCCCCCTCTACCAAAACATTGCCCCACAAACCCAATATAATGCTCTGATAAAAAAAAATAAAAAATACAAGTTTGTTATTGTTATTGTGGCCATGAAAAATATGTGGGTCAAGTATGGGGTACCAATAAATTGCCACAATATGCATTGTAAAAAAAATGTATTAATTTCCAGTAGGCAAAGTTCAGCCCTGTCACAAGATTTAACCCAGCCACTGTTTGCTCCTGATTTTTCCTGAAGCCTGTCAAACGTGGAGAGGGAACAAACAATGCTCCCAGCTCAGAGGTTTGGTATCTCTCAGCCTTCTTCAAACTGTATTAACAAGACACAGATATGCTAAAGAGGTGTTGCCTTATTTATGTGGTTGACTGTGGAGCTATGCCAAGTTGCTTGTTGGGGACTGTATGACATGCTCCTCAAGTGTTGGGAAAGCATGGGATCAGGAACTCTGGACAGAAATTTCTGCTTATTTGATGGAAGAGTGAGGTATGATCTGTTGAGGTCAAAAGGCTGAAGAATGTTGGTGCAAAGAAGTGGTTCTAAGGCAGTGGCTTGCAGGGATTATTGTGCCTTAGAACTGGGACTAAGAGCAAAGTGTCAATTGCCTGTGGCACATCACCTACTCAGCAGCTTTACCCATGGCCAAGTCACAGGTCTCTGGCTTAACCAATAAATATTCAGCCTCTTTTGAAGAGACTGTGAACATAATTGATGAAATTATCCCCTTTTCAAATAAATA
Organism: Onychostruthus taczanowskii; assembly: GCF_017590055.1. NCBI lineage: Eukaryota > Metazoa > Chordata > Aves > Passeriformes > Passeridae > Onychostruthus > Onychostruthus taczanowskii. The sequence continues at coordinate 442,845 of NW_024505118.1, forward strand.
TTTATTTATTTTTAGGCTCCTGAGTGCACTTTCTTTTTTTATTGATATTACTTCACACTTCTAATGCGTGAAATATTTCCAGCTGTAATTACAAAGTGGAACATTTCTTTGTTGTTTCTGTCTGAGTTTTATGGTCTGGATAGCATTTTGCCATAGTGAGTGTCAGCCATTTCTGTCTATTTACTGTGTATGTTACAACAGGAGAGTGTGAGAACTGGACAGCTAATACACCAGATGGATTTGCCAGAAGTGCGCGTAAAAAGCTTTGCTCCAGGCGATTGTTGAGGACTTCTCCAAGTCATTGCTGCCAGGAGTGAAGTCAGGATCCCTGAGTGCACAGTTCAAGCTGCCACGGATAGAGCCACATCTTAGAGCAGGGAGGTGAAAGCACTGGTGACAGGGTGGCTGCTGGAAAGGTGGAGGAAGAGGGACTCTAAAACAATTTAGGGTTTTCTTGCTAAGCCATGCTTCGAGAAATACAGCGTCAGAAATGTTGCTTTGCCCTGCAGGGCAATCTTGAAGGACAGCCATGGAAAAGGGACTTGGAGAAGGCAACACAGGTAAATTGTTTTGCCTGGCCTGAACATGCATTTACCAGTAGAAGAGGGAATGAAATGTAGCTCCTCATATTCTTAGCTCAGCACATTACTCAATGACACTGTCCTATTTGATCAGCTTTCCAAAATGGCTGTGCTCACCCCACCGTCCCCAGCCCTCAATGAAGTAACAAGCCACCTACGATATTTTTTCTGCCCTAGTTTCTTTAAAAAAAAAATCACAACACCGCCAACCACTTTTGCTCAGCAGTCTCGGTCGTCTTTCACTACGCTGGTCTATCCAGCCTGTTATTTAAGTTCTCCCTGAAAAAATATCCCACCACTTTCTTCCACAGTGCCCACACAAAGTGAGTCAATGTTCTTTCCCATTCATCTCAGAGAGACCAGGATTGCATCCAACATATTTTCTAAAAAAAAAAAAAGACAAAAAGGAAGAAGCATGGGTAAAACCACCAGGACATTCATATAAATCAACTGAATAGTTGCACAACTGAGTTTCTACAACCCTTAATCTTCAACATTCACACCCCCATTACTATCAAACATACCACGTGGACCAGGATGGTAACTATTAACTTTGTGCATAACAGAATTTTCAAAATCTCAAACATAGTAGGAACTTTTTTCCCCATGGTGATTATGCTTTTCTTCTCGAGATGGGTTACCCAGTTAGAGTACAAAAGTTCCCCTCTCCACTGCTATAGAAGTCTATGTCCTGGTGGTGGTTCCATCCCTGCACAGCTGTCAGAGTACAGACCTCACGGACTCAGGCAGCAACACAAAAGCCTAATTTCTGTGATACAGTTCTAATTTGTTTGTATTGTGCTTTCTGGATGTTGCCTGTCAGCAAGTTTCAGACCTCAGCCAGACTCTAGTAGAAGCAGCAGTTATCCCTATTTTACACCTAGGATGTTTTTTGTGCCTTTTCCTTCAGAAAACCAGACGAAAAAGCAGGACCATCTTTGAAACATGGCATGGGAAGACTGAGGGGCAGCTTCTGTGAGCCCCAAGGCCAGTGCTCCATGGTCAGCAGCAGGATGCTGGCTGTGGGGAGCATCTCTGTGGAGTGTGACCTGCCTGGTGCTATGGCTCCAAGTCCTGGTAGGGGAGAGGATTCTGTGCTGTGCCCAGCACAAGCAGGGAGCTTGGCAGGTACTGTTTGGCACACTACACCTCTCTAATGTCCTCAGCACATAGCTGCTGGCTGAACAGCATTTCTGAAAAAAAGCCACAAAACAAAACACAACAAAACAAACCACACCCAAAGACCTAACCAGCTGTTTATTTATAAGTTTCTAAAATTAATGAATTTTAGGTACCCAACTTTTCTAATAAAATACATTCAGATGAAAAAAAAAAGTCAGTGTAAACATGGAGATATCAAATCAGGCTGTTTCTCATCAGACTGTTCAGAAAACTTATATTCTGTTAAATTCTGCAAAACTCTTTCTGTAGAAAGCCCCTGGGAAGACGGGGCTTCTTCCAGTTTCTGAGTAATTATGGTTGGTAATAAATTTCAACTTCTCTGAAAAGTAGTTAAATTGTACAAGTGATTTCAGTGAAACTGAGATTTGGACTCATGGTCTGGACGGCACTGATTTTGACAGACATAGCTTTCCTGGTATTCCAAGAAGAGTGTTGTTGTTGAGGTTTTCACAATTCAGAATAATATAATGCCAATTGTTTAAAACAAGCTTAAAGCTGAAAATGATTTGCTATTTTTAAAACAAATACTCTGACCACTTGCCTTTGTATTAAGTCACAAAGACAAAATAAATGTGAACCATTCTTCTGCTGTCAACAGTTAGAGGAACTGTATCTGAATATGCTTAAAGTTATACCAAGGTACAATAGATGCTCATGAAAACACAGAATGCAAAAGTGTTATCCTAACTGATAATTTCTGCAGTTAAGAATATATTGTTGGATTTTCAGTGTCAACGTGCATGTTTTAAAGGAATCAATGTGCCACTGCTCTGTAAAATTCACCTCTGTGCAGAGGGCCCCATGCAACACTTCTGGAGTGTGTTTTAGGGATGAAGTCTTGCAGAGGTCTCCAACTGAGCAGGAAGGAAGATTTCCTCCTCTCCCACAAGAGACTTTAGGAGTGATCACCAATAAAAGAGTGAGAAAACTCACTTTATGTAGTATCTAGCCCTACAGCAAGCCAGGGGAAAAAATGGTTTAAGATTAAACAGGTCAGGTTTTAGTTCCTCTGAACTGCCAGCTGGCTTCACCCACTGGAGTGCTCCAAGCTTTGCACTGGATCTGTACCTTGGGTTAGCACTGAAGTGGGAGTGAATCACAGGGAAATGATAAGCCACAACTTAAAAACAGAAGGAAGGAGTCCTGCCAAACAGGAATAATTGGCTGCAGGCATCAGCTTTCCCCAGTCTCCGGCTCATTCATTTCTGCAGAATGGCTCTACAAAAGCGTCAACATAAATTTGACATTCTTATGGAAAACCACCTCTAGGTGGAAGTGTTGACCCTGCAGACAGAGATGAGATCATAAATATCTATCTGGCAGGAGTGATGGCAACATTTTTTTTTTTTTTTAGAACTACTTCCTCTGATATTTTGCTTGAAACTGTAATTAGATGAGGTGCCTTGAGATTTATACACCTGTGAGCAGGTTGTAAAGCTCACTGGAGACATGAATTTGTTTCTCTCTGGGCCCTGATCCAGTGACTATGGTTCAAAGAAGCACTTCAAAGGACATTAACCTGGGTGAATGCAGCAGCAAAGGTGCATTTTTGGTTTTGAACACATGCTTATATGCAGTCCCCAGACTCTGTGCTTCGCATCTTGACCATGTTTTGATTGACATTGCAGCTTAAACCTGTGCTCCTCAGCTTATTCAGGTGTCACAGAAAGTTTTGATTTTACCAGGACAAAACAAGAACATAGTTGCTGCTTTCTCTTTCCCTCTTTAGAGAACAAGTTGCAAACTCCTGACTCCATATTTGAGTAAGTCATTCAAGGCATGAGTCCTGTGCTTCAACTGCTGCAGATTTTAAGTGCTATGTAAGATTAGGTACTGTTTCTATTGCTGCTTTGTAGAGTGAAGGTATGATTCAGAAGGGAGCAGAAACCATCCTTCTCAGACTGATTTCTGCACAGGTCTGAGAGTAAGATGGATTGTTCAGTTCACTTTTCCAGGTGATTGTGACACTTCTTCCTTTCTTTTCAGATACCCCACCTGCTCCTTGCCCTGTTAATGCTTTAATAATGGTAAATCATTTCAGAAAGGTTTCATTTTCTTTATTTATCTTTCTGTTTCTGTTTTATACTGAAACCTGATAAGGGCTTCTTTTGGGTTGGGCCAATATTTTCATAAACAGTCAAATTACACTGGAGTACAGCTAAGCACTATTTTTCCACAGGTATGTTTTATTTACTGTCAAACCCAGTGTTTATATCAACTGTACATGTCTCACTTACCATTTATCACACAGCAGAGGGTCTGGAAGGGAGGTGAGACTATTGCTGGTACATCTTAGAACTCTGTGATCACAGCTTGTACCGACCTACAGGGACAGTGGTTCAGCTCCACTTTCTACCTGAGTGAATTTGCTTGTGTCTCACCCGTCTGATGAGTGCCATAAATGCTGTACTACCAGGTACCCTAAGTGCAGCCTTAGTGATCACTACTGGTAGCTCTGTTCCTCACTGTCTGAAATAGTCCTTTGAATTGGAGAGCAAGGTTAAGCTGACAGCAAGGTTAAGCTGAAAGTGAAATACCAATAGAATAACTTTGGATGTGCATTCCTGTCTGGAATGAGGCCTTAATTAATTTGTTTTTTGGAGGGAAGTGGCCAAAAGAGGGAGAGAGAGAGCTAAGCCAGAAAGCAGATGTTCTCAGAGACTGGTCAGCTCTCCAAAGAGAGATGGGAGTTACTGGACCCAAAATAAATATTCTATAGCCCACTGGTAAAGAATGATATATCATGTTTATGTATTTTATATCTTTATAAAATATTATTTTATATGTATTTATGTATTTTACCTATCTTTACATCTATTCTTATGTATAGATAGATAAGTGTGTGAGTATACTCACTATGTATCTCTCTCTCTCTAGATTTGCACAAACATAAAGCTTATTTCCTTAGTCAATATAAGCCCAGATCTATTACAAAGCCTGAGTCATTTCATGAACAGCTTTATACTTTCCATGATGATATACCCAGCTGTGATGGTTTGTGGGACAGGGAGATTGTGTTAATTGGCTGAACTCAGCTCCCTCTGCCAGGAGAAACGAGGAAAGTTCACTATTGGTTAGCTCCACATGCCAGGTTGTCCCAGTGCACTTCTCACTGAGATTGACCACTGGTCCTGTTAGAGTCAAATGTGGATGCCTCACCCAAGAATGGAGCTAGGAAAGAATTTTTATCACCTCCACTATAAAGAAAACTAACAATATTTAATACATGCTCTTATTTTTAAGAAGAACAAGATGACCAGCGGAAAAATAATGGGTTGTGCATGTAACCTTTCCTTCCAGGCACAAGCCTTTGCACTCTGTTTTACACAAAACATGTCATTTTCTCATAATCTCCTCAAGTATCAAGTACAAGGAAGTGGCTTTTTGTTCATAGGGTAGCTCACTGATTGATTATATGTTCATACAGGGTCAAAGTCTCATCTTTACACCACTGTGAATTGCATGAATTGCCACAATCTTTATTGAGGAATTTCACTTTACTGTTAATCTTTGTTATTATTAAAATATTTGGACTAGTCACCACAGATTTCTTGTAGTTAGTCTGGAAATTTCAATTTTATTTTTTTTTTTAATCTTGTCAGCTAAATGGTCAAGAAAGAAGCTCAAAGATGCAGCTGCACACTTGGGTTTGTGCTTTGGATGCCGGCACCTTTTTGCACCCTCTCTTTATTAGTGAAAAAAAATCTAAATGGCAGAGCACTGTATCCTGCAAGCATTTCATTCCACCCACACAGTTCTTTTTCTTTAAAACAGTGGCTTATTCCCAACTGGAAAGGCAGCAGTCTAGCTAGAAGACAGGTTATGTTCAAGAGAGAAAGGAAGGAGGTAGCTGAATCATAGCAATTTAGCTCCGGCTGGGTAGATGTAAATCCAGCCACTGGTTGCTGCTATCACAGGCATAGTATGATTTTGGATACAGGGAATGGCATATTGTTCTGGGTAATGAAGGCTAGAGGTCAGAGCAGGCTATGCATTTGCCTTTATTGCTTGCACTCCAGCAGGTGCAATATTCATTGCCTCTGTTCTGTGCACAGCCATCTCTAGCATTACTAATGAAATGTCAAATCATATTTTTATTTACTTCCTTTCTTCATCACCTGCAAATAGCCACATTGACAATCCCCAAACCAATCATTTGTGGGTTTCTAAGGATGCCATCAGTAAAAGTCAGTCATCAGTAACAAGCAATGCTTTCTGGAAATAAAATAAATAGGTTCATTTAAGGCTTTTCATAAAACAAATGTTGCAACAAAATTAATTTGTCCAGCATTAGTCATCACCCTTTCAGCATGTTAATACTGTTTCTTCTGGAAGAAACCAGATTTTTGAGGGGTTGAAAATATCCTCTGTTACACTCAGCACTCACAAAGGGCAGAAAAGGCACACTTCTGAGTGTGTCATATTAATATGCTTCACTGTCCTGCATGTCCAAGTCATGCAGGCTGGTTCTGTTCATAGATCAGTTGTTATTATTTTCCCATGAGCAACTACTTACACCTACTGTCTTGCCAGAATCTTTGCTGCAATGGGCAGGAGGATGGCTCTTTTTTTGTGCTGATCTGCCCCAGAACCAGGCAGCTTCTAGGGAACATAAACATCTAAGAAGAATGGTAATCATAGTGGGTGACTCCCTTCTGAGGGGAACAGAGGGCCCTGTATGTCGACCAGAGCCACCCCAAAAGGATGCTGCCTCCCTGGGCCTGGGTACGGGATATTCCTGAGAGCCTTCTGATTATTGCTGATACTCCAGGCTGGCAGTGATGAGACTGGAAAGAGGAGTGTCAGGGCAATTAAAAGGCACTTTAGGGCATTGGGTCAGGCGGTTGATAGGACAGGGACAAAGGTAGTTTTTTCCTCAGTCCCTTTGGTGGCTGAGAAAAATGGTGAAAGGAATAAGAGAGCCCACGTTATCAACAGGTGGCTCAAGGGTTTGTGTCATCAGCAGAATTTTGGATTCTTCAATCATGGGGCAACTTTAATGGCACCTGGCCTGCTGGAACTGGACAGGCTCCATCTTTCTGTTAAGGGCAGAAGGTTTTTAGCTCATGAACTGGCAGAACTTGTTGAGAGGGCTTTAAAGTAGGTCTGAAGGGGGAAGGGGATGCAGCTGGGCTGTCTGGAAGCAGGCCCAAGGGTGGTAAACCTGAGATAGGGGTGAAATCAGCAGCCCAGCTGAGGTTCATGTACACTGATGCACAGAGCTAGGTAACAAACAAGAAGAGCTGGAGGCCATGGTGCAGCAGCAGAGCTGTGATGTAGCTGCCATCACAGAAATGTGGTGGGATGACTCAGGTGGCTGGAGTGCTTCACTGGATGGCTACAAACTCTTCAGGAGAGACAGCAGAGAGAGAAGAGGTTGAGGGGGTGGCCCTTTATGTTAGGGAGGCCTTAGATGCCATAGGTATTGAAAGTGATGATGATGGTGCCTATGGGTAAGAATTAAGGGGAAGGCTAAAAAGGCTGATATCCTACCGGGAGTCTGTTATCATCCATCCAACCACGAAGAAGAAGTGGACAACTCATTCTATAAGCAGCTAGGGAATATTTCAGGATCATCAGCCTTTGTTCTTGTAGGCAATTTTAACCTGCTGGACATTTGCTGGGAGCTTAATACAGCTGAAAAAAGGCAGTCCAGAAAATTTTTAGAGTGTGGGGAGGACAACTTTTGTCACAGCTGGTAAGTGAGTCTGCCAGGGGAGGGACGATGTTGGATCTGTTGTTTGCAAATAGGGATGGGCTGGTGGGAGATGTGGTGGTTGGAGACCCTCTGGGGCACAGCGATCATGAAATTATAGAGTTCTCAATATTTGGAGAAATCAGAAGGAACATCAATAAGACTTTTACATTGGACTTTTGGAGGGCAGACTTTGGCCTATTCAGGAGGATTATTCAGAGAATTCCTTGGGAAGCAGCCCTTAAAAACAAAGGAGTCCTGGAAAGGTTGGCATGCTTCAAAGCAGTGGTCTTGAGGGCACAGGAACAGACTGTCCCTGTGTGCCAAAAGACGAGTTGATGAGGCAAATGTCCAGCCTAGCTATGCAAGGAGGATTTGGACGAACTTAGGAATAAAAAGAGGGTGTATTGTCTTTGGAAGGAGGGTCAGGTCTCTCAGAAAGTATTTAAGAGGGCTACTAGAGCACGTAGGAAAAAAATTAGGGAGGCCAAAGCTCAGTTTGAACTTAAAATGGTGACTTTTATAAATTATAATAAAAAATGTTTTTACAAATATATTAATGGTAAAAAGAGTAAGACCAACCTTTGTTCTTTATTAGATGCAGAAGGGAACTTAGTAACTGCAGACGAGGAGAAGGCAGAAGTGTTTAATGCCTTCTTTGCCTCAGTTTTTAATGGGAAGATGACTTGCCTTCAGGACAAATGTCCTCTTGGATTGATTGGTGGTATCAGGGAGCAGAATGATCCCCTTGTTATCCAGGAGAAGGCAGTCAGAGAACTGGTGAGACACTTGGATGTTCATAAATCTATGATAATCCCAGATGGGATCCATCCCAGGGTGATGAGGGAGCTGGCAGATGAGCCTGCAAAGCTGCTCTCCATCATTTACCAACAGTCCTGGCTCACTGGTGAGGTTCTAGATGACTGGAAGCTGGCCAATGTGACACCCATTCACAAAAAGGGTGGGAAGGAGGATCCTGGTAATTACAGGCCAGCTCCTGAAAGGTTGACAGAACCAGAGGACACAGTCTCAAGCTGCATCAAGGGAAATATAGGTTGGATATCAGGGAAAAGTTTTTTATGGAAAGAGTGATAAAGTACCGGAATGGCCTGTCCGGGGAGGAGGTGGAATCACCACTCCTGGATGTGTTTAAAAAAGGACTGGGTATGGCACTTAGTGCCATGGTTTAATTGAGGTGTTACAGCATGGGTCAGACTCGAGAATCTCGTAGGTCTCTTCCAACCTTGTCATTCTGTGTTCTGTGTGTGTCTCTTCAAGAATGTGGTAGAGGCCCCATCACTGGAGTTTTTCAAGTTGTGATAGCTCAGAGTGCTAGATAATCCTTTTTATGCTCCCTTTCCCTCAAAAGACTGGACCAGATGACCTTTCACGATCCCTTCCAACTCGGGCTGTTCTGTAATTCTGTGATTGTGTGATTTGGTCCAAGACTACCATTGCACCAGAAACCTTCCAAGAGAAGCAGTATTTGGTTGGTTTCATACCCAGACTAAGTTTCTTGTGTGATGCAGACTGTGCTAACATAGGTGTGGAAATGGATAAACAGAGTAATCTCCTCTAGGCTCATTGCCTCAGACTCTTTCCTTCTGTTCCCTTCCTCTGGAGTTTGGCTTTTGCTTTTCATGTTCAGAGGTTTTTAGGGAAGAGAGTGTTTTTATTGCAGAGAGTTGCTTGGGAGGCAGAAATTGCTGGTTTACTGCTCTTGGTTACTCCATGGGAGAGCTAGGTTTGTGCTGTCTATGGGCAGCAGCGAGCTCACCGGTAGTTATCTCTAGTAGCTGAGACGTGGTCTTCTTGACACAGAATTGTGTGTACTCATGGGGATGGAAGTTTGCTTTGAGCTCTTGGGTAGGACATATTGTTTTTCCCATAATTTTGCCCTGAATGTAAATTTTACAACAGACTGATGACAATGGGTGGTGTTTGGGGCTCTTGTTTCCTTTGCAGATGTGGGACATGAGAAAGGCAAAGTTTTCTTCCAGGATGAAAGCAATCTGTCTGCGCCTACAGGTCTGTCTTTGATTACAATTAATTAATCACAAGTACATGTTAGAATTGTGCCAAGAATGCTCTGATCAGAGAAGCACCCAGTCAAAGAACAGACACATAGAGAGAATTTAGAGGAAAGCCAGGCATTATGTGGAGGAGTTGCTGCAAGAGCAAATAATATATTGATCTTTTCAGGAGGCAAATTTTTGGAAGCCTACAGAGAATGTCCTCCAGGATTAGAAAAATGCTTCATAGTTTCTGCTGAAGATGATGTTTGTCCTTCCAGCTTTTTCTTCAACTCCTGTTGTTTTTCCAACCTATGCCAATCTAGCTCCTGCTCAGAATTAATGTGGTAGGTACGAGAGAAACAACAACTTTCTGTCAAGATCTGCTGAGGAAGTTCATCTCAGTTATATTTCAAAGTGTCTCAAACTTTTGAAAGAAGTACTAGGTCCTTAAAGGTGTTTAGACACGTCTCTGTTTTTTTTTTTTTTTTTATTCTTTCCAAGAACATGTAGAACATGGATGATGTTGGATGCTTGTATTTATCTGGTCTTTCAGTTTCACTGTCCTGGAAATAGAGTTTTGCTAGGTGGACACTTGAGGAAGGGGAAGCAAAACTTTGATTAAGAACCCGCTTCATTGTGACTGGTTGGAAAAAGATGGTTTGAGGCTTGCCTACAGCTCCTGCTCAGAAGCATTGTGTTCTCTTCTTTGAGATCAAAGCATTAGTCTCATAGTTGATAATTTTAAATTTAGTCCTGTGAGGGCTTTAAAGATTTATATGGATTATCTGTATATCCTTTTGGGTGCAGAATTTCACAATCATTGATCTGAACTGCCTTCAAAGTCACTATGCTGTTCCTCAGCACTGCAGAGACATTTCATGAGCTCTGACTTGTCCTCTGATTGGCACATCACAGGTTTGCTTAGGAAGAGACTTAACTACAATACAGACTTAAGCACTTATGCCCAAGTGCAGACCTATCACTGCCCACCATTCCTCTGAGCATCTGTCCTGGAAAGTTATCAGCAATAGCAAACTGTCTCACAAACTCCCTGAGATTGTTGCTTCTGAACATGGAAACTCTTCTTCTAAGAAGGATTGGAAAAGGTCATGGTGCACTTTTCAGAGAGAAAGAAGTGTCAGTAATCTGATATTTGGCAAGTTGCAACTTCTGTGGAAGTGTGACACCTAAAACACATTCTATGGTGCTTCAAGATTTTTTTCGTCCAATGATTTTACTCTTCATTAGACAGCTAAACAAATTTCACTCTCTTTATCCTAGCACATTAACTAGTGTTTCTAAGAAGAAACACAATATGAAATACTAACATACCTGCCAAATCCTTATTTACTGTGCAAGTTCCTTTATCTATGTGCTCAGATTCATCCAAAATCTGGATCCTCTTTGTACAGACCTCAAGGCTTTATTGATGGATTGCAGCTGACCTGTTAGCTCACAGAGATCAGCATCAATGTCTACAATGCACTTGCTCCCCTTTGAGAGGTGTCTTGCCTAAAGCTTAAAAAACTGAACAAATGACCTCAGCTGGCCCTACTTTCTCCAAGTCAGAAGTTTCATGTCCTACATGTCCTATGTATGGAAAATGAAATAGAATGATAAAACATTAGAGTGATGACCTTTTCATGACAGAAATACTAGTTTGAAATTGGTCTTTTTCTTTAATTGGAGGAATCAGAACGAATTTCAAAATCTTATATTAAAAGGAATATCAGTGTTTGAGACCAGATTTAAATCTTCTGGTTACCTTAGAAAGAAAAATCAAAAATGAAATTTATTTTTCCTCAAAGTGCTTATATGCTCCACTCCTAATGTATGATTCTATCAAATTTCAACAGCATAGCATGTTGGGAAAGTGGAAATGAGTTGTCAGTCATTCCTTCTGATGAACACATCTGTATTACCTTACATTGGACTTCATAAGTGACCAAACTTTGGTGCCTCAAATGATTGCTTGCTGTGGGGGAGATCAAAAAATTCAACATTGCAGTTCTAGTTCAGTGCATTATTTGATACTGAGGACTCTGTTGCAGAGGGTCTCTCTCTCTTGGGATGGTGGGGAGGGAAGCTTTTCTTTTATGCTTCTCCTCAGGAGAGCCAGTTTGGTTGGAACAGCTGCTAAAATTACAAATCCACCAACTAACTGGTCATATGATTTCAGAGACTGGTTATTATTCATGTGCAATGTGCTGTTGCTTTCTTTCTCCATGCTCTGGGTTATGCACATCTGACATCAGTACTGCAGCTGTATTACACTGAATGCTTTATATTTTAAGGCCTCACTTCAAATTACTGAAAAAAAGAGGTCTCTCTCACGTATGTTGGAAGGGAGAAAGGCTGTAGCCCTATATCAGCTCTGATGAGGTTTTACCTGTTATTCAGGCTCCCTGTGCTCTGGTCAGCAGCAGACTGCTTATACATTATACGCTGTATTTTTGTTATCTGTCAGATTAGTACAATAGTACAACTCTTTATTCCTAAAACCCAAGAATTTCAAGGTGTTCCACAGACTAGCCATGGCTGGACACATCCCCTCTATGGCTGCCTGTCTTGAATGGAACTGAGATGTTCATGTCCTCAATATCATGAAATACAGAGATTCTATAACAATGGTCAGGGTAAACACTCTGGATGTGTGGTGGCTGGAGATGGCTGTACTTCTTCCTTGGGGGTCGTGAGTACAGTAGTGCTGGGTCTGACAGGATGGTTGAGGAAGGCAAGACAATGGCATATTAACCACCCCAAAAAAAGGGACAAACAGCTTTCCAGAGCACCAAGGGGAGATGTGAGCACATCACATTGACAGTGCAGCCTTCGCACGAGGATTTTGGTACTTTTGGTTAGGAATTCTGGGAAGTTTCAGAGGCAGGCTTGGTCTGTGCTAATGTACAGATCTGTATAGTACAGAGAGGAGAAAGACTGATCTTTGTTTGTACCATTTATATTCTGGTAATTACAGGGCTCAAAAATCCTCTTCCTCGGCATGAGTGACAGAGGCAGTCAGGAATGCAGAGCTTGTTCTGTAGTACAGTGTTGACCACCTGACAGGTTGAAGTGTGGGAGAATGTCTACTCTTTCCTCCAGAGCACATGGCACAGGCCACTGTGGGAGACGTGCTGGGCTGGATGCATCACTGGGCTGTTCTACATGGGCAGCTGTGGTGTCCCTCTGAAAGGCAACGTGCCCTGCACTCTGCCATTCAGTGTCCCCTCCTTCTTTCCTCTGAGAACATCTTCACAGCCTGTCACAAGAGTGACCAAGGGAAAACCAGATGAATCACTAAATAGACCTCTGAGTTCTTGAAAAAGAAGTGGCTTTTAAAAATACTGAGCTATTAAGTAGCAGTACCCTACGTATTTAAGGAAGAGTTCCACTTTTAACTATTCCAAGAGAGCCCTGCAAGGCAAACACAAAACTATTTCCTCCATACTTCACAAGGAAGGAAATTACAGCACAAGTGACATAGCTGAAGCTAGGTGTATATCAGAGGAGGGATTAGTATTTATGCTCCTAACTACCAAAACTGGTGTTTTGCTCATCAAGGCAACAATGCCTCCAAGGCTTTGTGTTGCAGAATGAACAAAGCTAATGCAACTTTAATAATGTGTATGCATATTTTATGCCTTTGCCATAAGGACACGGGTTCCTTAGGCTATATGATTTTGACATATAGTTGAAAGTGGTGCAGATGTAATGCAATGAGATGGTCATGTCATAAAATCTGTAACAGAAGAGTTTTTCCCTCACAGTGCATCTGATTCCTTTCTTAGCATCTAGTACCTGGATTTGGGGTGGGGATGTTCTTATTTACCTGGCTCGGAATTCCTTGAGCTTAAACAAATGTTGATTTTGCTGCCATGCTAGTTCCCATTTTTTATATCAAAGGGCCTGACTTCTGAACAAATTATACATACTGAAATATGCCAGTCCTTCCTGCTCTGTAACTCTAAGTAAATATGTTTACAATGGGCTGTTTTGTTTTGTTTTGTTTTTCTTCTTCCTGGCCTGATTGAGGCACAAAGAGGAACTTACATATACTGTTTTTATCTTCTGAGAAAAATGTAGCGGGAGATTTTTTGAGAGGAGGTCATTCTTTCCCCTTCAATGCACGGAGGGAGTTAGGTATCAAAGAGTGTGTGTATGTAGATATAAAAGGGGGTGTACCCTACTTACTGTTGCCAGTGTCAGTCAGACCTGTTTAACACTGGGTGTAAAAATGTGTAATGGCTAGAGAAATATCAACGTGTGAGTGAAACAACCTGTGTGCAGTAAAAACAGGGGAGTCTCCTTTAAATTCAGGATCCGAGTTTCCAAATGCAGTTTGCTGGAAAAACACCATCAGATTTGGCACTGGCTCTGCAGTGGAGAGCTGTATATGTAATATGGGAGCTATTCCTCTGTACCTACATACAGGGAATGAGATTTCCAAAACGGAGCTCTCAGTGATGCCGGGGTAGGGCAGAAGGTTTGTTAGCCCGCAGAGCCTGTCTGTCGGCGTGGGATCACTCTGTAGCTAGCATTACATGCGGGGAAGAAATCTTCCTGTTCCTGACTCATGGGTAGGGATAGGGGCCATCTAGTGGGGAGAGAAATTCACAGCTGAGAGTATCTCCCATTTCAGTTCCCAGTCTCGCTGCCTCGCCTAGTACAGCCTCTGCATGCCAGCACAAGAGTTAGAGGTAAATAATTCTCTTCTATTTCAGGAAGGAACAGTAAAAGTCAAGTCAGTGCAAAATAACCAGAGATACTTACACTAATGGCATTCAGCTTGCACTAGTATCAGGACACCTTCACAGAAATCACGAACTGGTTTTGTTCTTTTGCTTCAGATGAAGTGCCCTGCTGATGTGAAAATAAAGCCAGATTATTATGTGTGAGCCTCAATATTTCCGTGCCACATCACTTCAGTAAACTACTTGCATTTAGTCCAGGACCTAAAATGTCAGCTTAGTTTTAAAAGCTGTTTCCTAAGTACACGTGGTGGGTTTATGCTGAGTTGTCCTTAAGAGGCACAGGGAACTAACATGCATCACATAAAGATATGCATTTGTTTTTTATCAAAGCCGGAGTCTTTACTTCTATTTCTTTTTGGTTTCAAGTCTGAAGGTGCCTAGAAGGCTGCTGTATGCTAAATATGAGTTCATTTTCAATTTCTAAAATAGCTTGTCCCCAGCCAGCACCCTCTACCCCTCCATTTGAAGAGTGCTCCTATAATAAACACACTGAAACTTGTTCCAAAAGGCAATGCTTTCATAGGAACAGTACTCAGTCTCATGTAACAAAGATCTATATTAAGATCCATAGATTGAATCTAGATAAAATGCAGTTACTGTAACTGCTGACAGCAAGAAGATCTCCCCTGCCTTGCAGTGATGAGACACCCATTGCAGGTGAATCCACGTCCCAGGCGCTCTGCCTTGAATACAGTTGTATGGAAGAAATAGTGCTGCTGGGAGGCAGAGAAGGAAGGCATTTCTGCGTCAGGTGCCACACAGTAAAAAAATCTACCACAATTTATTTGCACGAATGGTCATTATCTCCCCTCCAGTTGCTATGATCATTAGAGTGCATCATCAGCTTTCATGACTGGCTCCTGTTGCTGGAGTACAGGGCTGACATTGGCCACAGTCTGAGGTTGTTGCCTTAGAAGGGACAATTGTAGCTTTGCTGCCAGTGTAAAGCTAGTCCCACAATGTGCATTCCTCTACCTCCATCACCTGTCTTCCTCCCTGCTCCTAGGTGAGAGGCTGAGAAGCACCTCTGAGGAGCTCCTTCAAGTACAGGAGCCAGGGGTCAAAATATCCTGTTTACTGGAGCTGGAGAGAACTCATCATCCAGAGGAGGCAAAGCCCTGGCAGTTTGGATCTTGGGCCTGATTGGATCATGGAGAAACTTTCCTTGGACTGCTAGGAGAATAAAGCTACTCACATAGGGTGGTGGGAGATACCAGAGTTAGTGTTATCCCTGGAAGGGTAAAATAATTTTTGGTGGTGCTGCTGCGACTCTGGTAGGGTGTGTGGGCTTCCCACAATGGGCAGCCTCCGTTGTGCTGGTTTGACACTCCAGCCTGCAATGAATGCAGTCTGTAGCATCAAGGTCACCTTGGAGAAAATAATGGACAGGTGAGGATGTTTCCTGACAACATGAATGTATTGGGTGGTGATCCCATTTCTAAGAAAACTCTTCCCCAGCTCTTGCTTTCCACTGAGCACTGAAGCCATACAGGATTTGAATAAGGCCCTTGAGCATTTCCCCACTGGCATTGTCCCAGCAGTGCTCTGAAGTAGAAGCAAAATCCAACATGAGCCATTAGGTGAGCAGTTTTGATAAGACTTGATTGAGCCTACCAAATCCCCCCAAAAGGAATTACTTTTTGAAAGCAGAGTTTTTCTCCCACAATACTTGATTCTTATGGCAATTAATGCTGCTGATTATATGGCAATTGTATGACGTACATACATGTTTCGAAGTACCAGCCTTTGAGGTAATATTTCCTTATTCATTTTACTTTTCATGAGGGGGGATAGAATGTAGTGAAAACCAAAGAAGCTGGTATTTGATGCTCTGCTGTCATCACAGTCTTTGACAGTTTCTGAGACAGTGTCAGACCATTTAGATCAGTGAGCTCTGCTGCATGGGAAGTCCCCTGTGAACTGGTTCCCTCACGGCCTCTCTCACATTCATGGCTCACTGTGATCCTAGTGAACATAAGCCCTGTCTAACAGGGTCATATATTCAGAAACTTTCCAAGTGGATTCCTGGAAAGTATCTAGTAGATGTGTTATACTTGTCTGTATATTAGTTTGACCTTATTGCTTGTTTCTGACTTCACAATATTTCCTGAATATATTCAGCAAATCAAGTTATGCAAAGTGCTGGAAATGAAAGCAAATCTGAATGAACTACAATCCCTGGTTCCAAAAATTCATAAATTCCTTAAGAACTTGTGTAATACAAAGTATGTGTGTCATCCCATAGGCTACAATACATTTGCCTAGACTTTGGTGCATTTTTGTTTCTGGAAGTGGAACAGTGATTTTCTGCTATAGAAATGACTACACAGCCTTTAAATGCATCACTTGCATCTCTGCTGACACCACAAGACTCACACTCTGATGGACTAACATCTCTTTTAGGAGCCAAACTGCATGTCCAAATGGACATGCTGGAGTTGTAGCTCCTGTGAGAAAATAACACCTTTTCCCTCTTGACTGCATTGGCATCAATGGCATGGCCCTCAGGAGGCTTCGAGAAAGGACAGCAGAAAGGAGGCAGGAGATGCTCTTTCACCTTCAGCTGTTCCCAAAGCTGTGCGATACAGCTGCAGCCAGTGCAGCACAGTTTCCCAGGATGGAGGCAGAGGGAGCTGCGGCTGCGGAGATGGCGACAGCAGCAGGTGAGACCTGTCCTGTGGCAGCTGCAGGACACGTGCTGCTGAGGGGTGCGAGCAGGGCCTTGGGGCCTTGTTGGGCTTCCATGGACGTCCTGCCTTAGGTGAAGGTCCCGAGGCCCTCTGGCCATGGTGGGGACCAGAGCTGGCCCAGGGCACCAGCCTGGCCTGCTGCTGCATTCATCTCTCCTCCTTGCTTCCCAAGAGGCGGTGCCACTGACAGCTCACCCAGCAGGTCAGCTGCCCCCACCTCAATGGATGGGCAGCCCGTGCCCCCTCACATGCACCTGTGGCCCAGCCCGGTAACGCCATTGCCTCACTGTGTCGCAGGGCTTGAATGCTGCAATTGTTCCCATCTCGCAAACACAGGGTCAAAGCCAAGAAATTTAACAGGGAAGGCCTGGCCCAAGTTTAGTTTTTATAACCCCAGCTCAATGATTCTTTTCTTTTTTTTTTTTTTTTTTTTAAATTAAGATTTTATTGAATTGCTCACAGGAGCAGGAAAGCCATCTCTGGGCTTTGCATAAACCCTGACCACCTCCCTTGCCAGGATTTGATCACGATACCTCATTGATTTTCTCAATCTCTCTGCCTGCATGCTTTAGTTAGTGCAAAAGTGAAATTGTCATTGGTTTTCCATGTCATTGTTTTTACTATGCCATGTTAAAAACAGCCCAACAAACTGGTGGGGGGAATCCTAATTATGCTGGCATGACCATAATTTAATTCAGATTGCTATAACAACAACCAGTGTCCATGCTCTCTGTAATCATGTTAAGGCCTATACACAAAATAATTAGCATCTTTATGTTTGGTAAATAGAGGTCCACTCCAGGTCAGCCTCAATGAGGACATGGCATTGTTAGAAGGCTAGGCCTTTTACAGCTTGTGCAGAATGGGCATTTGCAAATAAAATGCTGCTGGAAGGGACAAAAGGAGGGCTTGATTATCCAGGAAGCACCTCCACTTGCCTCTTACCCAGTTTTTATTCCTCCTTTGGAAGAAAAATAATAATTCCTTTATTCAAGATCAGGATTCAAAGGAAACTGCATATAATAGACACACTTACTGCTCAGTTTCCTTTTCACAGCCAAGCATGATCCAACAGGCCATTGGCTGTAAGGAAGCCAAGGCTGTATTCCTGCAGCCCTGAATCTGACAAAAGGCAGGGGTGTTTGTTTATTTATTAAAAGTTTCTATAGTCTTTTGGCCTGGAACAGACCTGCCAGTAATTCAAGTGGTTCAGAAAAGTCAGAGGACGATTCCACAAGTAAGCAAGAGTTTTGGTCCAAAGCATCCCAGCCATTTCTGTATTTACATTTCTAGCGAGTTTGCATGGACAGGTTTTGGTAGCAGGGGGGCTACAGGGGTGGCTCCTGTGAGAAGCTGCCAGAAGCTTCCTCCCTGTCCAGCAGAGCCAATCCCTGATGGCTCTGAGACAGACGTGCCACTGGCCAGGGCTGAGCCAGTTAGAAATGGTGGTAACGCCTCTGTCATAACAGATTTGAGAGGAAGAAGAAAAAGTTATTGCACAGAAGTACTTGTGACCAGGGAAGAGCAGAGTGAGAATATGTGAGAGGCACAACAGACGCCAAGGTCAGTGCGGAAGGAGGGGCAGGAGGTGCACCAGGCACTGGAGCTGGGATTCCCCTGCAGCCCCTGCTGCAGCCCATGGTGAGGCAGCTGTGCCCTGCAGCCCATGGGGATCCACAGGGATCCACTTGCAGCCCAGGTGGGAGACCCAGGCCAGAGCAGGTGGATGCCTGAGAGAGGCTGTGAGCCCGTGGGAGACCCAGGCTGGAACAGGGTCCTGGCAGGGACCTGCAGGGCTGTGAAGAGAGGAACCCACACCAGAGCAGGTTTCCTGGCAGGACTTGTGACCCTGTGGGGGACCCAAGCTGGAGCAGGCTGTGCCTGAAGGACTGCACCCCATGGAAGAGTGACCCATGCAGCAGCAGTCTGGGGAGGATGGTTGCCTGTGAGAGGGACCCCCTGGAGGAGAGGAAGGACTCCTCTCCCTGAGCAGCAGCAGAAACATGTGAAGAACTGACCATAACCCCCATTCCCTGTCTCCCTGTGCTGTGAGTGGGGAGGAGCTAGAGCTGGGAAGGAGGGAGGTGTAGGGTAAAATTGTTTCTAGATTTATTTCACTTCTTATTACCCTACTCTGATTTTGTTATCTCTGTCCTTATCTCAACCCATGAACTCTGTGTTATATTAGGTCTTCCCTGTCCAGTTGCAGACGGGAGTGACAGAGAGGCTTTGGTCAGTGCCTGGTGTTCATTGTTACTTACATCTATTTACTTAGAAGCAATTGGTGCTTTCCAATGAAAAATGACCCTACTTTATATTTTACAAAAAGGAGTTACTGCACTTCACTTTTCCAGTATTTCGTAATGGAGCCACAAAAATCCTTAGCCTTCTAACTTGATTCCAAAGCTGAGATAGCATTTTACATTTTGCCTTGCAGTTTTACAAGCAGAAAATGTTAGCTAATAACATTAAGAAAGTGTAATCAATGAAATTGCTGGAAGTTCTCTGGAAACCCTCACAGAAACCTACACTGAGGTCCATTAGACACATTATTGAAATTTCAGCTGTGTCTAATCAGTCTGCTATGCATGTGGGCTTCAGTGCAACAAAGTTGGTCTGCTCCAAATGAAGAGACAACTCATTCAGTCAGATGGAATTGCATGTATTTACATCAAGAACCTGTCGATCAGCCTGGCATGTGGGCACTGTTGAGTGTAGAGCTCAGGATATTTTAACAGCATTTACTATGTGTTTCTCTAGATCATGGAAAAGGCTCTTTTCCTTTAGGAAGGACAAGTGCACTTCACCTCACAGAGGTTCTCTTTCCTGTGCCATGTTCCTGAAGCAGCAAAGTTTATTGAGAAATTTCAAGCATAGTCCCCTTATCCTTAGGCTTCATACCTCTCTTTTTTATTTTAAAAATATTTTAATTTTTTAAATTATTACTATTTTTGGGGTAGTTAATCTCTAGTCTCCTATGGTGGTTAGTAATTTCACCCCAAATATAATACTGAATGCAGTCAGAGGCATCATGATGGCCAGGCAGAGCTTACTTCCTCTAGGGACACTCTATATAGAACAACCTTAAGACACCTCCCTATGAAACTGTGCCTGTCCAACCAGCACTTTGTTCATTTGCTGCTTTCTGAAAGTTAGTGAAAGCCAGCAGGTCGAGGGAGGTGATCCTGCCCCTCCACTAAGCCCTAGTGAGGCCACAGCGGGAGTGCAGTGCACAGTTCTGAGCTCCTCAGGACAAGAGACACAAGGATCTCCTGAAGAGTCCAGCAGAGGACAAAAAGATGATTTGGGGTCTGGAGCATCTCTTATGAGGACAGGCTGTACAAGCTGGGCCTGTTGAATCCAGAGAAGAGAAGGCTGAGAGGGGATCTCAATACCACATGTAAATATCTCAAAGGTGGTTGGTGCCAGACTCGTTTGAGTGGTGCCCAGTGACAGGACAAGGAGCAATGGCCACAAACTAAAATACAAGAAGTTTCACCTCAGCATGGGGAAGAACTTCTTTGTGTTGAGAGTGGCAGAACCCTGGAACTAACAGCCCAGGGAGGTCATTGAGTTTCTCTCTCTGGAGACATTCAGAACTGACCTAGACAAGTTCCTCTGTAACCTGCTCTATGGGGAGGGGAGTGGACTGCATTATTTCCAGAGATCACTTCCAACACTTAAAATTCTGTGATTCTGTGTAAGTTTTTGGACAAATGTGAACTTTTTAAAGTGTGTGTAACAGAATCATTTGGGGCATTTCCAGGCAAGATGGGACAATATTTCTTCAACCAAACTCGAAAAAGCTCAAATTTCACTTTAAAGTTACACTGCATAAAACCCCCCCCCCCCCAAACTCAATCACAAAAAAACCAACCAATCAACCAATCAACCAACCAACCAAAAAGAACCAAAACCCAAAATAAACTCCAACCAAAAACTAAAAGAGGCTTTCAAAACGTGAAATTGTGTTTTGTTTTGCCAGTTTGTATTCTTTTTTAAAAAATAAATTAGTTATCTCAATTTGTTTTGAAGGCAAAAGGCTTCCCTTTTGAGTTCACTCAAAAAAATATATTTTCCTGTTTTTTGGTTTTTTTTTTTTTTTTTTTTTTTTTTTTTTTTTTTTTAATGAAAAAAACCCAACAAACCCCAGTCCGCAGCTGGTCCCGTGCGCGCTCCCGGTAGCGGCGCTGCCGTGAACGCGCAGCGGCAGTCCAGCGCTGCAGGTGCTGCGGCGGCCGCCAGAGGGCAGAGGGGGCGAGGCGCTGGGCCGAGCCCCGCACGGCGCCGGCCGGGGAAATCCCGCTGTGGGGAACGCGGTCCGGCTCCCAGCCTGATCCCACCGGGGCTGCCTCGCACACCGCTCGGAAGCGGGCATGCCTAGGCAACAGCCCGTGGTTGGCGGAATTCCGGTAAAGCCCTCAGAGGAAAAGCGCCGGTGGGACCGACGGGGTTTAAGTGTGGGGCACTGCCGCACCTGCAGAAGTCAGAGTTTGAAATTTGGATGTGCGAATGGATCTCCCCAGTTGCCGTCTCTCTGAAAGAGGAGGATTGCAGGTGGTGGAATACATTTACCAGTAGCAAATCTGACATGATTGGTGCCATTTCCCTTTTGTGGCTGCAGTGATTTTGTACCATTTAAACTGATAAACTAAAGAGGAGGTAGATTTTTCCCTTTATTTGATTCTTTCTTCTAGTTATATGTAATTTCAGAGTCCACATCTCTTCTTACCTCCCACCCTGCAGAGATGTCCTTGACTCCTTGGGGCTGCTGACAGCAGTGACAAAAGTGCTGGGCCAAGACCGGGGGGTTTTCCCAGAGCTGCTTTCATGCCTGTAGGGTTTTGCAGATCAAATCTATTTAGAAGAGTGAAGTCAGAACGAAAGTCACCACCACCAAAACCCGTTGCTTACTGCTTGTTTCTAAAATCCCATTCTGCATATTTGGTGATTTACACACAACATCCAGAGGTGGGGATGAGCCAGATCTGGAAGACAGATGTTGTGGAAGAGGTGCTATCCCAGGGGAATTACTATAAAGCTTCCTATAGGCATTGCTTTGTAATTTTTTAGGAATGCAGTCAAGTGTCCTTGTTCACCACTCTGTGGTGTGGTCAGGACTCATTATCAACTATACTCCTGCAGTCCTTTCCACTCTGCTATATAGCAATCAGACATGCTGTTGTTCTTGTAATTTGTACTGTACTGGGCCTGAAAGTCACACCTCTGTTTGGGGTTACAGCTAGCTACAACTCTTTTGTAGAAATGAAAATGTGCCACAGTTTAGTGAAGGTTTAGTGAAGCCCAAGGTTTTTGTCAGTGCAGCATGCTGCAGTGTCTTCCAGGTTTCAGCAGGAAGGGGTTTGTCACATGTGGGACTCCCCAGGCAGGACTGCCTGGGGCAGGAGGATGATGCATGAGGGATGGCATCCAGCACTTCAGCTGAAAATCAGAGATGCTCTGAAAACAACCTATGGAAAATGTCTCTTTCACAAAGTAATACTTGGGAGACTTGGTTTGCCTACAAGTGAGAATGTGCGCAAATCTGGAGAGTTGTCATGAACTTACTCTGTCCCCACGGCTCTCTGGAGCCTGTGACACCAGGCCTGGTGCAGAGGAAGGGCAAGCTTGCCTTCTCTGCCTGCTGGGGACCTGAGGTGGCACGACAGAAGGGTGGGAGAGCAGCACTTCACAGTTCCTCTTCACCTGGCAAAGTGGCAGGATTTCTGCTGATGATTT
Organism: Onychostruthus taczanowskii; assembly: GCF_017590055.1. NCBI lineage: Eukaryota > Metazoa > Chordata > Aves > Passeriformes > Passeridae > Onychostruthus > Onychostruthus taczanowskii. Next base: position 465,498 of record NW_024505118.1, read on the forward strand.
GCTCTGTGTGTCACCATGAACAACTATTTGCAGCTCTCCTTACACTCCATTCGTCTTCTAAGAGAGTAAGCATTCTTCTGCCTTCCTGTAATGCTCAGAACTGCCGGCAGCAATGGCTGAAGTAGCTTACCACTATCCTCCTGCAAAAGGCAGGCATGCAAATTACATGTACATGTCTGGTCAGAAAAGAGCTTGTCAGCCTGGCTTAGACCTCAGTGATCATTTCTGTACCATTTACCGATGATCTGCTTTCAGAGATGTCTGGAATAGTGCCATTATCATACTGACTCTTACTGCTCCTCTATTTATTATCTTTTCCAATGAATGACTAAAATAAACATTTCAGAAAAAGGTGTAAAAAGATCTATTGTGGAGAATTATTCCTTTTGCTTAAGTTGCCATTTGAAGAACTTTCTTTACAATGACTGAAAGTTACAGGAATGTATATGACTTTAGAAGGGATTTGCCTCTTTTTATGTATATTTTTTCTTTTCTTATGTAGTAAAACTTTCCTGAAGCACTACCGTAATTCTTTATTTCATCCTATCTCCAGCTCTCACCGTATCCCATAGGCAAATCAAGAAAAAGCTTTGCCACGCTCATTTCACCGATGCTCTCCCATTTTTCTGTCGCAAGAATTAAAGACAAAACTGCTCATTCTTCCCTTAATTATTTACTGTTTTCCGCAGCTGTCACACTGCCTCCAGCTCAGCGGTCCTACTGCCAGGATCTCCGTGTAGGAAATTCACAGCGATCCTTTACTATTCTCACGGCTTGCCTTCAGCCTTCACCCGCAGGAAGAGCAGGGGCAGCGGCAGACCCGCATGTGGCACAGGGATTGTCCCCGAGCCCCGGGCCGGGCGGGAGCGCAGCCGGCCGGGAAGCGCAGCCCCCTGCTCGGCGGGACGCGGCTCTCCCGGCTTGGCTCTCCCGTGCTCGCATAGGTGGAGATTATCCTATTTTCAAGCAAGAGAGAATGTTTTTCGTCTTGTACAAATCATGCCTGAGGACACATGGCAAAGCCGTTCGTTGTCCACCCTCCTCCACTTCCTCACATGCCAGTCTTGAGGTGTCTTCTCCTGTGTAATTAGGTTAAGTAGTTCTTGCAGAATGAGTTAAGAGCAGATACAGAGCTGGAACATGGAGACACCTACGGTTGGTTAAGATTATTAGGCTGCAGCAGCATTGCTGCTGGAGGAATGCTTCCCTCATATTTTTTCCCAGCAAATCCTTGTGGATTGCCTTTAAAGACAGAAAATTTTGTGTTAGAGGAGCGAGAAGGCTGCTTTCAGGAATCAGCAGACTCTCTTTGTTACTCAGATGAGTGATGTTTCCCTGCAGGTCTGTGTTCTGGCTCTCCTGCCTAATATAGTTTCTTGCCTTTAATTTATGTGCTGGCAAATGTGCCTTACTGCAGTTTCAAAACAAAAATCTCTTTACAATGCTATGTGCACAAACATGCATGCACTTCAGTAACACACTGCCTGCTTCTAGTGCATATATATGGAACAGTTCCAACAGACAGGCATTCCTCTCTTTGGAAAAGACCTCCTGAAGACTTGTTTTATATGGTACTGATCTGTTTTATATGGTACTGAGTTTTTTAATTGTGGAGGTGATGGGGAGCTCAGAGCAGAAAGCGCTGCTAATGTGGCACTTGGGTTGCCAGGATGTAAATCCCTCAGTATCATGGTGCTTGTTGGCAGCTGAACAGGGCAACTCTAAAATACAGCATTGAGCAGATTGGGCTCCAGAAGCAAGGTCCCTGGTGATTTCTTCCACTTGTAGTAGAATGAACACTTTACCTTGCTGCAGAAACCCCCTTCAGGCTCTGTCTCACATGTCTGAGTGAGAACGTGATTCCCAGCAGCAGCCAGTGCAGCGTGAGAGAAAGCACTACAGAACTGCACACCCAGAATAAACCTGTGTCCGATGATTTCAACCCCTTCTTCATCCCACAGGCCATTCAAACAGTCTTGTGGCTGTCTGAAGGGGGAAACGTGTTTGCTTTGGGTTGAAATGTATTCCTCAAGAAGTCATGTGCCTAAAGATGTTCCTGCCAGATGTTAATATGAGATGTTACTCAGGTATTAGTGACTATAACCAATAGGGGGTACAATAAAGCCCGTGAAAGACCCAGGCTGTACTAGGAGGAAAGTCTCTCTGTTTAATGAGGGCACAGTCGTGGGGCAGAAGAGGCTGGTATACCTTAGGGGCACCTCATAAAATACCCTGATGCTCTCTACAACTGAGCAATGAGCTGCAATTTTGTTTTACCAGGACTTCAGAATTTCTGTGCTGGCTCCTCCCATTTTGACAACCAAATGAGATTAAAAGTTCACTCATGAATTTCAATGATGAGCCAAATCATCTCATTTCGAAGAGTTTACAGTGATTTAGATTAGCAGAGGGACAATGAAAAGAGAGGCTTAAAACTTTAATTAAGTGAACAAGGAACTCAAAAAAGGAAGGTTTGTGTTTGAGTGGAAATAGGCCATGACTGCTGATGCAGCACCACACTTAATGCTTTGCATTCAGGAGAGTCAACCTCAGTTGGCACCTTTTGTGCCACCACACCAAGCCTACTCATTTGTCCAAAACTTAAAACTGGCCAGTCAAGGGCGCTTTATGGTGGACATGCCATGGAGGTGGCAAGAGGTGAGCTGAGCTGTGTGAAAGGGCAAATGTGGTGGCTTTGGAAAGTCTAACAGTGTTCAAGAAGAAGTGGCAGTGGGAAGGTATTTTCTGGACTGGGGATACTGACTAATACTTCCTGCTCATTTCAGCTCAGTGTCTGAGTAAATAGATTAATTTCATTTTTTTTTCTGTATGAGCACATGGTTATCAGTAAAGCATGGGGAGGAGGGAATGCAAACTCTCCCATGGAAAGTGAATGCACTGGTTGCTTTCATATTCAAAGTGTTTAAAAAACAGTATCCTTAAGCTTTCTGAGTATCTGAGAAATCAACACAACATAAAAAATCTCTGCACACTTTGATTAAAAACCATAAAGGAAAGCATGTGGGCAAGGAAGAAGATAAACAATGAGAATTGGGCAATGAAAGCAAAAGAGTGACAGGAGGAAGCAAAGGGTAAAAGACAGGTCAAGTGGTGGAGCTGGTTCGGTAACAAAAGTCCAGTTTCTGAAATAATTAGCTAATACTTAGATCTTTTCTGCTTGGGAGCTTCTGTTTCTCTTAGTTTGGAAACATTTTAATAGCTGTAGCATGGTCATGAAAATGTTTATAAATCCAAAGCTTCATAAGTCTACAGGAGATGTAAGTAATTTGTCATCTGCTGTTTGCTAGTCTCTTATAAAAATGTCAGTCATCCAAGCAGGGTTTGGCTGGGACAGCCAAATTGAGATAGGAAATACTTAATAGGGACTAATTCAGGAACTGAGAGCCAAGACAGTCTGCTTTCTTTGAACACATGCTTTTTCTTAAGAGAGGCCAGGGTGACCTAATGTCTGGGCATTGTAGATCACAGTGACATGGCAAGAGGCCTCCCTTGACTTAATCAGGGTTTACCATATCTTGCAGTGTCTGGAGCTCCTACCTTGTCTTGCTGCTGCTATGGCCCTTTTCTTCAAAGTGCATCTGGGCAATGGTAAAATGTTCCTCAGGGAGAAAAAAGGCAACACAGCAATTCCTTTATCTCATGAGTGAAAATAGTGATACAACACTCTCTCCTCTCCCTGCTGTCTTCATCTCTCATGTGATGTTTTTGCAGCAAAATCTCATTTGAAAAAAAAGTATGAAGGGCATTTCCCTCCTTGACGGTGTGTTTGAAGTCAAAGGCAAAGCCAGGGTACCATTTTGTTTGGAGCACATGGAGCTTGGCCAGCAGCATTCCAGCACAGGACAGGGGCATACGGTGCCATCCTGCTACCTCTGCTGGGCCATGGGGCTTGGATATGCCTTGTGCCTGTCACCAGCCACATCCACAGCAGTCACACACGGCACTGTGGTGTCACAGACCTGGTCAGAGTGCGCTTGTTCACATCCCCTACCCCTCAGGCAGTCCCAGGACAGGACACAGGGAATCCAGCAGGATGGGAAAAGAAAATGTTGAGTTGTGAGCTATAACACCACCAAAGATACATTGTTTTTTCAGAGCTGTTGCTGAGTTTTTTTTAGTCTGTAAATAATTTAAAGCAAGAGGAGCTTGGCATGGCAGCTGATGGACTCCAGTACTTCCTCTCTGCTTCACACATGGGATCTTTTTGACACAAATGCATGTGCTACCCCAGTGGTCTTGCTTTCCAGCACAAATTCCACTTTTGACTGATTGAGTTACATGCTGTTGTTTATCCAGGTTTCACAAGTCAGGGCATGGATAGAGGATAAGGTGGAAGGTCTCAGAAGTCCTTTTGCTTTATTATAGAGAAAGTGTAGGATCTTACTTTCACAGCTCAATATGGGTTCCCACAGCAACACTTTCAATAATACTTGCAAATCCCTGTGTCCTCATGTAGTCAAGAAAAATTTACATTATAATATTTTGCCAAGGAAGTATACTAGCAGTAATTGCTGTTAAATGAGGTGGAACATTTAAAAACAATTATTTCTGTGGGGTGAAAAACCCAAGAAAAAAGATCTTTTTGTGGCCTAAGACCTTGCACAGTATGGAGAAATGCTCTAAATAATAAGCTGAAAGAGAGGTTCATCTGTGACAGAGCTATTCTCCTTTCTCTAGCTGCAAACCCATGTGTGTAGGACTCTGAGCAGCAACATGGGTTACCAATGCCTGGTTGATGCTCTTTGTGCAAGGATGAGAGTAAAGGATTGTGATAAAAAACACTGTAGACAAGATAAATTACTAAACACTTCTTATCCTCCTACCTTCTCAATAATTATTTCTGAGAATTTCTTGCTGACTGTAGAAAAATACATAGAAAGCCATTCTCACTTTGTACTGATTTTTGCGCTGCTTATTTAGAAAAAGACAATGAGATTTTTTTATTTAAAGATCACTAGTAGTGGTTTTTAGCACCAGACAGTTACACTTGTCCATCAGGACCACAGCACATTAGGTCTGGGGTGACCTCATTCCAATGGTGTGGTCCAGGCTATAAAGAGCAACAGACTTTGCTGGGAGGCCACATGTGGTATGAGTTTTGTAGAAACTGAATTTCCTCATCCACACTAACTTGGAGTAAAAGTACGTAATGTTCTGGCTACACAACATGGGAAGAAAAATAACTAGCAATTGTCTTCTCTTGGATGGCCAATTTACTACCTTTAGGAATGACACAAACAAACAAATGAGCAAACAGACAAACAAACTCGTGGTTCCCTTTCCTCTGTACAATTCTTGTACTTCTGCCTGAATCCTCCCAATCTGGATAACTCCTGCTGGCACTCCAGGAAGTATTTGCCCACATGGTGCATCTGAATTGCTGCTGTGGGGTGGTAAAATAAGATATGCAGCAATATTCCCAGGAGATTAGAAATATCTTTGCTCCATTGCTACTTAATCACCCTTGAATTCCTCTTATGTGAGGCATAATGAAGTAAACTATTTTTTGAAGGAGATTATGCAAAATTATCCATTTGTGTGTTTGCAAACATGAAGGTAGATCACTTTCATTTGCCATTTTTCAGTGATAAGATCTGTGGTAGTTGGAGCATTAAAGCACCACAGGTATGATCATAGGAAATTCATCTATTCCCTACTCACCCAGGTTAGAATGTCATTCCTAGCAGATAGTTCACCTACAGACCCACAAAAACTTGATTTTGAGATTTCAAAGGTCTTTGAGGCAGCCTCTTCACGTCTTTCATAATCCCCACCAGTTACTACACCAGTCAAAGAGGACAAGAAATGTTTTCCTCATGCCACAAATACTTGGGAGATATGGTGTGTTGACCTCAGCCAAACAAATCAGCAGCCACTTGCTCACCCTCCCCAGTGGGAAGGGGAGAGAACATGGAAGAATGAGAGTGATAAAATGTGTAGGTTGAGGCATAGACAGGTAGATCACTCATTGTTGCCTACAGTTACTTTTACAGGCAAAAGAAGCAGGACTTGGGAAATTAATTTATTGCCAATTAACATAAACATTTAATTACTTATCCAGGTGTTGTGAAACAAAGCAGTCAGACATTTCAATAGTTTGGGGAAAGGCTTTGTTTTGTTTTCCCAGTCTCACCTGCACTTCAGACACCTCTTTCACTTCTTGTCTTCATTCTCCTTGCTATTGCTGCAGGTTGCATTCACTCCCTTTCATGAGGCAATACAGGAGCTTGGGGTCTGGGCACAATAGTTTATTTTTTGCCATTCATTGTTTTTCACTCTTTTCTTCTCTTTCTCCTTCCTTATTATGCTTTTTTCATCCTCCAACAGGGTGCTTAATGGGCTACAGTACCTGCTGTGGCATGGATTATCCATGGGCCACAGTCACTTTTGGGGGGTGTTACCAGCTCTGTCATGCAGTGCCTGAGACTCCTCTGCCTTGTTCTTCCCTCTTTCTCAGCTTTTACCAGCCTTCATTAAATATGTTTTAGCAGAAGTGCCCTTGGTCAGTTCAGAGGAGCCACCCTCAGGCCCTGTGGTGGTACCACAGTCAGACCTGGCTCCTCCTCACAGGGGCTGCCCCTCAAGCTGCCAACAGCTTGCAAAGCACACCCAAGAGAGATGAGTTCAACCATTTCCCACCCCATGACTGAATGAAGTAGACTTTAATGTTCTGGTGCACAGGACAGCAGAAAGTGAGACTCACACATGCTGAAACTGCCAAGAACAGTTTGGCTGCTGTCACAGAGCAGAGATGCCCACTTGAGCGTCTCAATTCTCAAACACCTTAACCTGCAAGCTACCTATACTTGGGCTGTTGGGGTGGAAAAAGGTGCTGGAGACAGGAGTGATTTTTATATCTTGATTACAGGTCATCACTGCTAATATATCAACATTTTCCAAAGGAAAACATCTTTTTCGAAAAATCCTGGTCCATTTTCTAAGCATGTTTTTGAAGGAATCAACATAGCAATTCCCACAGGACAAGGTTGCTGATTTATCTCCACTGCTGAAGGATAGGGCAAGTGAATCATGAAACAAGAGTGCCACTTCAGTCTCAAGGTCTGCCTACAAGCAGTAGGGATGATGGCAGAACTTTGTTAAGGCTTTTCAGGGTGATTGAAGGATTTTGATTTGCATTGCTGTATTGGAATGATGAAGAACAGTCCTTACCCCATGAAAGCATATTCCTGATGAGATACTCCTCTCAAGGGCTTTTTTGACAGTTTTAAACACACATATTCTGGCCCTTAGCTAGTGTACATTGGTGTAGGCCCACTGCAGCCAGCACATCTCCATGAAGACATGAACCATGTGTAAAGAGTAGAAATAATACTAAAATAAAATTGTTTTAATGGCTCTGATAGTCATCTAAATGCATGCAGATTTTTTTTTGACATAAGTACTCAAATTTCACTGGAGTTGTTACAGTAAGAGGACCTCAGTGTCACATCTTGACTTGTAGGTAAAAGTGGCATTTGATTACACGTATTGTAATGATGGATGATGCAAATACATGCCCATTTCAATCCCCAAGGTAATATATTTCTCTTGGGAAAGCAATGCATTATTAGAAAAGTATGATTTTTATAAGCCTATAATTACATTTTTGCACAGCTCTATTTCCCCAGGGTTGAATTCACATTTATTGGATTACTGAAGTAATTCAGAGCAATGTCACACAGTTATGGGATACATTCCAGGTGGCCAAGGCTACTTCAGCAGAGGGAACTACTTGATTATCTGCTTTGAACCCCCAGAAACTTTAGAAAGACTCCAAAGTTGAAGTACCAACTTTTATATTTCCCTTTACTTGAATATGTCCTCACTGTGATACTATAAGCAGACTGTACAAAAAATTTGCCATTTCATGAAAAGAAATCTTCAAAGTATCAGAAGTTTGACAGAGAGTCCTTTATGGCTTAAAAATCTTTATAGATTCATCACAAAATTCTAGGAAATATGGGATTGGTATTTTTGCTTTCTCCCTCTAAGTCTTACAAGGTTTATGTGAATTGGCCTCAACTTCTGATATGCTCTACCTTATTTTTCTTACTTCAAATCTCTTTCTTATCTAGGTCTGTGGTTTGATATCAATACATAATTAAGTCCAAAGGACACATTTTCCAAACTCCCAAAATGTTAAAACACCACAGTATTCAGACATCGTATCTGTGAAAGTATATCTTTATCTTAGGATCCAGAAAATTGCATTGCTCAGCAGCACACCATGAGACACTGAGGATGCTGTAAAGAAATAAATCTTCATCTCTAGAGTGTGTAAACACAACTCTATCCTTACTGCTGTACATTTCTTTGAAATTTAATTTGTAGTCATCCACAGAATACCACATTGATCCAAATTAATTTGTCTATAGATCATTGTGAAAGAGACACCAATGCTTGATGCAGTTCAGCACACAAAATGGGATGCCTCAAAAAGTTGGCAGTTAGAAATACAAAGGAAGTAGCTGAGAAGCTGGAAGGACTGACTATTTTTTTTTTCTTTTTTAATTCTTTTTTTTTTGTCTTTTTAATTGATGGTATTAGCTTGCATCTCAAAGGAGTCACAGCGCAGATGAGTCATTGGCAAAAGGAGGAAGTGGCACAGTGGAGAAATGGGTCTGCCTTTCCAGTAGAGTATTGCAGGCTAGACTAAATGATGGGCAAGATCATTCACTGGTTATGGGGCTTCCCACAGAATGGACATGCAACAGGATACTGTCATTGGGAAGAACACAGGCTGTGCTACAGCTCTCAGGAGACTTTCCTGCTGCTCCCTACAAGCTCAGCATTCCTGCAGGCACAGGTGGAGAGCCAGGGATGCAGTCTGCAGCTGGGATGTTGGTGAGTGCTGGAAGGGACATACTGCACTGGGACCTCTAGAGAGCATGTCCCTGTGCCCAGCAACCTAGAGGTGAAAGCAGGGGATGTCTGGAGGAGCAGGAGCTTGTGGGAGTTTAAAGCAGCCATCAGCCCACAGTGGAAGGCAGGGAGTGAGAGTGTAGCGGGTCGGTACCAGTGTGCTAAATATGCATGGCTGCCATCAGTGCTGCAATGCTCACGTTGCTGAGCACATTCATGATCAGCAACATCTTGTAAGGTTCTGCAAGTTTCTGCTCCATGAGGAGGAGAACAAAGCCCAACCTATTACATAAATCTCTTCAGAATATATCAGACATAGAGATTGTGAGCAATATACACAATTTGACCTTGAAACTGCTACTACATTCTCTAACAAAAGCTTACTCCTGGCAGTTAGCTGCAGTGAGACCTGAAGTTAGATGAAATGGGATCAATGCCTTAAGGACGATGCAGATGCTCACACAAAACACTGACAAGGTGCATCTCATTATTATTGAAGTGCCAACAGTAAATACTTGCATTCCAGGATGCCCTCCTGCATTTCTTACTGCTTATTTGAATGACTGTAGTTATCCCAGTGTCAGGTTGTAAAAAGTCAGCTGCCTTTGGAATAAAAGGAGAGTGACAGTTTGCATTACTGTCATTATTAAAGCAGGGATACAAGCAAAACAGCAGACTGGAAGGGTAGTTAAGGCCTCTCCAAATGGCTTTGGAGACAGATAAAAAGGCTTTAAAAGAGATCCCTGGGAAATTGTACTTGTATACAATAGAAAAGGAAAACTGTACAGATCCAGTCTCATGATGTAATACCACAACTTTGCTCTGAAATAGTCATCTCCAAATCTCCAGTTCAGTTCATGCAAAGCTGTGTGTGGAAAGCACCTCTATAATGCAAACAATTAATGTGTTCTGTGAGATCTTCCCTTTCCACCCAGGGAAGTCAAGGCTGAACGAATCATGAACAAAATCTGGAAATTCCCTAAGTAAATGCATCATCAGCAGGCCCAGTCACAAACCATCTGGATACTGTTGATGATTAACCCTCTCTGGGCAGGAAGCACTATCCTCAAGTCAGCTGCTGGTGTACCTTTGGTAAGACTTCATGGATCTGAAACCCCAAATCTTAGGAAAGATGGATCCAAAATATTGTTTGCAGCCACTGTTTCAGAGAAGAGCAATGATTTGTCCTGCAGGTATGAAGAGGGATGGAAGGATTTGGCCACTTTAGCAAAGTGACAGAGAAGAGCTTGATTGTTGCAGAGAAAGGAAAAAGGAAAAGGGCTTTTTAAGCTGAAAAGCAATGCTGGGATGAGGACAAATAGATACCTCTGATGTAGCTGTGCCTAGACCAGGAACTGGAAGATACTTAATTTTCTTTGCTCTCTGCTGCTAGTTACTGTGAAGTTATTATCTGATACTGTAAAGGGCATTACAGGGGTTTTTGCCCATTACAGCAGGGGACTTCTAATTCTAATTCTAACTGCTGTGTCAAAATACTACAGCATCTACATTTGAGAAAGATGATGATTGAAATAATGATGCCAACTTCTGAGTTTCTACAAGAAACCTGGGACTTTCTGGGGTATACCTGTGTCTTGTAACACAGAGAAGCAAGCGAGTGAGCAAAGGAGAGAAGTGCTAGTTTGAAACACTGCACTGCATGTATTTGACTTATGAAGTAATTTTTATTTTGACAATGTACTTACTGTTGAGGTCTCACCTTACCTTAGTTCCAGGACAGAAGCAAAATTATTATCTGCTTTTTCTGGGAATCTGTGCTTAGAGGATCAGGACAGTGATTAAAGAAAGTGAAATTTAGCAATGACACCCCTAAATGATGGTCAGAATATCAGTTTGCATAACCTCTCAGTATAGCTGGACAAATGTCTCTGTCTGGCTGCAGTTGCTGGGTTGTCCTCCAATGTGTGTTTTGAGCAAGGACAAGCAGTATCTCAAAATCTCACTTTTGACAGGTAAAGGACAGCCCTTGAGTTTAAGCCTGGGAAATGTGAATAAAATTGCTTCTGGTCTGCAACTTTGACTGAAAATGAGGGTGTTGTTTCAGCTCTTGTTTCTTGGTCTGAAAGTGTCTGCAATCTATGGGGGATTCCAGTGTTATAATGAGGCTACAAAATCATCCTGGCAACAGCCCCTGTCCATTTCAGAGGAAAGCATTTTAATGAGTCTGATCTGAACTATTTTTTTCAGGGAACACTTGCTGACTGGCCAGCAGCAGAAATCATGCAACAATAGGCATTGGCACCATGACCATAACCTTCTCCCCCTCTACTGAAACACAGAGCTATAAATGTCACCCCTGTGGAGTTGTCCTTACCAGTCTGTGTGAGAAACGGGTCCCTAAGGAGCAGCATTGCTGTTCACCTATGTAAATTCTCACAGGCAAAAGCGCGGGATGCTGGCTGTGTGACACTGTACCACAGTCACTGGCAGGCTCAGAAGGCCTTGGAAGCACTGTGTTTTCACAGAAAACTCTATTTTGCTTTCCACTGGCTGTTTAAACAAAAATAGAATTAACTTATGGCCTCCAATTTTTTCCCACATCTAGGAAAAGCAGTGTCAGGCTTCCTAGAGGAGCATGTGCAGCCTGCAAATGTCACAACTCCTATCATGAAACAGGGAGGTTGCTTTCCTGTCTTCCCATATGTCTTTATTAATGCAAACAGGAGGTGCATTCAGCAAATCAGACTGGAAAAGAGGAGTCACTATCCCAGACTACCGTAATGTGGGGAATTTCTTTTTAAGAGTCTATGCAGCCATAGATCTGATTCAAAGAACACTGCTGACTTTGAAGACCATTGAACAGGGACCATAAAGGTAGAATTATAGAAGTTCTTCAAACAAAAATATCAAGTTGTCCTCTTTGAGCATTTTATGGTATCTAAGAGTTTTCCCTCCTTTTTCTCTCCTCAGTCATTTTAATGAATCTACCAAAAATAAGTTTGCGCATTGGTGTGCAAAAGGCAAACTTCCCAGTAACATAAATCTAAATCCAAATGGATGACAAAGTTGTGGCTGTAGAAATTTAACAGGCACAGTTATAGTGGATAAAAGTGCCATAACAGGAAGGCATAATTTCTGCTCTCAGTCTTTCATTGGGGAATCCAAGCTGGATGCAGGCGTTGGATTGTGAATTGCCTTCAGGCCTTGCTAAAACCAATGTTGGCTGAAGGGGAAGAGCGTGGTTGTCAGGATTAGGAGATGTGCATGTCCAGGCCAAGGTGGGCAAAGCATGCAGCTGTCTAGACCCAGCTGAAGAAATGCCTCCAGTATGCCGCAGCAACTGGAGAGCTTGCACTTTGCACTGCAGCAGTACTCCACCCAAGTTACACCCCCAGCAGCTGTGACTTTGCAGCATTAATGGAATGCAAAACAAACTCCCTCAAAAAGCATGGGGTCCATATGTGACAGCCCCCATAGTACAAGCAAAGATATGCTTATAGATTCTCTGTGTGGGGTCAAAGTACCTGTGAGCTCCAAAAGCTGATGTGTTGTGTGAGTTAATCTTATAGACCATATTACCCCTACGTAACCCCTGCTTTTTTTATATCCTTTTATCACTGCTAACATAACACGTCTAATAACAGGTTACCTTTAGGAAACATAGGCATATAATGGTTTGGTGTCTTCCGGTGTAGTTTGTTCTTTTCCTGTGTTACCAGCAACACATGCCATTCAGCACAGCTGAACTTCCTTTTTTGATTATCCAGTCAGGAAGTAATACAATAACAAGTCATGGATAATTTCTGTGTGCTTGAACTAAACAAACTGTAAACATCTAATTAATTGGGACTTATTCTCTCCATCAATACTGAAGCTGGAAAGGGCCAGGGTAATGTCCTCCCTCTTGCTCTTATTGCCTTAACCTTTTCTTAAAATTCTGCGCATATTAATTTCTTAAAAGAATATGTATGAGAAAATGGAATGTTTGTGAAAATTCCAGTTTACAAATCCCCTAAAAGAGCAAGATTCTGGCTTGCATCAGGCAAACAAAAATTTTTCATTCTGTTTCTCTTCCCAGATTTCTCCTCTTAAGAAGTGTTTCAATTATTAAAAAAAAAACAAAAAAAAAGGAGAATTTGAAAAGGAGAATTTGCTGCTGAAAAGTTGAAAAGTCTGTCTGGGAGTCTGGGAAAAAATATTAGAGGCATTTCAAACTGAACCACAAATAGGTAGCTATGAAAAAGCAAAGGCAACATTCCAGCAATTTGCAGAATGAGGAAAAGTCTCACTAACAGAGAGATGGGCTATGCTCTTTTGGAAGGCATATTGCAGTAACTGTATTTAAAAATATGCTCCACAAGGAATACAGGAAGACTTATTAATGTGATCTCTGCTACCCAGCTAATTCTACAAGCAAACAACCTGAGGATGGATACTTCAGTTAAGGGTTGATTTTTCTGCCTCCGGAAGGGAATGGGATTATCTACAGTTTTAGAATTACGCACGTGCAGAAGGGCTTTCCCACACGCGGTGGGGACTGAACAGCTGAAGCCACCCGGAATGACAAACACTTCCAGCAGCGCCTTGCTTTGTCAAGCACAGCTCCAGAAAGCCTGAATGACAGCACGGGAACACGAGGCTGAGAGGCGAGTTGAACTCCGAAGTAGGTACAAATTATGGGAGGGGGGGCATCCGCATCCTCCCGGCCGCTGTTCCACAGCCCCTCCGGCCCTCCCGTCCCGGCAGGCTCGGGCTGCCCCGGCCTCACTCCGTGGTCGGGGTCCGGCAGCGGCGGGGGGCTCCGCTGCCCCGCCGAGCCCTCCGCAGCCCCCCGGCAGCGCCGCGCCCCGCGCCGAGGGGACTGCCCGAGCCGCGGCCGCCAGATGCAGCGACACAGCCGGGACTGGCTGTCCCCCGCCGGGGCAGCCGGGCACAGACCTCTGAGAATGGGATTAGCCGACAACGAGAGCAGTAAAATTGGGTACGGGGTGCTGCTTCCCTCTAGGGGTGACGCATCCAGCCCGCTACAATGCATAATGTAATGTCCTTAGCGAGCTGAGGTTTCTATAGCAGAAATCTACCACATTTAAAAGAAAATAAAAGTTTTCCAGATTTAATGGCTTGTTGGGAATAAGTGGCATCGGTATTATGACTTACTATTAGGAGGAAGTTGTGTAACTTTGCAAACACCTTTCAAAGGGGACAGTTATGCTCCTTTCATGTGTAAAAAAATATAAAGTCAGGAAAAGTAGGCTAAAAATCTGCTGACATCTTAATTTCATTCTTACTATACATGGAAACATATTTATACATTGGCTAACAGATGTCCAGAACTTAATTCACTGCTTCATTCATCTTTGCCTTTGCTAATACAACTGGCTTTGACTGTGTTTCCCCAAGTTCTGCCGGCCCGCTCAGGTGGCGCAGCAAGTTCACACTGGGACCAGCACTGTTGTTGTTGCAAGACACACCATCAAGCCCCAGTTGTGCCAGGGATTTTATTGAAATCTAGCAAGGGACAAACTGTAAGACAGCTTTGCTTTTCTAGCTGAATCTAATTTTTTTTTTTTAATGATGTTCCTGGTTGACATGGTTTTCCTTATGAAGTTCTCTAGAAGCCAAACTTTAGTTTCTCCACATTGCTCACCAGATTGCTCACCCTCTTTCAAACCTTGTACTTCTGCATGCCCTTGACAGGAAATTTTGTGCCACGCTTCTAGAAAAAATAATTTGATCTTTAAGAGATTTAAGTTTCCTGTCTATTTTCTGCACATCTTTCTAGCCATCATCAAGTTGTTAACTAATTACATGAATTTTAAAGGTGTTTCATCCTACTTCTCAGATGGTTTGGGCTGCTCTATTACATCAGCTCATCCCTGTAGACTTTGCCTCTGTTGCAGAAAACCTTCATGCTTTGTAGCCTTGCCTTGCTAAATGGGCATCCCTTGGTTGTGTTTGCCCCATTGCTACAAACATCCCTCAGTGGCCTGGGACAGGCCATTGATTCACAGGGAATTCATCACTTCCCTCCCAGAGCAAAACAGAATTTACTGACCACTTGCCTGACATCAATTCAGCTCTTTCCAGGCAAGCGGCTTCCTGAGACCACCCCACCCTGGGAATAAGGAGGAGGAATGGCCATGGGGTGCAGCATTCCAGGCCAGAGGCTGAACCTGTCACCCCTCCAGCCTTCTGGGAGCCCTGACCCAAAATGAACTAAACTCACAATTCCTCCCACCATGCAGAAAGAGGTTTGGCTGCTCAGGGTCACAGTGGGTGCCTGGAACGATTTGGGGGATATGGGGGAAGAGTTGGAGCTGTTGAAAAATAAATAAATGTCAAAGCTAGGAAGAATGGAGCGATGCAGAAAGGAAATGGGAAGCTGTTACATGACGGGCTGAAGTTGTTTAACAGCAATGAGATGATTCAAGTGTGGTGAGGATGGTGTGTGGGGTTTGTGAGGTGCTGGTGTGGCAGCAGTCCCGAATGTAGGGTTGTAGCTATGATATTTTATTAAAAATCCTTTCCTAGGATTTTTCTCCTCCTGAGAGCTGAGAGCCTCAGGAAAGAAATGTAAACAATAACTATCTGCTGCTGTGGAATGCAACAGGTGCATCTTCCATTGGAACATGTAAATTGTTTTCAACTGATGACCAATCACAGCCACCTGTGCCAAGGCTGTGAGCAGTCACAAGATTTTGTTATACATTCTATTCTATTCCTGTTCTTTGTAGCCTTCTGATCCTTCTTTTCTCTCTGTTCTTTTAGTATAGTTTTAATGTGATATTTTTGTATAATATATAACATAATAAATCAGCCTTCTGAGAAAAATAGAGTCAAACCTTGTGTCTCCACACATGGGGTGTTCACCTCAACATAGGGTGACAGTGCTTTGCCAGCTAAACCGAACAACTCTGTGCAGCTCATCTAATTACTCTGTGTTAATTTTCCCCTGCCTATAAAATAAGGGTGATACTGTATGGAATGACTACATTGAAAAAAAAAGAAAGAGAAGATATGCAGACATCTGTTGCCTGGAATAGAGCAAATGTGGGAGAAAATAACATTAGAGAAATATGAGGGAGGGCTGTCTGCTTCAGTGGGAGCTGAAAGGGGGACAGCAGCAAAGCAGGAAAATGCTCTCCCTGATGTCCCTACATTTGCCATCTTATTTTTAAAAGTGCAGGTATTTTTTAAAGGACATGGGGAAGAGGACTGGGGAAAGCTTTAGACTCCAGTGAAACATTGTTAAGAACTTTAGCTGTTTACAAAGAATGAATTCAGTGTGAAAACAAATAAAATTAACATTTTTCTTGTTGTTGTTGACAGACACTTCTGCATCTTTACTGTAAGGCTGAAAAGACACTGTTCTGAAGCACTCTGGCTTTATGCTTATTTTATCCAACTGCAGATGTTTTACAGACACTTTGGCCATTTTACAACTGATCTGTATAGACACTGAAAGATGAATATGTTAAGCATTAAAAAGAGTTTGGAGTTCAAATCTGGTTTAGAGTCCATGGTCTGAGCTTTTAGAAAATGTGTACAAGCATGAATAGAGTGAACACAAAATTGTTTTGAATTATCTTTGAGCAAGCTGATCTTGTGTTCCCCTGAAACTGATTCCCTAATGCTGGATGCATTGCATATCATGTGGCCTGAATATGCAGCATATCACTCTTGGGATCCTCATGATGTATGAATAATTTTGGACGTCTGTCAGCTTTGCCTTTCGTGCAAAATGCACAAAGAAACTACTGCAGAGACAATCCAAGAAAGGAAGGGACAAGTGTGTATATGAAGCAGGGGAGCAGTTACCTATCCAGTGAGGCTGGAGGTTGGCTTCACAGGGAGATGCATGGGAGGACTGGAGAGCCATAAAATCTACATTTGAAAAAAATCCTATGAGGTTTTTATGTGCATAAGGAAGGAAAATGGCAGCAACATAAATGCAGGTGTCAGGAAATGAAAAGATGTGTACAATGCCACATCTGATAATGGTATATTTTTATCAATATGGTCCCCAAATGACAGTAAAGTGTTTATTCCACTGGAGAGTGCAATAAAATCGAGGGACCCTATGTAAGGGGAGATCTAATGGGAAAAATGAGGCTCTTGCCATTGAACACATCATTAACTGTGGCAAACACTGAAGGAAAGCCAAAAGGTAATATCTATTAAAAGAAAGAACAAAGAAAGAAAAGAACTCAGGCACAGAATATGCAGAAATCAGAGGTGTTACCAAATCATCTCACAAGAAGCACTAAGAATGAGACTAGTTTGCTCTGGAAACTAGGCTAAATTGGAAACATGGACCCAGGGGCCAAATGATGCGCAGCTGTCAAAGATGAATGGATGAGCAAAGGCTGCATCTTAGATGCATCAGATGCTTTCATCTCAAAAGCAAGATTGCCAAACCTAGGAAGAAAGCAGAGAGCAGGACACACCAGCTCAGCCTCCTCACAGGCTCAGCAGTCAGTATGCATTGGAAACCAGAGGTGTGGAAAGTAATTGCTGCATAGGACTAGGAACTAATGGCAGGGTTAATAAAGTGAATTGCAAATTTCTCTTTGGTAATTGCAAGTGTTGCTGAATAAATAAAAACTCTGCATGATAAACAATGCTGTTGAGACATAGGCATTAGCTGTTCTTGATTTAATTTTCCTGCTTCACTGTAACAAATGGTCTTTTGATTTAAATGACAATCCTTTTCATCTTGTGTTCTGTTTTTGATGGTGGTCAAAAACTAAAAGTGAGAGTAAAGCTTGAGAGTCAAATCTTCTTCTGGTGAGAGGATATGTCTTCTAGTTCTGAGAAGTGGGGTATGACTTCTGGTTCTAAGAAAGAAAACCTTGCTACAGAATTTATAATTTGACTATTGGAAAAGTGCACTGCAACACCAGAAACTGACATCAGCAGGTAATGACAGTCTGTTCTGGATCTTCAGATGCATGATGGTGACAGATACGCTGGTCTTCCCTCCCTCCTTCTTTAAATTACTTATTTCTTCTGAGGAAGCTGAGTCAGCCCATTCAGAAACATGACAGAGACTGATCACATCAAACCACTTTTAGCAAAGACAGACTGAAATACGTGACAAGGCAAACCTCAGTCCAAAATCGAAAAGCTTTTTTCTAAGATTGATGGACTGTATGTAAAACTTGTCATATGAAAAAACAGTTTATCTTCCAACTTCCCTGTCCCCTAAACGGGTAGTATTCTGTTAACTTTCTTCAGTAGCATGAATGATGAATGGAACAGGAAAACCCATGTAACCAATAAGTGCCTTAAGGATTGGTGCCATCAGCACAATTTAGGTTTCTTTGAACAAGGGGCAATTTTTACGGCACCAGACCTGCTAGAGTCCTATGGGCTTCATCTCTTTAGCAAGGACAAAAGGATTCTCTCCCCTGAGGCAGCAGGGCTGGTTGACAGGGCTATAAACTAGGTTTAAAGGGGATAGGGGATGAAACCAGGCTGTCCAGAGATGAACCCAAGGGGGGTAAGTCAAGGGTGAAATCAGCAGCCCAGCTAAAGAGCATGTACACTGATGCATGCAGCATGGGTAACAAACAAGAGGAGCTGGAAGGCACTGTACAGCAGGATGGCCATGACACCGTCACTATCACGGAAACATGGTGTGATGCCTCACATGGCTGGAGAGCTGCACTGGATGGCCACAAGCTCTTCAGGAGGGACAGGAGAGGGAGAAGAGTTGGCTCTTTGTTTTAGGGAGGGTCTCAATACTATGGAAATTGAGATTAATGATGATAAAATTGGTGCCTGTGGGTAAGAATCAGGGCGAAGGCCAACAAGATTGACAACTTGGTGAAAGTCTGTTATAGACCACCCAGGTCTATAGGATGAAGAGGTGGGTGTATTATTATTCTATAAGAATCTGTAGGATATTTAAAGATCACCAACCCTTGTTCTTGTATGTGACTTCAACCTGCCAGATATCTGCTGGTAACTCAACACAGCAAAGAAGAGGCAGTCTGGGAGATTCTTAGAGTGTGTGGAGGACAACTTCTTGTGACATCTGGGGAGAGAGCCTGCCAGGGGAGGGACTGTGTTAGACCTGCTGTTTGCAGAGAGATGGGCTGGTGGGAGATGTGGTGGCTGGAGGCCCTCTGGGGCACAGTGATCATGAAAATACAGAGTTCTCAATACTTGGTGAAGCAAGAAGGGGCATCAATAAAATTTTCACACTGGACTTCCAGAGAGCAGAGGCTCTAATCAAGAGCCTCATTCAGAGAGTTCCTTGGGAAGCAGTCCTTAAAAAC
Organism: Onychostruthus taczanowskii; assembly: GCF_017590055.1. Taxonomy (NCBI): domain Eukaryota; kingdom Metazoa; phylum Chordata; class Aves; order Passeriformes; family Passeridae; genus Onychostruthus; species Onychostruthus taczanowskii. Next base: position 484,625 of record NW_024505118.1, read on the forward strand.
AAAGGGGACCAGGAAGGATGAACCTGCTTCAAAACAGAAATCTTGAAGGTGCAGGAACAGGCTGTCCCTATGTTTTGAAAGGTGAGCTGGTGGGCAAGATAACCAGGCTGTAGGAGCTCAGGGTAAAAAAGAGCATCACCTTTGGAAAATGGGGCAGGCAATTCAGGAAGTGTTTAAGGATGTCATTAGGTCATGAAGAAAGAAAATTAGAAAGGTGAAAGCTTAATTAGAAGTTAACCTGACAACTTCTGTAAAAGGAGAATGAAAAATGTTTTTAAAAATACATTAAGGGCCAAAGAAAGGGCAAATAAAACCTCCATTCTTTATTGGACATGGGGGAAAATATAATTACTAGAGATGAGGAAAGGACAGAGATACTTAATACCTTCTTTCCTTCAGTTTTCAACAAAAAGACATGTTTTCCTCAGGACAGCTGTCCTCCTGGGCTGGTAGATGGTGTCAGTGAGCAGAGTAGCCCTGCTATTATCCAGGAAGAAGCAGTCAGAGACTTGCTGCGCCACTGTGGACCAGGTGGGATCCATCCCAGGATGATGAGGGAGCTGGCAGATGAGCTTGCAAAGTTGCTTCCCATCATTTACCAACAGTGCTGGCTCACTGGGGAGGTCCCAGTGAGTGGAAGCTCATTGGATGACTGGAAGCTGGCCAATGTGACACCCATCCACACAAAGGGCCAGTAGGAACATCTGGGAAACCACAGGCCTGTTAGCCTGACCCCAGTGCCTGGCAAGGTTATGGGACAGGTCATCTTTAGTAGGATCACACAGCACCTACGGGGCTCAGACCAGCCAGCATGGATTTAGGGGCAGGTCCTGTGGCACAGGTAAATAGCTGAGACCTGTGCTGTCTCTGTGGCCTTGGTTTGGTGGTGGGATTGCTAATTCTGCAATATTCATTTGTATGGTTGATACACGGTACCTTATATTCTTCCTTACTTTTTAGTAGGAAACCTTTTGTTTCATAGCCTGGTGCAAAATCTCTTCAACTTTTGCTCTCAAAAATGAGCAAAATTCTCCAAAGCAGAAAGACTCCCTTTCATAAGCCTCACGACCAAAGAAACAAAACTCCAGCCTCAGTTTTTCAGGGTCTTGTCTTTTCACGCAGAACATCTGTTTCTAGGTTGCAAATTGCCCCTTCTAAAATATGCAATAGACAGCAGGGAAAGAGGCTGCAGCCATGGCCTCTCCTGGGCAGGGAACTGTAAGTGAGCAGTGGTTTATTCTTTTATGTTACCTTTTATGCTTGCTTTTTGCTAAGCTGAACAATACTTTTTCATTTATTGGGATAGTGCATATGACACATCTGCTTTCATGCAAATACTTACATTTCTATGTGTAAAATGTCAAGTAGGAACTTGTGTGCTCTTGTAATTTCTGCAAGAAATCCTTTACTGAGTATTTTTGATAAAGAGCATATTTCTCTCACTGGAGATAGGACCAGTGAAGAGCAACCCCTCTACATCCCTCTACTTTCCTTCTCTTCAATGCCTTCAAAGTCCTTTTCTCCCCCAACTTTATTAGCTAAAGCCTTCCTTTTCTCAGGAATCATTAATCCAGCTGAAGCCATTAAGTTAGTTCTGCACATATACGAGACTTTTGTGATGGCATCAAGGTTTGCAGAGGCCCAGTGGGTTACCTTGATATAGCAAAAGCTACTGGTATAGGCAAGCAATTTTCTTGATATCCTGCAACAGCTTTCCTGTAGTAGTGTGAGAAGTCAGTGTCAGGTGGCTGATATAATTAAAGAAGGTTACTGTGGGCTGCTCAGGCTATATTTTCCTCCCATGTAGTTAAAAGACACTTTCCCCCTTCTTCCCTGCAAAAGGGAGAGCTCTCCTTCAGTAAATGGGAGGCTGGATGTCTCGAGGGGAGATACATCTCCTGTCTCTTGTGCAGCATTAGGTCTGGCAAGCAAATTGGAGTGCTGAAATAAGGGAAGCACGTGCTGTTCCTTATTTCTGAATTTGAAGAGAGCATGCAGGAATATAGAAGATAAACTTATAAACAGCACTTGGCAGCACAAGGGGAAAAATAATCAAGATCTTTGATTCTTCTTTAAGATGCCACTGTGCATACTCAGGAGGGACCAAACATATATTTTAAAAGATGTAGAAGATCATCAGGGTTACATTATTGTAGAATTAGGCTAGCTCAGTAGTTAGCAGTAAATAAGGCAAAGAAAGATAGTCTTAGTTACTTTTCATGTGAAAATCACCATTTGTAATCAGTTTTGTATTTCACAGAAAGAATATGGTGTGCAATGAGCTGTATGAGCTGGAGAATTCAGTTTGACAGGTAGAGTGGCTACTTACATTACAGGAAGAGAGAAATTCTCTAGACTTGGGAACTCAGTGGTAGCGCTCCTGTGTGGGCCATTTTTGAAGCAGCTGATATAACCTCAAGTACAGCATAATGACAGCAGTCAGAGAGCTCCTTCCCACCCCCAGCTAGTTCTGTATGTCACTGTGCTGTTTGCTAACAACCTCAAACCTCTTCTGTTTAAGGATCCCTTTCCCCATTTCATTACTTCTGTTCTCAGATTATATTCCCTAAACACTACCCTATTACACTATCTCTAGCTCCCTGAAACACAATACTTTAAATACCTGAGAGCATTCAAGGAGAAGGGAGAGGAGAAACTTATATTCTTTTTGGCTGTATTTTAATGTATTCTTAGGTAGACTTTATCACATCCTAGGTAGCACTCCTGACCATCATCACCTCTTTATACTAAATTCCCTTTTATCACTGTTGCCTGGGGCAACTCAGTTTGGCTTCTGCCTTGATTGGTATGACTGCAGGGTTTAGCAAGCTTGGTAGACCAGATCCTGCCCTTGAACCTCTTCCTTGAAAGATCAGACAGTTAAAGTAAAATAAAAGGTCAGTATGTGAGTTTGGGGACGTCAAGTCAAAGGCAGCAGGGATGATATGGGATCTACTTACTCCTAGTGTGAAGACAATGGTGGAAGGACATGTGTGGGTCCAACCCCGTTGATAAATTGTGTGATCCAGGCTCCAGATGCACTTTTTCATTTATTCAATACTTGTGTAAATTGCAGATATAGTAGAGAGCAAAACCAAGCAGGCTGTCCTCTCCCTTCTCATCTGAATATCCTAACTGATAGGTTGGAAAGTCACATTTCTCTTTGTGCTGCATTTTTTCTGTCTCCACTCAGGATTCTCTGGGGTACAGGCAGGATCCTATTTAACATCACTGTGAAACAACAGCCTATTTCACATCATTTTGCATCAGCATAATAACCAGAAAAGGACTCCTGTGAGTTCTAAAGAACCTTAAAAGCATGATTAAAAAAAGAAATTGTATCTCAGCATCTGATGATGGAGATAATGAAATCTGCACTCCACTTAGCTACATTTTCCTACCTTGATTGCTCCTCCTGCAGTAGGTACCATGCAATATGGGAAAAAACGGTGTGGTGGAAAAGCTGAGGACTAGATTCAGGCTGCATTTGAGAGGCCTTACAATCTTCTGCCCCAGAATCATACTTCCTGTGTGTGCACAGTGATGCCTTGCTTGTAAGAACCAGTGACATGGCTGTGTTTGTGGCTGTACTTGCAGGTGATGGGTCTGACCTTGAAGACACATCCTTCAAGGCTCCATAGAGCTGTTGCACACCTGGGTTGGATTTTCAGGCCACCTGAGTGCCTAATGGGCCAGATGCACAGCTCCTGTGGGTCTCTTTGGATCCATGCACATGAATGACTTCGAATGCATGCAGCAAGATATGAGGTAAAATAGGAGAAAAGGAGACAGGGGATGTCTGAGGTGATGTCATGGCATTCATTAAAGCAGAAGAGCTCAGAGGAAAAAATGTCCCCAAAAACCTAGTACTTGATGAGTTGGCCTCACTCGTGAACCTAAATAGCGTGCTCTATAGAGATTTGCTGTCATCTATACCAGTAGGAAGCATAAATTTAATAAATTTCTCATCCTCAAACACTAACAAGTACATTGAAAAAAAATGTCCTGGCAGCTGGGAAAAGGTTTCCAAAAAGAAACAGAATGTTTTCCTCTAAATATTCTAATTTTAAAGGGGTCTGTCACAGCAACCAATTTCCATCACACTCCACAACTATTTTGTAGCTGCTGAGTGCCACCAAGGCCACCAAGGCATGGGCCAGAATGGGTATGGTAGAATGGGTGACAATGAGTCTCAGATGAATTTACACTGTGATTGTACATTTGGCCAGAGGGGAAGAATTCATCTCATATACAGGAAATTTGTTTTATTTTTCCTTTTATCATCCCAGTTTTCTCTTTCTCCCCCTGTCATGCCACAAGCCTACAGTGCTGAACTGGCAACATCTCCTGCCTTCCTCCTGCAGTGAATCACCATCTCTCAAACACAACAACAGATGCTGACTCCTCTGTCTGATTGTTCAGGGAAGATGCTGTACTTGGAGACAAGAAGCTCATCTCCACCTTGAGAGGTGCAAAAGCCCTTCTGAAGGGATGATGAAGAGCAGTGCCCGGGATCTATGGATCAGTGCCATAGGGCTCTGTCAAAAACAAGTCAGATGCCTTCAAAATGTTGTAAAAAATAACCCCAAACTGAGCATCTGTTTGAGCTGATGAATCAGCTTGGCACTCGGATCACAAATGTGGTTATTGCCATGGGGCTCTGGTCCTCTTTTCTTTCTCTCCTGAATTTGCAACCAGTCCCACTGATGTGGTAGAGTGGTGAGTGACAGAAATCAAACTGTTCCTTCAAGTGTCTTGTGCCAGCTTGAGGTGGGGGTTTGGGGCCATGATGGTTACAGGGAGTCAGAGCCTCACAATTTTAACATCCTTTGCAGATGCCTGTATTTGCATGTGCTGATCTGATGTAGCATATCAGAGGCTTAGACAAAAAACTGAACAGTGTGGCCATGACTCACACCTGGGGTAAAAACAGGATAGGCATGCAAAATATCTCCATAAATTTACCTTTGAAAATTCATACAACTGCGTTTTGAAGCATTTACAGGAGCTGACTGTCTCAAAGCGTGTTTGTAATTGGTTTTTTTGGGACACAGATACTTCTTAACCTCAATGCCCTGAAAACAGAGCAGCACAAGTGATTTCTGGGGCTGTTGTTTTTCCTTGATGGTCCCCAGGGTACATGAAAGAACTTGTGTGTTATTTTCCCTCAAGCTAGTGGCAGACATTAGAAAATTGAATATAACAATCCAATATGCCAGGCATAAATATGCTTTGCATATCTCACACCAAACCTAAATGAAAGGAAGTTCTGAGTAGGCAGATAGCTATTTTTCAATTTTATGGGACAAATGTGCCATTTCTGATAGCTTTGTCAGTAAAAAGCAAGAGCTGGAAATGCCAAGCTGTTTAGTGAAGCAGGATCAACATTCCTAATACTTCACGGGATCACTAATAGCTTTTGCATCTTTCAAGACAATCAGCCTTGATTGTTCCTCTGGATGCATTCCTCCAAAATTCATCCTACTAATTGCAGTATTTCAGAGCTGATATGTGTAAATAATAGCAAAGACTGTAAGCTTAGGGACTTTGAAAAGAACATCCTGTTACCTTAGTGTTGTCAGACTTTTTGTGGCAAAGCTGTTTATAAAATATACAAGCTACAAATCAAAGGAATGTGATGTAGTCTTCTTTTATTCAGGGAACTTAGCATGAAAAAGATGAAAATATGTTTGTGAAGCTTACTATCCAAGGTGATGAGCTTATGTGTACATGATGGTGAATCTTCTAGAAATAATTTTTTGCATCTGTGAAACACAGTTTTTCAGAGCCCCAAGAGTAATATTCCACCTTCAGAAATTTACAGGCGGATGAAAAAAAGCAGAGGCTATCTATTGCAGACATGCCTTAGAATGCTGTGCACAGAAATTTTTCTTTCTGTATTTAACTTTCCCTTCAGTGATTTAACATTGCAAATAAAACCAGTTAAAGATCTTGTGCAAGCACAGTCAGTGTTCTCACAAAAAAGGATCAGCACTGTAATGAAGTGGTCTCTCCAAGGAGTTAAACAGCAAGAATACTAAGTTAATTTTTTCAAGAAATTCTTCTGTTTGCTTGTGCTTCATTTAAGACATCTGGAAAGTGTGTCGAATTCAGTACCTGGGACTTGGGACATAAAAAGACATTGGCACATTTTAAACTTGTTTTCAAATTATTATAGATAACTTTTGGTTTGTTCTTATTAGGAAAGGGTTGAGGTTTTAACATCACAGTTGTTCTTTATTTAGCAGCATGTGGTTCTCCTGCGGTCATGGAGCGTTGGAAAGCTGGGCAGCAAGCTTGTTAGGTGGCAGCTGGAGCAGTGGCATGGGTGACACTGCAGCAGGACACCATGAGGATCCCGAGGTGAAGGAGAGGACACTTGTATGCTGTCCAAAGAAGTTTTATTCAAAGGATGGGTCAGGGGTGAGTGACAAGGGAACAGCGGTCTGTCAGGGGTTTTTAAAAGGGTTCATCCCAGAGGATGGGGAGCATAACATAACCAATAGGATAACATGTAGGAAGAAGCAAGGAACTTAGCAGAACCAATGGAATTATCACAGGGGAGGGGAGAAGCTTCTGGGACAAACCAACTGTTAAGATCAGGGTAATTGACACCGAACTTTCGAGAATAAAAGGGGTGGTATTGGTGTGTGCCAGTATTACTGATGGGACTGCCTTGGTCTGTCTGGTCCCAGCTGCTGACCAAACAGTGGCACCTGTGGAGTTTTCTCCCCAGAGACGCTATCCAGTACCTGTGCTTGCAGCTGGGCACGTGGGGACAAGTCCGGGCATGTTCCAAGCTCCAGTGCTTGCGGGCCGGAGCTTGCTTTGAGGGGGTCACTCCTCAGGCCTCCCTGAGCTGGAGAAACCTTTGAGGCAAGGTGAAAAAAGGAGTGGGATCTGATGGAGAGTTTTTAATCCAGAGTTTTTATTTCAGTGGCACAGCCTCTGAATCTTGCAACAACTCCAACCAAGCTCTCCAACAGAACCCCAACCGCGTGCTACACTTGCCCTTTTACTTGGGGAGAGGGCAAGGGGAGGGAACACAGGGAGCACCAACCAGGTATGAGGGGAGGGGGTCTGAGGTGAGAGGGACACCTGGATGGGCCAATGGCCCCCCAGGGGGTGGAGAGCATCTTTTGAACCTGCCAATTGCTCGAAGCTCTCCTTGGGATTTCTGGTTTGATGGATAGCGCCCAGCAGGGGTCAAGGGTGGGGAAAGGAGAGGTGATTGACAACCCACCTGGGGAAGGAAACCTCAGGGAGAAACCAAGGGAACTGAGGCAAGCCATGACATGGCACCGCAACAGGGTGGGTCTGAGTTGACGGGCAGGGGAAGGGGGCAGTACAACTGGGATTGACAATTTCATATAAGGGAGAAAAGGGAGGAGAGCAGGACAGACACCTTGAGTGGCAGCCTAGTGGCGGGAAAACTTAGGGGTGAACAACTTGGGAGGAACCATCGTGAGGGGACAAAACGGGGTACAAGGATCAAACCATTATTACAATCGAAATAACTCAGAAAAACACACTGCTACAGCAGCGCAAGTAATAAAATATAGAAATGGTAAGAGCAATAAAGCACAAAGTTGTATTTCTGCCTCAGTTTCCCCAGCACCTTGAATCAGTGTTCATGCTGAAGTTTAGTTATTTTGGGAGAGTTCAGGATACTTCTGGGAGATCCAGGGTTTGCTCCTGAACTCTGGAGCTTTCCAGCCCAGCCATGGCTTGGCTTGAGGCTGGCCAGCAGCATCTCTACTGCCCCAGCATGGGAAAGTCTGGGAGTATCCCTGATGATGCCTTCTTTCTCTGTCTCAAAGGACATGTTCCCTTGTCCTTTGTGTGAAGCTACGTATCATCACCTGAATGCCTTTGTTTGTTGCCAGGTCTCTAATCCATAGACAGAAAAGAAAAAAAAAGATTTGTGCCACAATTCTGCTGTTGGAATCCAGTTGCAAAGACAAATGTTGCATCTGGGACAGACAAGACATACTTTTGTTAGCAACTATATGAAGAAAATATAGCTGCTTCCTAATTTACCAGCCTAATTTACCCTAATTTACCCCCTGTCTTTACATTGTCCTCATACAGATTTGCAAAGACTCCCAGCAGATTCCTTCTGCTGAGAGGTCCTACTCCAAACAAATTAAACATGGACCTAGTTTTACACTATCTGACTAAGGTATTACAAGGAATAGTGTAGTGTTTACAGTGCAAGTTTTGATGGCTTCACCAAAAAAAAAAAAACAACAAACCCCCAAATGAAAAACAAACAAAAAACCAAAAAGCTCCCTGCACAATATCTTTAAGGTTTTAAACAACAAACCCCTTGCCCCTGGAAGTGTCTTTTTCATATGGATCTCAAGTATCATACAAATCACAAATTTCACCTCTTGAGAATTTTTCCTTGTAGAAAGAAAGCAGAGAGGTGAGACAGTGATGTGCCAAGCTAGTGAGTGAAGGACAAGCCTGGGGGCCAAGCATCGTGGCAGTTGTATGCAGCAGCTACCAGACAATATCCTGCTCATACTGTGAGAGTGATTACCCCAGTGTCATTCTGTCCCTGGAGAGACATGACTGTAGGCTGCACTGATTGAAGTCTGCAGCCACGCTCCTGTTGCAGACAGGTCTTTATAAAGTTTGCAGAGGAAATCTCATGAAGATATGGTCCCTTGGCAAACATGGCCAGCACCACTCACCACTCTTCCTGCCTCCCTAACTTGCCACTTAAAACCACAAAATTGGCCCACCAGAGCTCCCCATTCCCTTGTGGCTTACTGAAATTTGTTAGGACGTGGTCATGTTGTAACATGGAGCTTGATTAGCTAGTGGAACAATATGGTCCCCAAAAGCCATTAGGTTAACCTAAAAAATAATTATTCTTCCCAGATATAAATTTAATCTTCACAGTCTTTTGGAAAATAAAGTCATATCTGAAATAGGCATTGCTCCATGCCACCTTTCTTTATGACAAGCTGCAATTACTTCTTATTTCTCCTTGGTATCTGAACAGCAGCTAGAATCACTGGCTCTCCTCAACTTACTCCCACAGAAAATGTCAGCAGGATCTAATTATCAGAATGAAATGAATTTGCACTGATGCCTGCTTTCTTATCTGCATAATAGTTGAGCTAAGCATTCTTATTATCTCAGTTACGAGTTTGCACATTTTGTTATCTCCCTGGAAAAGGTGTTCAGATGTATGTACCCCATGTTTGACTAAGCTTAAAGAAATCAAGCCTTAGGTGAAAACACTGAGGAACATGGTGGTATGGAGTGAAGAACTCCTTGTAATTCCTTAATTTGTGTTAAGGATTTCTCCTTCATCTGAAACATGACAAATTCTGGTTCTGCAACTCTTTGAGCAGGCACCCAGCACCCCTATGGACTGCAGCTTTGTCTTACATATTTCTGTGGGAATGGCCTAATGTTCTGTATATGGAAGAACATGTATATGTGGTTGTCTGACTGTGCTGCAAAGGTGTGTGGGACACAGAGTACCATCAACCCAAGGTGCGCACAGCCCAGTTTCCTAGCCTTGGGCACGGTCAGCTGTCTGTTGGGAAGCTCCAGATCATATGAAGTAACTTTTATACATCCTCTGTTAATGCCACTGCTGAGCAAGGGGTTTGAATGAGTGACTGTGGCAAAGATAGCTACAAAGAGCTTAAAGCAGCTGCTCAGTCAAAGACCACTAGAGAAGCAAAAAAATGCACAGGAAAGAAAATGTCAGAATAGTCTTAAGGGGATGGAGAGTTCCTTCATGCCTAACACAATTGCAACAGGATTGATCAGGCCCTTACTTCAAGGTAGCAGATGGCCTGAGCTGCCTGTTCTGTCTGTCCTACTCATAATGATGAGCATACGTTTTAGCCCTCTGTCCTGCACCGGGTTCAGAGATTTTAAACTGGGGACAGATTGACACTGTGACTATTTGTTCTTTGTAACTTCAACAAGAAAGCCTCTCCCCTCCCAACCCACTGCTGCCAGCCCCCAGGAGCAGGAATATTAATGAACTTGGATGGAACTCTGTTGATCCAGACTAAGAATTGGGATGTGAAAGGCTCCTTTCCACCATTTATCTGACGGTCTTAGACTTCAGGTTGAGTAAGAAGTAGCTCTCCTTTTCCAGTGCTGAGGTTACAGACTATCCATAACCTCTTCCTTGCCAGGGGCAGACAACTCCCTGTCTCAGGACAGAAGGAAAAATAGCCTCATGCTCCTGGCACTGACTGAGAAACATTGCAGAATGAGAACCAGGTTCAAGTCACCAACCCGTTTTTCACCAGTGCCGTGCATTCCTCTCTCTGTCTATGTCCTAGCACAGCCTGGAGAACAATACTTGAGTCTTCTAAATATCCATGTGAATTTTCAACTCTCTTTGGTTCACAGATGTGTGTAACTGCTGAGGGGGAAGGTTTGTGACCTATCTGTATCTCAGACCTAGGCAGAAGTGAGGAGCAAAAAGGCATATTCAGTGTAATAAATGATCTGGGAAAAAATACCAGCTCAATAGCACTTGGAAAACAGCCAAGTATATAAATAACTTGACAATTCAGGTGTCTGTTTCCTCTAAATAAATCTATATCTGCCATGAAAACATACCTCATGCTAAGCCAACAAATTGAGGAAAACACAAATCTTGCAGGGCTTAAGTTAGATAGAGGCACTGAAGATCACTATCAATTTTAGCATTCATAGCAAATGCACAGAAGGTGCTGATTTTGAATATTGTGGCTTCATTCTGCAGATTCACTTTAAATGGATTATCAGTAGTTGTATAAGCACATACCTGGAGTGCCTGGAGTTCAAGTATTAGACAATAGCTGTATTGTGAAGTGTAGGTACATTATTGTATTGGAGTTTTCCTCTAGCATTTAATTTAGCCAGAGAATTACTGACTGATCCTTTGTACCTAACATTCCTTTGGATGCAAAAGGATGCTTCAAAAAATCTGTCAATTTATGCAGTACTCCAAATATCAAAGATCAAGGATGTATATATTATATCAAGTGATTAAATACAGCAGATGAGAAAGTTAAATATTAAATTCTCCCCCACTCAATTGCCTGTGACTTCCCTCACCTGGTATAACTCTTCAAAAAAGTGGCATTTTTTTCCCCCAGCACAAACACCATTGTTTTATACCCAATATTGATCTACTTAACATAATATGCAGTCCTTGAGCTTTGATACTTGTTCTGAGAAATACCAATAGAAAAGTACTAGTGAGTTTGATGAGGCGAGCTGAGTTGCAGTCAGCTTCTAAGAAGCATTGTTTGTCAGAGCAACTGTGGTGTATGGGGCTATAAGCCAGAGAACTGAAATGTAACAATTTGCCAAGCACGGTGTTCTACGTAGCAGCTTAAAGTACCTAAATGTTGTGCAGTGGTGTATTACTTTCCCTCCTCCAAGAACTTGGATAGATTACAAAGTTGTTATTTGTTCCAGCTAGCAATTACTCTGTCACTGTTTGATTCTGAAACAGGAAATGTGTTGAATGCTTATCTCATTTTTCCTAAGAGTTGAAAAAACCCCCCAGCTCCTGCTGTGGACATTAGACGTTACAGGGATAGTCATAACATTTTTGGGCACTAGGAGGTGTGCTGGGAATTCCATGTGGCTGGGATGGGCGGGCCATGGGCACTCTCTAAACTCAGCCGTCCATGATCCTGTCCCTGTGTCCAGGTGGCTGGAGTTGGAGCCAGGGCTTAGGGATGGATAAGGAGGTGAACAGATTGGTTTTTCTGTTTGATTTTTATTAAAGTGGCATCACAGCATTTCCTTTGCACATACAGAAAGAGAGTAGCTGGGCAGCCTTCTAGGACCTGAATGGAGGTTACAAGGCAGCTGGAGAAGGGCATGCAGTGATAGAACAAGTGGTATGGCTTCAAGTGGAAAGAGAGTAGGTTTAGATGAGGTATTAGGAAGAAATTATTTAGTGTGAGGATGGTGAGACACTGGAAAAGGTTGTCCGGGAAGGTTGTGGCTATGGCATCCTTGGAAGTGTTCAAGTCCAAGCTGGAAGGGACTATGAAAACCCTGGTCTAGTGGTAGGTGTTCGTGCCTATGGCAGGGGGTTGGAACTACATGATTAATATCCTTTTCAATCCAAACCATTCTGCGATTCAGCATCGACATCCCACCATGTCGGATGCGGCTCGGATGCTCTTTTCCGTCTCAGCAATGCCCCCAGAAGGGACTCCTACCTTGGTTCCTGAAATCTGTGCTACCGAGTAGCCCTGCAGCAAACGCCTCCTGGCGTTCGGGGCCAACTCTGAGTCCCGGCACCCGAGAGGACGCGGCGCTGCAGCGCTGTCCCCGTGTGCCGGCCGTGGGCCGCTGCTCCGCCGGCCGGGAGCGCGGCGGGGCCGCGCTGCCATCCCTGCCGCGCCCGGCAGGTGGCAGCGTCCGCCCGCGCACGGCACCGGCTCCGTGCGGCGCCCGCGGGACGGCGCGGCTGGCACCGGGAGGGAGCGCGGCTGGCACCGGGAGGGAGTGCGGCAGGCACCGGGAGGGAGCGCGGGAGTCACCGGGGGGGAGCGCGGGAGTCACCGGGGGGGAGCGCGGCGGCACCGGGAGGCAGCGCGGGAGTCACCGGGGGGGAGCGCGGCAGGCACCGGGAGGGAGCGCGGCTGCCCCGCCACGGCCGTCGGCTGCGGGGGGCAGCTTCCTTCTCAAAGTGCCGTGCCCGAGGTCAGCGGCTGTGGAGGTATTAGCCGCCCAGAAGATAGCTTTAGTTTCTTCAACCACAGGATCTGGTATCAGGATCATGACCATTTTAAGCCACGTGATTCCCATTCCCACGAGCAGCAGCGAAAGGAGAAGGCAGGAGAAGAAAGGGATTTGGGAGGAAGTGTTTTTTAGTCCCTTACCCCTGTATTTCCCCTTCATTTTCTCTCCAAAATTTCTGAAACTGCCTTCTCACCTCAAACGTTTTTATGTAATTATTTGTTCGTTCATTGTCGTTTTTAAATTCCAGGGTATTTTGAAAGATTAAGAGTTTTCTGCTGAGAACTAGTCCTTATTGGAATGAACAGTAGGGAATCAGGAAAATCATTACAAAACAAGGAGGGAAACCTGACGGCTTTCTTTTCCTTACCTGCTTCTGCTCTCCCTCATTTCATCCTGTTAGAGCAGAGCTGAGAGAGCCCCTTGGGTAAAGCATGCCAGCATGCTAAGTGGGGAGCACACTGCTGTGAGGACAGACAAATTTTACCTCAAAACTGTTTTATAAATGAAGATTTGTAGCAAAAATACGCAATGCTCACATATTGAGTCTTTCCCTAAAAAGGAAAATTCTGGAGTAAGTAAAGGCACACCACAAAAGTGAGTGTGAACCAGCCAGCAAATCAGCATTCAAGGCAGCGTAAGGCAAAGCATGGAAAAATGGCCACGTCATGGTGGAAAATCCAAGAACAGCCTGAGACAGCAAGAGGACTCAGGGCAGTGCAAGACCTGGAGGTGAAGTGTTTCAGCAGACTCACAGGAGAGGGCTGAGGCTCACAGGATGACCACATGGTGCTAAAATGTGAGAGGCCACTTTAGGTGTGGCCCAGATTGACAAGGAGGCTCTTGAGTGCCTGCCTGGATTTGCCTGAAGCATGTAACCATTGGGAATGTGACTTGAAAGCCTTAGTAGCAGAACTGTAGCATGTGTACGTGCTTTTAATATAAGGTTTATTTACTAGGTATTGAGCAGTGTCTCAGTCAAAGCTGTTTCCTGGGTAGTGCAAACCTGTGATTGCCTCATGTGCAAAAACTGGTGCAAAATGATCCGCCATTTTAGTTCCAGTAGGGCATCCACTGTGTACCAAGGAGATAATTTTGGTTTAATTGCAGTTTTGTGCCTGGAAGAAATTAATTAACAAGTTTGATTATTTGTACTTGATAAAATTTTAAACTGTGCATGTTAATTCCCAGGATTTAATTCTATTAGTATAATGTAAACCCCCCCTTTTTTTAAATTTTACTTTCCATAGCTTCTTATCTTTCAATGTAATTTACTTAATAAAGCTTATAAGTTCAGCAGTAATATCAACTTTGTCTTCAGCTAAATAAGAAGGAATCCAGCAGAACTATGGTAAATTTGATATGATTCATTTTTTAGCCTGCTTTTGCTGTTTCTTTTTGTCTTTTGAAAATAAGGACCCTGTAGTAGCGCAAGTTTAATTTTGTTTTCCAACACCACACATACTACAGCTTGCCCTGCAATCTTTAAAGGCAAGGGAAGGCCACTTTAACCTTTGAATAAAAGCAGATGGTTTTTAGTCCCTTGGGATTTCCTAGCCTACCACAAACAGGTCTGCAGCTGGCTGTGGATGGTGTCTTGGACGTGCTCCCATCTGGGCTCCTCAGGGTGCATCGGCTGAGGTTCCCAGTGGGTATATGCTGCCAAGTCCTGTTTTTTCATAACTTTGCCACTCAAGAAAATTAAAAAAAGCTGAAGCAAATACCAGTGAATGCAACAGTACCATACTCACGTCTTGATAACAATAATTTGAAGTATATTCCGAGTGCTGGCAGGAAAGATGAAAGGAAACTTCATTTAGGTGTGTTGAAGAGCTGCAAGTGTTGATTGCTGGCACGAATAATGCAGTCCTATATAAACGTTTGATCCTGCAAGCTTTTATAATGCTGTGAACAAATCTTTCCTGATGAATGATGACTCAGAACAGAGCTTTTCACTTGGCATTTGATAATTCATTTCAATTGCAGCAGAAAATAATTGTTCTGTTCAAGCATACCAGGATGTACTTACTCTGTCCCTAATGAGCACATTAGAGCAGGCAACTCATCCCTGTCTGATTTTAGCACAGGCCACAAACTTTATGACTGACTCATTATTCAGTCAACTCTCAGTCCTAAAGAATAAAACTCCAATGAGTTGCAATGGTCTTAAAAAAAACCCCCTGTATTTTCCCTTTTCATAAGTCGCTCAGGTATTCACTGATTTGTTGGAAGTATCAATGGATCTTTGGAAATACTACTGGTGAGCCTCATGTACTCTGTATTTTGCTTGAAAACCTTAAAAATGGAGCAATATGATTTTGATTATGGAACAGACAGACTAAAGAAAAATAAATCAATTTATATTTTGTCTACAGTCAGAATGTGTCTTAAATAAATAGTTCAAATGTAGGCAGAATTTTCAAAAAATAGTGGATGACTCAGAAAAACATGTCATACCAGCACTTGGTGTGCTGGTATTGTCTTTGAGACTGCAGGGACCATTTAGCATTGCTTTTAGGGAGGCCTGAGTCATCAACAATGTCAAAAGACATGTATCTCTTGGGTAAGAAACTGCTGTGCTGCATTGGTGACCCTTATCTCACTCAGGGAATATAAGAGAGCTTTGCTTTCCAGAGTATCCTTCTTAGGTTTGTTTCCATGAGGAAAGGCAGAACTGGACCTCTGGGTTACCCAGCTTGTTTGAGGCGTAGTGAAACTTCTTTGAAGGTGTAGTGAAGGAGTGAGTCAGCCCTTGATAAAACTGTCAGGTTTCAGAAAATTATTTTTTTCAGAAAATGGTTTCTAAATCCTACAAAATAGCAGCAGAAAAATTGGTAGGTGTATCATACAGTGTGGAAAATTTGTGTACTTAATTCTCACTGGGGCACTTTGGCTGTCTTCAGGGAAGGTGAATGAACACACCGAAATGTCTCTATAGTAATGAAAGAAAACTCATTGTGCCACTGGAAATTGAAGCTGCATGGCCCCGTGGGTAATAAATTGCTACTATTCAGGCTCATGAGCGCATCAAGCTGATGCAGAGCACTCTAATGACCATTATAACTGACTGCAGTGAAAAAGACTGTTATTTAAGTACATTTCAAAACGTACTGTAAATTGGGCAAAGGTACAGCTGCACTTATGCACTGAGACAGCCTCCGGTTTTATTTGGTCTGACAGACTGTGCTCTTTTGAATTTAGGTTTCATCTGTGTGAGCTGAATGCTCTTATGGCCTCTGTTGGAAGGGGAAGCAGCAAAGCCAGGGAGAAGGGGTCCTGTTCACAGAAGTTCCAGCTGGAAAATGCAGGTTTTGATGAAAGCAAGGCAGGGGAGGGGAGGGTCCAGCCACCATTCACATCACAATTCTGCCCTTCCCTAAAAACACCTACTTGTATCTCGCACCAAACGTGACCCCTCTGGAGGCAGTGTTTGTGAGTGAACCTAAACAGGATCTTTGAGTCAGTGCTTCACAGACCTTTACACAGCCAGAGGGAACCAGTTTCTTTGCTTTATATGACTTTCTGGGCCTTGCAGTCCAGACTCCCCTCCACACTGTGCCTGTGTCAGGTTTGTTTGATTGGTGTCTACTTCTACTGCACTTCATAAGTTGCTTGAATTACAGAACATGAAGCTTCTTTGCTGTGCCATATGGACAGTGAAATTTATGGCATAGTGTCAGTGAGTGTGATACAGCCTTTAGCTGGGATTTCCAGCTTGAGGTCCATCAGTATCTCTCATCTTATGCTTTTTATGGCTGGATCCCTCATGGTCAACTTTGCTTTTTGTCTGTTTGGCTCTTTTGGGCCTAGCTGAGTCTTTTATTGAAGGGTAAGAGGTGGTGTGTGATGTATTGATTTATTTTTAATCTGAAGAGATCATGTGGATACTGTGGAATCATGTAACATGGTGTCTTAAATCAGTTTATCACCTGGCAGGTACATTGTGATCAAGGAATGGAGACAGGCAGCTTGCAGTAAGCAAGCTGCCACCAACATTTGGGCAGCTAGTACTGCAAAAAATTGCCTGTAGTTATGATATTTTATTAAAAATCCTTTTCTAGGATTTTTCCCCTCCTGAGGAGCTGGGAGCCCTAGGAAAGAAATGTAAACAATAACTATCTGCTGCTGTGGAATGCAACAGGTGCATCTTCCATTGGAACATGTGGATTGTTTTCACTTGATGACCAATCACAGCCACCTGTGCCAAGGCTGTGAGCAGTCACAGGATTTTGTTATGCATTCTATTCTATTCTTGTTCTTTGTAGCCTTCTGATCTTTCTTTTCTCTCTGTTCTTTTAGTATGGTTTTAATGTAGTATTTTAATATAATATATAACATAATAAATCAGCCTTCTGAGAAAAATAGAGTCAAGCCTGTGTCTCCACAAACAGAGAGTTCATCACAACAATTATCTGTATGAGCCTTATGTTCAGATCTGTGCTTCCCAGGAGCCAACCAATCCCACAACAGTGTAGTAAATAAAGGTGGACATCTTATCTAATGAATTAGCCATGGAGAAAATAAAGCACACAAATTACAGTCAACTGCTTATAATTGTGACTTTCCTAGAGAATGACTGAGTCAGGATTAAAGAATTATTGCATCGGTGTTTGCTGACACAATTTGGTTGCTGAATAAATTTCCAGTAATTGGCGGCAATCACTCCAGGCTTTGTCAGGCAAAATGGAGACTTTTCTTTGGGTGAAGCCCTGAAAGTCAGCGGAAAGACAAATGTCCAAAAGACAGAGCAGTTTTCAAAGGATGGGCTCTATGGTCTGCATGAAGCTTGAGGTGAGGACATCATCCAAATCCTGAGTGTGTCCAGAGCATCAGAGTAACTCTAAAGAGAAAGGCATGAACTAAAAGGTTTTTCTCCCAATTGCTGAGTTTCCAAAATTATCGAGAAGTTGCACAGAAATCGTTCATTAATTCTCAATCTCTTGTTTTTTTCTTTTTCATATCTGTGAATAACAAGATCATTATGTCACTGGTCAGATGATTAAAGTAAATTGGCATTTATTAATAGGTCAATGTCTTTATTAATTTTGAACATGGTACAAACAATTTTAAAAAGTTTTTTTGTTTTTGTTTGTTTGTTTGTTTGGTTTTTTTTTTCCAAATGCCACAAATCTTTCTTAGCTATTCACTTCTCTTGGTATAACCTCTGCACCATTCCTGATTCTAGGAGAAATTCAAGGAAGCAGCTGACATTATGCTGGACATGTAGTGTGAAATAAAAGGATCTGAACAGGCATTTTCTTACTAAGTTAACGTTCTGCTGCATTCTTTTATTCTGTATATTTTTGACTGTTTTTGAAAAAGCGTGGCAGCTGAATATCTTGAACCAGCTGAGAGCATTTGTGTTTAGACATGAAGTTAAAGATCAGAAGTTTTGATGTGTAACAGCTGTAGAGGAAATAGGTGCTAAACGCTGACAAGTCTGCCCAGATTAGGCTGCTTCAGGTAGACAGCTAGCTGGAAATAGTAGCACATCTGTATGAGACAGTTGTTCAGTGTTTGCACTGAACAAAAAATATCTTTTGTCTTTGCTAATTTCCAGCTTACAAAGGAAAAAAACCCTCCCAAAATCCCATAAAAGCCAAAACAACAATAATAACAACAACAATAAAAATAGAGATGCCTCCATTACCAGGTAATAAAATCTCAGTCGGTTGGAGCCATTTCCTTCATGTGTTTGGAATGCATGGTACATTCATTTCCCACCTGGCCCAATGGTCACTGATTCTTCTTGAGACATTTTATTGGTCCATTGTCTCAAAAGGCCTAAAATTCCTATACCTTCCATTTAGCCCTTACCTGGGCTGAAATCAATTTGTAGCATGTTTTGGCACTACATTTGAACACCTGCCATCTAGTGACTATGTTGATGGGGTGGGAACATGGTTAGGCAAAAAGAAAGTCACAAGAGAAAGATTAAATATAGTTAAAATTATTGTCAATATTCTGTGGCATTGAGATTTCAGAGCTGTGAGGAGTCTGTGTCAGTGGATATTGTTTTATAAGTTGTGTTGTTTTAACTCACTTTGGGACCTGATTCTGAAGGAAATTTCTTAATTAACATTCTACATATTTGACAATAAAGTTCAAAGGAATCAAGAAGTACTTAAAGTATAGAATTAAAAATAGCTCAATTTCTGAAATATCTGATACTGGTAAAATATACATCTTCTATCTATGTTTAATTAAATTTCTTTTTAAAAATATCCCCTTGTTTCAAGAATTAGGTCAGTTACTACAAATACCTTGGCTCATTTAAACAGTTCTGAATATTTCCATTATGAAAACTGACTTACACAATATTTATAATTTAACATATTTCTGGTTTTCAGGGAAATAAAAAAATCCTTATGCTTCTAAAACAGTGATAATAAAATAAAACACCTTATTTGTGAAACTTGCAGTTGCCTGTAACAGTAAGGCAGAAAGGTGGTCATTGACTTTAGTGTGATCTCCATCAGGCTGTTGTGCATCCCTTTCTGTGAAAATAGTTTCCTATGACTCTCAGGAGCATTTAAATAGACCAAAATTAGTTGTACTTTTTTTAAAAGAAAGGACTCAGCCTTTGCATTACACAGTCAAATAATTCTGCTGAAACCAATGAGACTCTCTAAGGGTTTTAGCTTGCTGCAGCTGAAAATTGGTTCTGAGTCTGCAGTATTAGAGACTCGGGCATCATGAGCAGTGAGTGAAAGCTAGAACTGTAAGTGTGGAAATCATATACCAAAGGGCACTTTGGGCATTTCCCCTTGATGCTCCACATTGGAAGTACACACCTCCCTCCTCTGATTATGGAGAGAACTGGGCTACCAGCACTTGGGTTAAATACCTAAATATACTTAATGCCAAAGTGTCAATAAACTTCCACTTCTAGTGCAGCCCTCTGGTCTTTTCCATGTTTTCCTAGGAGAAGGAGGGCATGCAGCTGGGAGAAGCACACCTTTCTGAAAAGGCACAGGAACTGCATGGGTCCCCAGTTGGGAGAAGTGACACAGTGATGTTTCCATCCACAGCTGCAGCCATCTGGACTGCCTGTGAAAGCGGGTAGTCTCCCCAGACATGCAGAAGCAGCTGGCACAAGACTGACTTCCAGGTCAGGCTTCTGAGCTTAGGATATAAATACAGCTGCCACTGACTTCAAATGCTGGTGGACTGAAGGGTGCAGAAGGTTAAAGCAACAGTCAGGCAGAAGTCATTCAGTCCAGGCAGGGCCACATGCTGTTGCATCAAAACAAGTAAGTTACACACTGAAACCCCTCATGTAATTTTTCCAAGCACAGACAGCAAGGCATCAGTGAAGACCACAAAAATCTGAAAAGTAAAATACTGGTTGGCAGCGGCTAGACATGAAAGTGAGACACAGTTTAGGATGATGTAGCATATTCCTGAAATTGTCACTGCTCATGTTTTGACAGCATTACAAAGGAAATAATTTTCCCAGTTTTGAAATATGCATTTGAACGTCTGTTCCATTAAACACACATCAGTATGTTGCCACCTGTTCCAGTCATGCTTGAAAATGAATAGAATGCAGAGATAATACACCTGCCTGGCCTTGTAAATGTTCTGCAGGGAAAAATTAAAATTA
This sequence comes from Onychostruthus taczanowskii, assembly GCF_017590055.1. Taxonomy (NCBI): domain Eukaryota; kingdom Metazoa; phylum Chordata; class Aves; order Passeriformes; family Passeridae; genus Onychostruthus; species Onychostruthus taczanowskii. The sequence goes on from NW_024505118.1 coordinate 504,963, forward strand.
GGTAATGTAAGTCAAATTTGGATGGATAGTCCTGTTACAGTCAACATTAAATCCAGTGCCCTTAATTACTTTGTTGCCTGAATTGGAAACCCTTCAAATAATGGGGTGGGGGGGGTGGGGGTGGGGGGGAATAAAACTTCTTGACAATTAAGAGCCAAGGGATATGTTTTTTTTTTGCAAAGCCCATCAGTTACCCACTGATGACAGCAAATCCCCATGCAGATCAATCAGAGAGGTGATATAAAATGGAAGCAAGTGTTGGCACACACACTATTCAAAGATATCAAAGGTAATGTTGACATGGCTAAAGATAAAGCAAGCAGAGGTGCCATTGAGATCCCACTGAAATCAGTAAAAATCTTCCATTTACACTGCAGGAATGTGATGTAGCTATTAAAAAATAGGAAAGAAAATATACCAATTAAGGACAAAAAAAGGGGTTAACTTAAAGCATATACTAATGCTTTTAACGTATCTGCTAAAGTACTTTAAAAACCAGCTTATTTGCTGTCTGAAAACTGGGACTCTTAAAATAGCTTCCAAAACCTTTGTCTGAGGGAACCTCACTCTTGCATCCATGCAGAGCAGATGCAGGCTTATGGTGTGCTTTAAACCTCAGGGTAGAAATTTCTGCCTAGGAAGTTTTCCTGCATAAATATATAAGACATTGAAGCTGTGGGTATCTCTGCTAGAATGACTGTGAAGTGCTGTAAATCAGCAAGAGATGAGAAGATAATATGCACATCTCATGTACTCATTTCTGCCTGTTGGGCTCTTACATGGTGTTTACTTGTGAAGAATCACTGCTAAATGAGTCTGCTCCACACAGGCTCTTGGGCAGTTGTCCCACCATGCCATTTCATTACCCATCATGTTTAAGGAGGGATGAGTGGCTGCAAGGACTCACTGTGCAGTTTACTAAGCTTGCATGTGGCTTTTCTAGGTAAGAGCTGTGTGAAACTCAGAAACACTTCTTTCTTCTCTGATTTTTTTTTTCTTTTGAGATACAAGGGTTCAATAGCCCTGCAGCCATCAAGTCAGTGGCCTGCTTGTAAATCTCTAATGAACTTGCAGTTGCAAAGGCTACCTGTCCGTCACAAACCAGGTGCACACTATGTGGCAGGTAGCTCAAATACTTTATAAGTCACATTTACATATGTATATGTATATAATGTATATGTATATGTATATGTATATGTATATGTATATGTATATGTATATGTATATGTATCTCCCATGCAAGTAAATCAAGACTGGGCAGAAAGTCAGGTTTTGTGCCTGGTTAATATTCCTTTTGCAAACTTCTCCCCTGAGCAAGCTGTCACTGGACTGCAAGAGGCCAACTTCACTCTCTGGATATTTCAGCTAGGAGCCTCACTGATCTGACCAGAAACTGGCTATGAGGCACGTCACTGAAATCCAGCTACTGCTGCAACTTTGTCTGAATTCAAGGATCACCAGTTCTGGATTCAGTAAATTACTGCTCACCAGTTAGGATGTTAAACATAGTGTTACAGACAAATACCAAGATAATTACATAGAGAGGCTCTCATACTGTATGACTTAGGAGCTAATTTAGGCTCCCAAGTCACTTAGAGAGTCTGCAAAGAAACACTGATTCCCTCAAAGGAGAATTCAAAGCTTCAAAATTCAATATCTATGAGAGTTTAAAATAACTGATGTGAACGTAGCAACTGTGCTCCATACTTTGTAATTCTTCTTGTACATTAACTGGTCATGAAAGTTCTCACAACCTCTTTGTACAAAGCTGTTGTGTGATCTTGCAAAAGGCTGACAGACCTCCCTTGAACCCCACAGTACAGTACAGTGCAGTACAGTGCAGAAGGCTGCTTGTGCCTGGTGTCCCAATGGTCATCCCTTGGTAGCAGGGTAACTCTACTATTAAATATGGTTCCACATTGATTCCTGATGTTCCCAACTGAAATTATGGTATTGGCTTTATATAAAATGCCACTGACAGCAAATTCTTGAATTGTCCCATAATTCTGAGATGCCTAACACATTATTAATATCTTTCTTATTCCAGGCTCTGGTTTGTGAGGTTTCTATACATGATGTGTGTATTATACATCACTCACTCACAGTATTGTCCTATGAGTTTACACTGAAGCAAAGCCTGACACATGTGATGAATTAAAAAAACATTCAGCAGTGTTAATTGTACTCAGTTCTTGATACTTTACTGACAGATGCCAATGACAGAATGTTCAGTTAAGTGTGATGTGGTGAGACAGGCTTTCGTCATATAAACAATCACCATAAATACATGTAATGAGTAGAATAATAGAAAAGAGAGCTGGAAAGGGCCTTAAAATGTCTCACAGAGCAGGCCAGATACCCTAATGGATATTTCTCTAACCTCTTCTTTAAGAACCCCACAGATGGACCTTCTCCGAGTGGGCTATTTGCAGTCTTTACTACCCTTAACTGAGTCAATGTGCTACCTAATATCTTGCCAGAATCTTTTTTTGCTGCAGATAGGGTCTACTGGTTTCTGTCTTATTCATCATGGATGCAGAAAACATAAGCCTCCCTTCTTTGCAGCAAGCTTTTCTGTATTTGAAAACCATTGTCATGTCTCTGCTTCATTTTCTCTTCCATAGATGGCACAGTACCAATTAGTTCAATCTTTCTTTGTAGCTCATGTTTTCTAGTTCTCTGATAATTTTCTAGTTCTCTGATCATTCTCACACTGCATAATAAGAGCTTTGTGAAAGAAAAAAGGAATCAGAATTACTTTACTTATTATTACTTCAATTCATTATTCAATCACAATGAATTTTATTTGGGTTATTTCTAGTCTAACTTTACTTTTGATGCTTAATAATGTGCACACAGATATATTCCTATGGATTTTGCTTCTGGGTTATGTTGGCTCACAGTCTTTGTGAGTTGCATGTCAGGAAATAACAGAAGTCTACAAGCCAAACAGACATGCTCTCAGGGCTGAGAAATAAAGACATCCTCTCTTTCTTGCTATGTGGCAGCTAACGTTCCCCTAATAAGACCAGATGCTTGCTTGAAATTGTATATCTGCTACCAACCTACGAGTCCACTGCAGAGGTGTGAACAGCTTCAGTCTGTCTGTCCTTCCTCATCCTGTTGGGCACGGCCCCAACCTCTGGGGCTTCTGCAGCTTCTGTTGCACATACCGGACAGCCTGGTTACCCCTCTGGTCTCCGCTTTTTCCCACAGACCTGTGGCTGACCACGGACTCAGTGACTGCAGCACAACGAGTGCGAGGGGCTGAATTCAGGTTACACAGCTGTCATTAGTGCCAGCCTTCCTTGTCTAACAAAGCTGCCATCCAAATAGGCTTCCCCTGGACAGGGGTTGAAGGAAGGAGTTTCCATGTGCTGCCCATGATATGCAGGTCCATGCTGAACACTTCTGAAGTGTTTCTGTATGTTCTGTTTCTGACCTAGCAGAAGTTTTCTTTCAATAGAGGCTTAAGTGACACTCTTAACACAGTTTGCCAAATCAAAATACAACGGTGGTCCCAAGGAGCTATTACAATAAAGAAGCTTCAGTTCTTGACTCTTGCAGTTGAGTAGCATATAAAAATAAATCTACTGAAGTCCCATAGAATACTGAAATAATGTTATTCTCATATACCATATATAAGAACATGACATATATCATATATGATCCATATGTAAAGCCTTAGTGCAATGCTTCCATGGATATGTTTTTGGGAAAATACTCTGTCTGCAATGAAGGCAAGAAGAAGCTTGGAATCATGTCTACCAAAGCCAACAGACCTGAGTAAAGGAAATAATGATTCTCATTAGCCTGAGTGCTATATAGAGGGATATCTGACAATCAAAGAGTTAATCCAATTGAAAAAATTAAAAGACTCCATACAACCTGTTCCTTTAAGTGTTGCTTTCTTAATTTTAATGCAATTTCTGCAAGAAAGAAAGAAACAGAAGGATAAAAGCTGCTAGAAAGCTGTGCAGTTTAGGGGAGAAAGGAGAGGAACAAAACCAGAGGGGAAGAGAGGCAGAACAAAAGAAACTCACCCAGAGAAAGGACAGCAAGGAATATCCACTAAAAAGGAGAGAAAGGCTGGCATCAAAAGGGGTTTTCAACCTCAGAAAGCAGCAAGCAGCCAGGCACTGCAGGTGGTATCACCAACAAATTGTCTGCAGAGAGAGATACTCTTGCAGGACATGCTACTGGTGTAGGGGTTAGGAGAGAAAGGGTGGTTTTTAGAGGACTGAACTTCAGAGAGATTCTTTGAGCATGAAGATTCAAGCTGTTTTCCAGTTGCTGAATGAAGCTCAGCGATCTGTTGCACCTTTTGTGTTTCTCTTTTTTGATTGACCTGTTATTTGTGGACTCCTGCTTCAGTGAGCTATAATAATTAAAAAATATTGAGTTTTTAATTAAAGGTATAATGAATTTGGATTTTACTCACAGAGAATGATGTTCTATGTGGAAATTGATATTGTTATATAAGAATGTAATGCCTCTGCTGGAACACCCTTTTGAGGGAGACACAGCTAAAGAAATGATAAGAATATATAATAAGAATTTTGTGGACTGTTCTAGTCTCCTTTTCCCCCCATAAAATAAATTATGCATTAACATCTTTGGTTTCCCTGGGTCATCCAACTCCTAATATCCCCCAAAGGATGCTCAGCATCTTAATGCTCCCAAAAGTGATGTCACATATGTGAATCACAGTCACCAGAATCAAATATTCATAATCTGAAACACACATGCTTTCTTTTGTTACTTTTGGCTTGCCCCTGCACAGGCACTGTTTTGAGGCCTGACCATTTCCTGTTTGGAAAGAGGCTGCCTTTGGCATGCACTGGTAGGAGCCTGTGGACCCAGCAGCTAGTGTCAGCAGGAGGGGAGCAGGGCAGCAGGGGCAGTACACAACAAGCCCACTGCCTCCCTCCAGCCCTAGCCAGGTTCCACCCCAGCGCGTCTGCTCTCCAATGCTGATCTGTCTGTGAGCAAAAACACAGACCAAACATGGTCTGTGGAGGAGGAGATCTAATTTTCCCAGAGCCATTCATCCCTATGAATGTTCCCCGTTTCCAAGCTCAGTTCTTCAGAGCTGTTCACAGTTGCTCTGTGAGCTGCAGAAAGAATAAAGCCCATGGACAAGCCAGGTTGGATGGGGCTCTGAGCAGCCTAGTGGAAGTGTCCCTGCCCATTGCAGGGGGGTTGGAACTGAATTATCTTTAAGACCAGACCATTCTATGACTGTATGACTTTCCAGTGGATATGTTTCTGTTGCTTGAGTAATTTTTTTCAACAAGACAGTTGTTGCCCTTCAGCATTTAGTGGCTCCTTTAGTTAGGACTAATGTCAGTTGTTATAAAATGAGCCCTTCTGTCTTGGATTGCCAAACAAATTGTATTCTATTTGCCATCTGTATGGCAGTTGTCTTCTGTTAAGTGGGCGGTTTTCCTTATCTCTTCCACAACCAATCCTCCCTCTGGGGAGACATCTGCTGATAACAGGCTATTGAATGTCACTGCCTGACTGATAACAACTACAGCATCCCATTGGGAGACGCTCCGCCCAGAGGGAGGAGCCAAGCATTCCTAACTGGATATAATCCTGAGATTCTGGAACACCAGCATGGCTTCTCAACTGGATTTCCCAGAGGAACAGCTGCCTCTTCCACTGGATCTTCAGAGGAAGACTACACTTTTCTACAGGATCCCTGCTCCAACAGAACCACACCTGACACTCCAGGAGGACTGCAGCCACAATTCCAATTAGACTGTTACCAACACTCTGACCAAGAGGGTGTCAGGTTGTGTTCTGACTCTGTCAGTGTTGTTTTAGTTTACTGCATTGTTTATTTTATAGTTTTATTTTCTTCCCTATTAAAGAACTGTTATTTCCTGCTCCCATATTTTTTGCCTGAGAGCCCCTTAATTTAAAATTTATAGCACTTTGGAGGGGGGGGAGGTTTACATTTTCCATTTCAGGAGAGGCTTCTGCCTTCCTTAGCAGACACCTGTGTTTCCAAACCGAGACACCCACTCTCCCTTGCAGCTTTCCTTCCACAGCAGAGTTGGTGGTAAAACGTGGGGTGGTGCTGTGCATGATTTTACAGGTGGATCTATAAGCACTGAAAGTGGGTAGAGAAACAATGCAATTGCTTGAGCCTGGTCCCTTATCTCTGCCACTGGCTATTTTATGAAAAGGGAAGAAATTAATTTACTTAGGAGCCACCACTCCTCTATGAGATTTGACTGTTTGAAAGTCATGGAGAATGGAATGGCAAAGCAAAAAGACATACACAAACTGGGTTTTTTAATAAGAAACCAAGACAGAAAATGTGCTTAAAGTATCTTCAGGTACTGCACTGACCTTGAGCTCTTTCACTTCATTAACTCTATGATTTTATCACCACACTTCTGAATTTAAAAAAATTCTCTTTCCTTTCCTGTGAAAACACTCCTGTCCCTCCCTCTCCCACCCCTCACCAATCTCCCCCTTTCTTTCAACTTTCATAATCCTTGGTGTGATAATGGCTAAGGAAATGGTTTCAGACAAAAGTCTGGTATTTTAATTGTGATAACTTTCCTGAGCAGCAAGGTTTGTGTGGGATGGAGATTAAAAGCCAGGCACAATACACCCTTGTCACTAGGTAGAGTGAGAAGCACATAACCCTCAGGGAAGCAAGTGGTTCAGAGGGGGAGTAAGTAATAACACATTTTAATTTTTCATGCATCCCTACCCACTCTTTAATGGAAGGAGAACGCAAATGGCAAGCCAAGAGAAAATGGAAAGGAAGCAGCAGCCTTACCTTTGGATGGCTGAGAGGAGAAGGGGCCTGGGGGCCCCTGCCAGCAGCAATAATTGGGCCCTACCTGCTGTAGCAAGTGGATGTTTTTTCTGTGTATTTTTATCATCTATCCTAAGGAGCCAAGTAAGCTTTCCAGTTCCATGATCCCCAAATCCATGTGGTGCCCACTGTTGTTGGCAGCAGAGGCAGAGAGGGAGATGACGGTGGGGCAGAGCCCCGGGCAGCTCTTGCAGGGTTGGCAGAGAGGCACCATGGCTACGAACCTAGGCCCATGAGATGCTCAGCCAGGGCTGCAGCTCCCTGGCCAAGATAGGGCTGCAGCTCGCCTGCCTGGCAGAAGGAGATTCCCTCCTCCCTAGGGCCATTCTCTGCTTCCATGTCCTATTCAGCTGGCAGGCATTGCCTCAAGCCCTGAAAGTTGCTGAGAACCTACTCATTCTCCTTTCAGCCCCATGGCTCATCAGGAAGCATCAAACCCATGTCACAAGAGATCCTTCTCCAGAAAGCCCTTTCTGAAGACTTGCACACCATTTCTTGATGCATGGAGGTAAACACCTGCTGCTATTTACCACTGCATTTTCCAGGAAGACATTTGCCAGGGAGTCCATCTGTGGCAAGGCACATCCCAGGTATGTTCCTTCAAAGAGGGCAGGGCAGGAGAAGTGTAGGAAGGGCTACTCCTGCTTGATGAGGATGGAAGCTGAGCCATGTGTGTCTTCTGGACAGCTGCCTACACAGATGCCCAGCCCACCATTCCCTCCCTCACAGACTTTCTGCATCTCACAGGCGGCCACTACCAAGAGACGGTGTAGATGTGGCTAGAAAAATGAAGATTTAGCTACTTCCTGGTGTTTTAACCACAAAGTTAAACTTCGTAAAAGTTGCCCCATATCCTATACTGTGATGTGGCTTAATACACCTGTAGTACATTTGATGCTTGGATTATTTTTAACGATTTGAGTTAATAGTTGTTGGCCTTTGCTAATCTCCCAGCACCTCACTCAAATTGTATTAGAATGAGTAATTGCTGAAGTAATCATGGATAAGTAGCTCACTTCTTGACTTTTTGTCTCATGAAATAAGCTTCTAAAAATAATTTCTGAAGTGTTTCCTGAATGATGGCAATGCTCTGTCATTTCTGAATGAATCTGTAGCTCAAGAGAGTTGCTAGAATGAGGAGGGAAGGGGAAAAGCTGCCTGGAAGCATGGAGGAGACAGGGTGAATGAAAACATGAAAGTGCAGTACATGTACATAACAAAAATGATAAACTGAAATAAAAAAGAAAATTATGAATTCACATGGGACAGCTTGAAGCTGTTACCCATCATGATGCCTTCTTGTCACTGTTTGCATGAAGAAGCTACAAGAAGGGAAAGCAGAAGTGAAAACAGCATGGGCAGACTGTAATTCCCCGTTCAGTGCAGTGCAGCTGGTGGATCTGGGCTTCTAAGAAAAAGGATTTAGATGGTGAGAGGGACCACCCCGACATACAGCACAGAATATGAGTAACAATTATTGAGTAAGTCAGACAATCTGGGGATTGCTCTGTTTTCATTAATTACTAGTTCACATATGAGCTTTTCAGTTTCCATAAGGTCCAGAGAGCTGCTCACTTGTCAGCCCTGTCACTTTTATGCTTTTTGTTGTTCTCCTACAACCCACATCTGTGCAACCAGCTCCACATGAATTTGGTGACAGCAACCTCAGGACTATCCCCTTCCTGGCTGAGTGGAAGGTCCTTGAGTCCCAGCTCCTTGCCTGCAGCCTCACTCTGGATGCATCTCGGACAAGTTTCAACATCTTGTGCTGTCCTTTTTTTACTTTTAGCTGTAGCCATGCATTGACCCCTTTTACCCATTTGCTGCTTTGTCGACCTTGTGTGTTCGGTTTGCTAAAACTGTGGCTGGGTTTGAGCAGTAACAGCCTAACCAGAAAGCTCAAGAAACTGCTGTTTTCCACCCATGCACATAAATAGTCATAACAGACAAAAATTATTCAACTTGTTTCACATTCTAATAAACAAAAGCAACACCTATGCCACCGACCCATATTACGTTTGTCCTGTTTTCCTCAATTTTTTTCAGCCTCAGAATTTCAGGGGCAGAGCAGACACTTGCTGGTAAGACTGCATCTCATTTTGGAAATTTTGCCATGTTCTGGATTCCCCTCAGGCACCTTGAAACTCTCCCTTATATCCAAAATATTACATACCATCAGAGAATTAATCTCGCAGCAGTAGATAGTTTCCTAACAACATGTTTTTGATGAAAGGTTCTGTTCTGTTCATTTGTAACCCTTTGGTTGCTAGAGGATTCATCTGTTTTTTAACCCTGTTTTTTTAGGGGTTCCTGAAAGATCTTGTGCATAGGTATCAAAATTGTCTACTGTAACTACTGGCTACCACGATAAACACTGCAGAGTGCAATAACTCTCACCCTAACTGTAGTAAATGCTGTCCCTGCTCTTCCTTTTAAAGCCTGTTTCCCAGCTTTACTTTTTTTCAGGAATCATTTCCTGATTTGCAGTTTAAGTTTTCTCATAGGCAGGGTGTCCCTGTTGGTTTTTACCAGCTTCATCCATTCTTTTTCAGAGTTATTCTGCCTCCCTGGAGCTCAGTTACTGGATTGATCGACAGAGGGCAATAGTATCTCACTCCAGCTTCTCTTTCTGCTCCCTTTTGAATGTCTGCATCCATCATTTGCTTCTCCTACTTCCAAACTTTCACCTTTGACCACTGAAGGAGGGTACCTCCAGCAGTTACAGGGGACACAAGAATATGTGTTTTTCTGCAAAGCCTGGCACAGTGCTCAGCCAAAGGGCTTCTCTGTGCCCAGGGCAGTGACGGTGTTGAATGTTGGCATAGACTCTGGAAGCGATTCCACAAATCACAGTCCAAGGTTTGTTAAAAATCCATGCATCCGTTTTTTCTATAGAAGTAGAAACTTGCAGGAAGGGCAGACAATAATCTGGGCTGGCCATGGTGCTCAGCATTCCTGCTGCCAGGGAATGCATCTCCCTGTACACTGGGCAGGTGCTGGGGATGCTGCTGATAATGGCTCCAAAACCTGTGAGCATGGATCTGTTGTCCAAGGATTGTAGTGAGCTGATGGCCAGCAGACTTAGATTCGCCCATCCCCACAGAAATCCACAGGAAAGTACACAGGGCTCCTCAAACGGGAAAGGATTGAAAGGAAGTGTCTCTCTCTCTCTCTCTCTCTCTCAAGTTTAACCCCTAGTGGAAGTTGCTGCTTCCATTTAATTTTCAGTCAAATATCTGCACTTTTCTGGAAACAGTTTGTCATATGAAAATACTTCTCTTCCTTCTGGGTGCAATGCAGGAGGTATTTGCTTGTATGTACAACTGTCTCCCTGAAATGGGAAAAATCACTGGTGAGTATAAGAATCATTGTATGTTCTAGCCAAAAGTCAGTACTACACCTATAGGATAATATGTTAGGGATTGTACAGTGCAAGTAAATACTTTTTTTTAGACTGCAGCTTTAAGCCCTGGACTTAGAAAACCTTGTTAAAAATCTCTGTTAAAAAGCTCTGTTCATGTTATGGACTGAGAGTAGCCTGATTGAAGTTGCTCAGGGCTGTTCATGCTTCAGGACATTGAGCATGCAGGGAAGGCTTTGAGGGGCTGGAGGCTCACACATACAGCCAGCAATGGGCGACATGTGTACTCCCTCAAGGACAGACAAGGGAACAACTAATATCTCTGCCTCTGTGATAAGGATCTGTTTCCCTAGGGATGCACCTCTGTGGTCTTCTGGCTGATGGATTTTCTCAGTTCTCTCCAGCAGAGATGAAGGGCAGCTACTTCTCAACATCTGGGTATATGACTAGCATAGTATTTACTGCAATGAATGTAGGCTGCCATGCAGCCATTTTATACCTGTAGCCTGCACTTCTCCTCCTAAGAACAGGAGAGAGAGGCCAGAGGAGGTCAGACTAGAGCTTCATCTAGCCCAGCATCCCAGCTCTGCTCTTACCTACAGGGAAAATATGTGAGGGAAAGGGTCAGTATGAAATGACTCACGTCTGACAATGAACATCAGACAATGTTCCTGCACTCTCTGGCAAGGCAGTTATGTCCAAACTGTCATATTTAATAATAACTGAATGTGACTGAACAAGTCTAAATATTTTTGAACAAACGTGTACCGTTGCGTTCAACATCCCGTGACAGTAAGTTGTACAGTTTTCCCTGGAGTCACAAATCATCCTTTCACTGCTATTCTCTTATTACAGAAAGCTAATAATATCTTACTGTATCTTCCCTGAAGCCCACTGTCTGAGCTTGAGGAGACCAGAGGTAAGATTCTGCCTGTTTTCCATTTTACAAACCAATGCCCTCTGTGACTACTACCTGTCTTGCCCTGCACATGCCTTTCACTGCAACGTTGCCAGATTTTATGCGTGTGATTGAATATTCCCATATTCTTTCTTCCCTTTCTGAGGTGACAATGTCTGCCGGCCCTTGGGAGAAAACAACCCACCACATTTGTGCCAGCATCCGTGGAAAATCTGCAGGCAGAGATGGCTTGCACTTTTCTTTTATGGTATCACTGTTCAGATGGAGTTTCCCTGCAAGTCTCGTTGAGCTTGATTAAACTGAAGTAGAAGACTGGAGTAGAATAAATCAACTTCCCCAGCAATCTGAAAACAGCAAGGCACGTAAAAGAACCCTCAGCTCTGCCCAGCTATTTAAGGAGCATTGAAAGACTTCAGAAATATTTCTGAGGCTTTTTCTTTCACTTTTTGGACAGATTTCACAGTTTCTCCCCTTGATGCAGGTGAACTCTAAAGATGTTAAGTGACTAAGGCTGCCATTTTTGGTCAATAAAAAGGGTGTTTATTTGTCTTCTTGACAAATGCACATCAGCATCCTCATTATTAGAAAAGAAAAAAGGTGGACCTGATAGTCATGGGATAGTCATATTATATATAATACTCTTATTACTGTTGGCCTTAAAATACTTCAGCATGACAAGATTAGAGCCAGTGTCATCTTTTTTTATTTAAATTTAATTTACACAAAATAATGTTCTTCTTGCTCCATTTCTTCCAATTCCCTCTCTTTTCCTCCCCTGTCCATTTTTCTTTATAATTTCAAAGTTAGTCCATTCACCAATGTCACCCCCTTCCACAGTCCCACATTTCACCTTTGCAAAACACAGCAACAAGCCAGCCATTTATTCTGCTTGCCATTTGTAGCAATTAAAAATAGGAGTTTGCAAATCAAGTTGCTCTGTCGTTAAGCACACGTCATTCAAAGCTTGTGCAGAGACTGACAAAAGTTATTGATCTTCTCTTTGGTTTTTGTTTCCTCCTGCACCAGTGTTACATACCTTTTAGAACAAGTGTGTATCACAGCATTATTTTCTTTTTACCATTTTTACCCTTCCTTGACACCATTGGCCTTTTTCAGCTGGTTCAGAGTGGCTTTGGAGCTGAGTCTGTAACTCTGATGGGAAGGACTCTGGCATGTGGTTTAGCTCCTGTAGACCTAATGTGGGTGAGGGACAGTAAATGGGTGGTGGGATGTGGAACACTGCATTATATCACACATTTCCATCAGTAGCTGGCACTGGCTGAAGCTGTCCTGCCCCAAGGCCAGCTGAGAAGCTCCCTCACTTGGCTTTTTATCGTTGTCTAACCGCTACTGCAGAAAAATGGTTTTACCAGAACCCCACATTTTTTGACTCTTTGTGTCCTTCCTTCCCTCCCAAAAGTTGCTCTCCTCTGCTTAGGAGGCCATGCCTGCTCCCACACATCCAAGTGCCCTTAGGAAAAGAAGTCACAGTAAAATCTTCAGCAGACTCTGCACATGCAGCTAGAGACAGTGAGAGTGGTAGTTTTAGGTGTCCCTAAATTCATCTGTGTTGGTGAGAATCCCAAGAGCTCACCCGCTGCCAATCCATTAATGTGCTGTAACACCAGGCTCTTCAGCTCTCTGAAAATCCCATAAAAAAATTAGAGATTTCACAATAAAACTCAATGTTTCAGACAGAAACATCATTGGCTCCTGTTATAAAAATAACACACACCCCAAATATTTAACAGAAAGAAATTCATGCCCAGAAACTCAGGTCATGAGGCAGACAAGCTTGACTGGTGTTGGGTGTAACAGAAGTTAGTGCTGAAGCTGTATGGGTAATATATTAATTCACACGTATATGGCTGATTATGTATTATTACTACAATTAAGGAATATTGCCAGTGGAATACAATGTTATGACAATATAATGTTCTCTAAACTACCCTCTTGGCAGATATAAAAAATAAATTGAAAATCTGGAGACAAAAAGGCCGTGAGTGGCAGAGTGGATGAATTTGGCCTACCTTCCTTGGTAACGTAGAACAGTTGGCTCTGGAATGTGATGCTGGATCGCTTGCTTGTACAACAACATCAACTGTCTGTGAGAACCATTTAATACCCATTCATAGTCCCAGTCACAGTAACTTGCACCATCACTGCCCCAAAGAGCAAAACCTGCTGCAGTTAACAAGAATGTTTCCTTTTAATTTTTTTTTTCTTCATGCGAGATCTTTTGGTTCACTAAAGCAGGAATTAAAAGCAAAAGAAGCACCTTCATGTGGGTTTTAATGTGGCCGTAATGAATAATCGTGTTTAAAAATGAACCATGTGCATTTGTCAAGTGTTATGTTTAAATAACCAGTGTTCCAAAAGGCATTAATTATCAGGGTTATGTGAAACTGTCATCATGGCCCAGCACAGTGCCTCAGGGGTCAAGGCTGCTTGACAAGTATGAGAAAAGCTACTGCTGTGAGCCAGAGATGAGTCTGTGGCACTGAAGAAGACAAGGCACAGCTGGACAGACTTATCTTTTTGTGGTAGGTGCGTGCCCAGGTGGATGACAGCTCTGGAGATTCTTCAAGGAAAGGAAAAAGGAAATGAAGAATAATTGCATTGAGGTTTGGCTACCTACCCAACACTTCCTCACCTGAGCTAAGCCAGTAACTGCGGGAGAAACTGCATAGTGCAGAATTGAGGCTGATTTACACTGGGCACAAAACTGACCATTAAAATCTTTGTGCCCTAGAAAATGCCTTCTCTTAACTACCTCAATTTACTTAGACAGGTGAGTGTATCAGGGTAGAGAGCGGATGTAGGAAAGCAGCAATGGGCCCCTACTGGCTTCTAACAGCAGAATTATCTTAATAGTTATTAAATGAGGTGAAAATAAGCTGAGGGGAAGCATGAGAGGAAAATTCAGGGGCAAATGGCAGGGCTCAGTGAGCTGCATCATTAAGATGCTGCAAGAGATAGAGGACAAACATCTGCAGATCAAAATAATATTTCCCAGCTCAGAACTGCAGAGAGGTTTACCAGTCTTTCTCTTCTCCTGTGCTCAGGGTTCCTTTAAAATAAAATCATTGTAAAGCCTTCCAAGAAGGCCAGTGCAAAAGAAAATCTACCCCAATCTTGCTTAGGTAGAGCTATACCTTTTAACAGCTTAATAATTATATAGTCTGGTGGACAATTACATTCTGTGCTTAAGGAAAACTCTTATGCTACAAACGAGCCTTAAAAAAAAAAAAAAAAAAAAAAAGATGATTCAATTTTTAGGATTTCCAAATGGCAAAATAAACTGCATAGATAATATGTATTTTTATAAATCCATTTTCCTAATCTTCCTTTCATTTGTTTTATCCTCAGTGTGCAATTTAGATATGTCTAATAAATAGCAAGGCTGCATGAGAGCACTGCTACAGAAGGCTCCTGAGTAGGCTGAGCTAAGTGCTTAAATCCTTAAGCACTAAGTGCTGCTGAATTCTGCAACTGGGCTGGCAAGGGTGGTACCATTAACTCAAATAATTTGTCCCATGACATTTTAGGGGAAGTTCCCTTTGGAAGCTCTCTGGCTTTTTTTTTTTTTTACTCATAGACTCCAGTCTCAGAGAAAAGCCTGTGTCTTCCTGGCTGGTTTTGCAGATGGGTCAGTCATTGCCTCATGAATGTGTGCTTGCAGCAGGTCATCAGGATTTATGGTGTGACCCTTGTCCACCTTTCCCATGGCTCTCTCCTAAGTTAGATCAGTACATTCATACAGAAGAGGAATAACCTACTGTTGCAGGACAGTAACTTCACCTCATCTCGTAGGTCACTTGCAATACTCCTGTCACTACTACACAGTAATATTTGCATGTGAAATGCACAGCAGCACCCCTTCTGTTTCAGCTCAGGAGCCAGTTCCAGAAGATGTGAACATCTCAGCCCTGAGGAGCGGGAAGGAGGGAAGTGTGTGATGTGCACAAAACACATGGCTCAACAGGTTTTGCTGCCCAGAACTTCTTGTCTTTAAACATGATTTCACGTGATCAGAGAAGCTGCTTCACCTGGTGATGTGAAGGTGGGAGAAGAGAGGCAGCCACTTCATCTTACTCAGCCCTTTTCACCCTTCTGCTCTGGATGGCAGGCCTGAAAGTATGGCAAAGAAACCTTCTGCTCTGACTTAGACCATCCTGTTGGCTTGCAGTAAAAAGCTGCGTCCATTCCTTCCCCAAAGGAATGTGGCAACACCTCCCAGGGAGTGTCCCTTGTGCCAGCACAGCAAGCAGAGAACACAGTAAGGTTGTGTACTGTAAAGGGAAAGCTGTGATCCAGGTAAAGTCAGTGGCCATTCTGCAGCTTCCAGCTGACTTTTGGTCTGAACATCCCCTCAGGATGGGCTGTGCTCTCAAAAATTGTCTTCAACAGAGGTGATTTGCACTCTGAGAAAGGCCTGAACTGTAATGCTCAGAGAGCTGTGTTTTGAACTGTATTTGGGAAGCCTGTGTTTTGAACAGCCTCTGAAGACGCCATGGAAAACGAAGACTTTGCCAACATAGTCATGCCCAAGTTGAACTTGGTTTGTACAGTCTCTTGGTACAGGATCAAATCTGCAAAATCAGACACCAAACTGAGTAAGTTATCATGGCTGAATCCATCTACACATAAGGGCATTTTTTATTATGAACAGCCACCTTCTTTTTCTTTCTCTGTAATTAGCTGGGAATAATGAGTCTTCCTGATGGCCCTCTAAAAACTGAAAAGATCAAATATATTCAAACTGTTTAAAAAATTGCATGTCCTTAGGAACGAAAATGAGAGGTTATGACACTGCTGTAGAGCTTGCAGTCTGTTGGTGTGAAACCAGGTTGTTTTAAAGGACTTGCAGCTGCCTATTAACAATGAGTAAGAAGTCCTGGGAAGATGGGACTGGAGGTGGGCCAGAAAAAGAGGAGAAACACGCTAAGCAAGAGCATGTTCACTCCCTCACTTGTGAGAAATGGGCTGACAGCAATGATTTAAAAATTTCTAATAAAGAGGCAGAGTGTTTTGAAAGTGCTTTAAAAATGTTTCTTAACAGTAACTCTTCCATTCTCTAGAATTACTGTGATCTGCTTTTAGCAGGTGGGCTGCAACGAAAGTGTTTTAAATACCTCGGGAAAGCATTTAAACATGCACCAAATTTTAAGTCAGGATGAGGCTATATTGAACTCTGTGGGGCACATTTGTCCTGCTCAGTGGTGTGGAGACTCAAGGTTTCTGCAGAAAAATTGTCAGTCTATTATGGAAAAACAAATTCTAAGCCAGAATTATTACCTCTTTCTGGGATGTCTGTGTGCTGTAGACACACATACACATTTTCTATGCAGACTTATTCTAATTTATATCTTGATACTTCATGAGAAGGGCACCTATATTTTTTTCTAGGGATCTCACTGGTTGTAGAGGGGTTAAAAATTATGTGTCACTTGTGAAGGATAAATTCTTGTGGCTATATTTGAAAATCACTTTGCATGAACACTTCTTCTTCAGACCTGAAGAAGGCCCTGTTTGACTTTTTAAAGAAACTATATTGGTTTCATAAAACCCATTACTTTTTCTACAAACCTTCTCACCCAGCATAACATGGGAATAACCTGTACTGCAGAGGAAAAAAAATTAGCATAAATAGCCATGTATTTTATATATTAGAAAGACATGGTATTTTCTTGAATGGATAAATTTGCTACAATTCCACTGATCCGGGTGGGTGAGACTCAAGTCTCACAAGTGGAGACTGAAAATGCCAGAGAGCTGCCTCAGGAAATGGTGGAGGGGTATTACAGTAAATGACTGGAAACAAGCTGGCTAAGTGAAACCAGTTATTTCACAAAGCCAGGGCTGGGCAGAGAGCCACAGGAACCAGACATTTTCCTGGATCACCTTGTGTGTCAATGGCAACAACAACAAAACAGGCCATCATTGGCAAGCACCTGACAGATTAAAAGTTTTCACTTATTTTCAGGAAATTAACATTAAAAATGAGCTAGTTTTACTACATGCCATGGAAAGCCCAAATGCAATACTAACCCAAATAAAAAAATCTGTGTCAATCAAAACAACATGGAGGGAAAAGAAATCTATCATGGTGGCATCTGTCAGAACCTCAGGGTTTTAATGACTGATCTGAATGGCTCTGGATAAAGGGATTAGTTGATTAATTTTGTTATTGGTTGATTATGGGGTCTTTTTAATATGATGGTTGTTCTAAAAACAAAACATAATCTAAACCCTTCATTTTGCATTATAAATATAAACTAAAGTCTTGTAAAGCCTGTGAGAGCATTTGCAGGGCTGTCAAACTGCATGGATTAACTTTGGGATGTGGGAGAAACAAAAAAGGAAAAGTTATTTCTAGATGACAAAGAAGATTATTCCAGTATTCCCTTTTTCCCATTGTGCTGGAGAAGAAAATACAGTCAGGCCATATTCTGCATCGAACTCTTCACATGAATTTCCACACTAATTTAAGTAATAGGACTTTCCACAAAACCCCTCACTAATATTCCCTTTTTGGGGTGGCTAAAGACAAGAAATCCAGAACCGGCTAGGAAAAATTACTGCACCATGTAGCAGAGCTGAAATTGTTACCTGAGAAATACATTTGCTTTCTCTTTTTTGACCAAATTATTTACAGCTGAAGAGCTCATTTTACTTGTATTTTTCTGTGAAGCGGATAATATTCAATCACCTGCTGAGTTATAGTCTAAAAAACAGTAGGTCTTCATTATCCCGGGTGGTGAACTCAATTGTCTCATGCAAAGGAGTGGAACACCCATTGACTACAGCAAGCTCAGTTCAGACAATGCTGGAAAATGGTCTTTGTTTTACAAGAATTGAGAAGTGATTAAGCACTCGACTGTTATAATGCATTCACATGAATTCCTGTCATGCTGCAGTCTCCCATTGCAAATACTTGTTTTGTCAATTATCTCAACTGGAATAACACAGGAACAGCTCAGATGTGGCATATGAGGTTAACTTCTCTTACTTATTTTCAAAATGTTTTAAACTCGCTTATTCATTTTTCTCTAGAAATTGCAGGTAGAATGTGTTCTTTTCCAATACATTTTCAACATTTACACTCAGGTTTTCAGTGAATATTATTTCAGTTGGGGAACAGCAAGATATGGATGCAGCTCACTGCTACAGAAAGAATATGACATTTTTCCTTCACATTGCTTCCATCTCTTCCAATGAACCTTCATACTACCAGTGATGATGAATAATATATTAATTTAGAAAAAATATTTAAAATATTTAGATCCCTTATTATGCATTATGGGTCCAGTATTATGCAAGGTGATGAATTAAATATTGCATTTTGAGGTATTATGATGACTCCTGGCAGGGTAGGATGTCTAAGTTAATATTTTGCCCTGCTCTGTATTGGTCTACCTGAGGAAATGTACATGCTTTGCTAAGCATAAATTTTTGTTCAGTGCCAGCAGCTTAGATATCAGTTCTAGATATGCCCACCTGTAGTTTGGATTGAACAGGAAGTTTCAGACATCAAAGTCCTCTGGAGTTGGAAGTTATTTTGCTTCGTAGTTTGGATTGTTCTTCAGAAGAACTATGGCATTAAGAACAGGAAGTTTCAGACATCAAAGTCCTCTGGAGTTGGAAGTTATTTTGCTTGTATTCCCCAAACCCTGATGCTCACGGTTCTTTCCTTTCCAATGGCAACAGAGGCACTTCCTCTGAGCTACACCCATCTGACATCTGAGTTTGAGAGCTGAGAGGATCAGCGTAGCCACAGAGGTACTGCTTGAACCTCTAACACCTTTTTAGACATCTCTACATCATCTTCTATGAGTGGTGCCTGAAAAATGAAGCCCAGTACACATTTGAGTACAACTGTAGTAGTGGTTGAATAGGAAAAAAAAGGAAGAACCAAGATACCCATATAATGATATACAGGCATATAACACGTATGTGTATACAAAACATGTACTTTTATATAATACTGTAGATTTATTGTATATTAGATGGTGTATATAATATTCTATAGACGATGTATTATATATTGTAGTCATGGAATAAATTGCTATTACTATTTGGATAACTCTGTTCTGCAGAGATCCTGTCTGACCTGCAAAAACTTCAGAGAAAGGACACCATTTGCTGATCTGGTTGGAAGGGGACAGGTAAAGTGAGCAGCTGGTCTTAATGATTTTATTTGCAGTGTCCTGGATAGCATTTGCCAGAAAATGTCAGAAGGAGATGCATAATATTTCATCTGTGTGTTTTTAGACTCTATCTATGGAAGTGATCACTAGTGTATACACAATTAATTTTTTTAAGGTTTGACAGTTTGTCGTACCAGGGAGAAAACCATGTTTACACTGAGGCACTAGGGTAGAAGCAAAATGACTGACAGAAAGACAGCTCTTTGCCTGGCAGTGCAGGGCCACAGTCAGTGGTTGCTAACAGTCCCCAAACTACATTGGGAAGATTTTGTCAACACGGTGTCAAAGCAGTGTCATCTGGGACAAAAGTGCTTTATTTGTGGGAACAAAAGAGTCTCTTTTCTGTTAATACAGCAGAAGTAAGGAGAACTAAATCAGAGCTCTGTTTTGAAAGAGAAAACTTCAGTCTGAAGCCATCCAGTAATGCATAAAATCAGTAATTAAAAGAGGAAAAAGTTATTGAAACCTTATGTTGACCTTGAACAGGCAGAACAAGTGGAGGGAGGGCACACACATGTGCACACACTATGCTTTGTTAAAAGCAAAAATCATTAATCTGTTTTTAGTTGGGTAGAATATTTTTTGGTGATTCGGATATGTCTGTCTTGTTTTCAAGAGCTACTTGGTTGTTTGGACACTTCCATCCTTCTGAACATCAGAGACAGAATGAGAGGCACCCTGAACTGGCTGGTTAAGATGGAACTTTCTCAGTGGCTGTCACTGATGTCTGGACTTAGGCTAAGTTAGACTTGCCTGTAAACTGCTGCTACTTTGAACTATTTTTTTTTCTTTAAAATTGTTTTCTTACTGTGGTATGAACAATCAATACTGTTGTTTCAATAATATTGGCTGGCCAATGCATTCTGCTGGCTGCTGATTCTCAAAGGGGAACCACCAAACTTGCCAAAGGCAACAGTGGGAATACATGGAAAGTTTTATTTGGATTCTCATTGAAGAGGAGGGGAATTATGCGATTAGGCATGGAAAGCATAAACTTAAGGCTGTTCTGGACAGTCTACATGCAGAAACCCAAAAAAAAAAAAAAAAAGCCCATAACCCCACAACTGCTATATGGAGGGACATAAACATAAATTCCTGTAAGGGTGAAGACAGGATGAATGACCAAGTCATTCATCTCCTGACTCTCTTCATCTCCTCATCATCCTGGCACAAAACAACCACCTCTTCTTCTGAGAAGTTGTAAACAATCAGCCCTTTTAAAACAAGAATATTTGGTCCCCTTCACATCACTTGTGTTTCTGGAGAAGGTCATGGACTTGCTGTGAAGTCAGTAGCCCTGGACACCTTCTCCCCACTGCTCCTCGCAGAGAGCTCTGAAGGGAGAAGAAGGGAGGCTGTAGTCTAGTGGCAGAGGCCACTGGCACAACAGCTCTAGGATGGAAGCGATCATGGGATCATAGAGAAAATCATTCTGCCACTACTCAGGCTTTTAAAATGTCTTTCTTTTCCAAATAAATAATAAAAGAGTTGGAAAGTTCTGCCTGAAAGCAGAGTGAGGGAAAAGTGAAAGAGAAGAATATCAATGTGATAGGACTTGAAAGATTTTTTTCTTTTTTTTTTTTCTTTTTTTTTTTTTTTTTTCAGTTAAGAAATATAGTTTCCTTCTGGGACCCCAGAAGGTACAGATACAGGAAAGCAGAGATACTTTTCTTCTAATTATGCAGGCACTGGGGATAATAATAATTAGTTCATCTACTGCAGAAATGTAAAGTCTCCTGGCTGGAAGTTAGGCACACTGACTCACACCTTGGAGGAGATTAAGTATTGTTTTAATTCAAATGCCTACAGGGAAGACAGGTGGACAGAATGCAATTACTAGGATACTGAGGATAACTATCTATGTCTAAAAAAGTGTATTATGGTCTGTAATATCTGTGAGCAGACAGGATCTTGTTTTTTCATCTGCAAGTTGAATGTAAATAAATACATAAATTTCTCAAGTGTCCTGTATATGTATGAAAAGGACAATTTTTGGAATGAAGATTGAAATTTCAGAGACAGCTCTTGCTGTCATGTAAAGAAGTAATTGCTAACCTGTGACAGGGATCATTTTTTAATATCTCAAGACAGCAGCCCTCAAAACTTGTATAAATCTTTGTCCCAGTTGTTTTGATGGGATCTATATTGGATTGTCTTATTCGTGCCTCCTTCATTAGTACAAGACTGAATTTTGCTATACCTAAATCATTCCTGATAAATTTAGCACAAGCGTCCAGCCTGGTTTTCACAGCTGAAGAACTTAAATTTTTTTCTGATTTATTATTGAACCAACTCGTCTCCTGTAGCAGAGAGTGTGATAAAAGCAGAATAAAAAAAAATGGGCAAGCAAGGTGAGCTTATCTGTCACAGTTATGGTTTGTCAGATCATACTGATGTTTGCAGTTCTTCAGGATGGTGAGCATGAAGAGGTTTGTGGTGCCCACCTTGGTGTGGTACAATTGTAGGAATGAGAAACAGCAAATTTCAAACAGCCTAAATGCAAACATTTGTCCCAAACATCAAAACCTAACAAGGACATATCCTTAGCAAACTTTCCAGTTTCTCAAACTTCTGTTTTGCTTTACTGGGAAAGATGCACACGCATTGAAAAGCATTGTCTAGCCAAGAAAATATAATGTAACTTCAAAATTACTCAGAAAACCATGTACAAAAAGGAACACACACAAGTACTTTGGACTTGTGAAAAACGTGGTGACTGTGACATCCTTGAAAGAGATAGACTTGTGGAGCTGGGTATGTAGGGCCTGGCAAATCAAACTGTTCCCAAGTTGCTGGAACAGGATCCCACAAATCTACAGACTGATGAGTAAAAAATCCAGCTAACGTGGACTCAGTCTTATGATGAGAATGAATGAATGATGAGAAGAACAGGGCTCTCTGAAACCCAGTGGAAGTTTTGTTATTGTGAATTCAGCATTAAACTTGTGGAAATAGGAAATGCTTAAAACTTACAGATGATTTATGACAGAATAGCTGGAAAATTGGACCTGGATTTGAAAGGCATCCATTCATTGTTATTTAGCTTATATACACTTGCCTCTTTTAAGGAAGACAGTATATATTTTTTCAGTAGGTCACCGTCCAAGGGTGAAGATCTATATGTACAGAATAGCTGAAAGGACTCTGAGTGGGTGAAGAAACTTAGAAATTGAGATCTCTTAGTAGAGAGGAGAAGCTGTTAGTTCAGTATACTGTGAAACACCTCCAATTTCCACTATCTTATTTTTTTGAGTAAAAGCTTTCTTTTCTATTTTAGAGTTTAAAAGAAAAAATAATAACACTGGTCAAATGGTCTGGAGGAAAAATGCCCTGTTCTGCCCTAAAGGTTGCTGTAGTGAGACTGTCTCCCACAGGCTACATAGCAAACCTGTGCAGCACCTGCATCTGGTGCTGAATGATGAAAAAGGCTTATTTTAAACTTAAAAAGTTTCTCATGAGAAAGCTTTATCTAAAACTTTAAAAGTGGGTAAAAAAATTTTCCTGTCTATGCTGATCCTTGCATAAGTCCTCATTCTGTGTGACATTTAACTGTTTAGCTAGATAAGGACTGCAGGTTTTGTGTTCTTTGTAAATATCATATTATATTCATGAGCTTACTTTTTGTGATTCATATTCCCTGTAAAATGAATTACAAACCTTCAGATGGGACTTGGTATGGATTTCAGAGATAAATGTGTATACATTTTTATAGACTTGGTTTGTATATATCTCTGTATAAATATATTTATTTTATTATAAAACCCTATTATTTGTGGTCCATAAAAATTTTAGTCAAACCCAAGATTTTGGTTTTTCCCCAGAAATCATTGATCACAAGTGATACTACATGTGCTCTGACTGATGAAATGCATGACAGAAGTAATTCTCTCTAGTAAGAAAGGATCTAACTTTGTCGTCTCTCTATTGCATATTAAAGGACAGGACATGAAGTAATTTTCTTCCAAAGCCTAAGAACTTTTTTTTTTTTTTTTTTTGGCATGGCTTTTCTGTTCCTGACTGGAAAATTATCCTTGTTTTGAGGAAAAAAGGAAAGCATAATCTGTGTAAAATATTGTAGTGGACTTAATGAAAAGCCAGTTTCAAGTTATTTTTATCCCTTCTCTGGAATTATGGCATGAACTAATTTTGCTTCTCTTCCTTGACCAAAGGTCATCACTTTTCAATCTCAAGGGAAAACCAGTAAATTGCACAGTTTGAATTCACCATTCACTTGATGCAGTGATGTGGATTCAAATGTATGTACCCTGTAGGTCACATTGCAGTTGTGTGCTATGCTCCATTTAGCTATTCTGGGCCCGGTGGAATGACCCAGAGGAGCAGCTGTATATCTGAAAACCTCAGTTCCTCCTTTGCTCCATTTACTTCTGCAGTTCTCCCTTTACTTCTTCATCCTGTGTCTGTGGGAGCACTGCTCACTCTGCTGTCTTACCAAGGCTTATTGTCCCTCACTGTTGTGCAATTTAGGGCAGGGGTTTTGGAGTAAATGGTAATGTGACCCTGCTTGTTTATCCAGGGCTGATTGCCAGGTGCAAGGGTCCTGCTCTAACTAAGCTAACGGATGGGGTCTGGTCCAGGACCTAAACTCATCATTCACAGACACACAGACAGAGGGAAGCAGCCTGTTGCTCTCCTCCTGCTGACACCCCTGATACCAGCAGGCAGGCAAAGAAAGGTGAGTGGTGGTGCTCACCCTAGGGAGGGGTCTCCAAAACAAATTATAGCTCTGTGGAGCACATCAGCAAGGACATAGGTTAAAGATGAGCTGTAATTTCAAACCTCTAAAAGTATTTAGCTTAAGCTTGTTGGAGCCCTCACAATCAACAGCCACTGCTGTTTAACAGTTTTCGATTATTCATCCCACCGTTCTTGGAAACGTGCCTAAACCAGACTTTTCAACAAGCAACCAATACACCTCCCTCCCAACTGGCTGTAGCAGAATCCAGAGTATGACCCTTCAGGCAGGAGGTCAACATACTCTATTTACAAGTTGAGGTCCCTTCAAAGCACCTTCCTTGTATTTTTTCAGTCCATTAAAGGATGTGTATGTATTTAAGGGGGAGGGGTGGCAATGGTAGGTAGTGACTGGGAACAGTAGGGAAGGCAGGAAATAAAATGTTAAGATTCATCTTCATCCAGCATTCCAGTGCTGGATGTAGACAAGGGAGGCACTGAAGGTGTCAGAGCGATGTGCCTCAGGGCAAGGGTGAGCTGTCACAATCAAACATGGCAGAGAGAAGATGGACACCCATGAAGGCTCCTTGTCAATGACTAGTTTTGGAGAGTGGGAACCAAAGCAGGGACAAAGGTACATCATCACAGGAGAAAGTCCTGCACGATCTTAACAGGATGTTAAGTGAAACTCAGGGAATCTGGGTTGCTGCAGTAGAAGTCAGGGGAGAAGCTGATTGTGATAAGGTGAAAGGCGGAAAATGGACAAAAGTACTGTTAGAGTGGGACAGGGGGATAGGTTATGTATAAAAGTGAACAGATTGAAAGATCCAGATTCTAGGCGGATATACAGATTAAAGGAGAGAGCTGGGTTAAAGATGAAATAAAGAGCAAAAACTTGAATCAATTTCCTTAACATCTGCTAGTGCATGACTTCTAAGGTGCGACATATAATGAACATTTTAACTGAGAGAAGGGGAGAGCTGAAGTGAAGGACATCCCCAAATCTGGGAGGGGTACACTGCTGCAGCTGGACGGCGCTTTCGCAAGCTAGAGGCCAGCCCTGGTGCTATTACTCCAAGCAAGGTCTTTTAATCCAGCAGAAGGCAAATCTTTCTCAAAGTTCAGTGGGAGCAGGTTGATGCCACGTGTTGATGGATAAAAACTTAACGTGTGACCTGACAGCCACAATCACCTATAGTAAGAGGAAAATACGGGACTAGTCTCACATGGTAGTGTTTCACAGCCAACAGCTGCAAGCACAAATGCATGCATGAAATGTTGAGCTGGCGAGAGTCCAGGTGACAAATGAAGTAGCTTGTGTGTCATATCAGTGCCACAACAAAAAAGGAATTAGAGAGATGTGTTTAAAACCAAAATCTAAGTCCCCACCTAAACAACACCTTCT
The DNA here is from genome assembly GCF_017590055.1 of Onychostruthus taczanowskii. NCBI lineage: Eukaryota > Metazoa > Chordata > Aves > Passeriformes > Passeridae > Onychostruthus > Onychostruthus taczanowskii. Next base: position 530,391 of record NW_024505118.1, read on the forward strand.
TAGGATCAAACAGGCTTTTCCCACTCATTAACAGCCAGAAGTTTTGTATGTCTGCCACTGCTTTCTCAGTGCAATAAACCTCTGATTATCAGTCTGCAACAATGTGTACTTCCCCTGGGAAGATCAATCTCACTTAGGAAGGAAAGAGGGCTACAAAGTCATAGGAGAAATTATTATCCAAAAAAATGTCCTGTGCTCTGAATTTAGTCAGGACACCAGCAAAGAGGAATGAATCAAATATACAGTGTATGAAGCACCAGTTCAACTGCCAAGTGTAAAACCATGAGTAATGTCCTATCTGTTATCAGCTGATTCACTCAGGGAATTTTCAATGTGTTTTAAACCCAAGATAACTGTCCCAGCCAATATCAGAGCAATGGCATTTCTCCTGATGACCTCAGATTTGGTTTGATAAGTTCTTCCATCACATAAAGCAACTGTGAAAAGACAACCAGAGCTGAACACAGATCTATGGAAAAGCAAAATTTAGCGTCAATAATGCAATCTTGTTCCTTATGCTCATTATGCTTACAATAGAATCTATAAATTGGGGGCAATTTCTCTAACTATAAAATACATTTTAACAGCAGCTTGTGTCAGGCTTTGGAAGGTCAGACTTCCAACATTTTGGAGTCTATCACTTGGACATCTTGCCCAGCATTTTGATAAGAGAGCAAGGTCCTCTGCTAAAGGAAATAAAGACAATTGATCCAATAAGTCTTAGCAGCAGCAAAGATAACTTCATGGTACTTGATTTATGTTCCTGTGAGGCAGGAATAGTGGGCAAGGCTGGGAAGTTGAATGTTTGTCTGCGTGCATTTGTCTCAACTAAGAAGCAAACTCCGCCTCACTGAAAATGGCTCAGTGTGGTGGCTTAAATTTTTAGTGCTTTAGTGCACAGGATATATTCAGGCTGAAGAGAGCCAGCTCTCTTTCACTGGTGTGGCTGAGGGCTCTCTTTCAGGTGAGTGCCAGAGCACTCCCCAGACCTTTGGGTAGATGTTGCACAGCAAGGAAAGTGGTAAATGCAGATCTACAGGAAAACACCATGCAGGCCTGGATGGGGTGGCCTGGGTTTGGCAGGCAGGGAGCAGAGGGAGAAATGCCCCTCGGTTACAGGGCTGCATCAGCAGTCACAAACAGCCCCTGAGTTCACCCACTGCCTCCCTAGCTCCCTGTTGCTGCAGAACATTTCACTTGGGCTGTGCACAGTCTGGAATTAGCATCAGACAGGGTTTGCACGTAGAGAAGAGGCACAAGGGCAATATATTATAAGTGGGAACACAGAGGAGAAGAGCAAGAGAATTTGATGTTTATGTCTCCAGGCAGGGGCAATAGATAATTTTGATGAGTAGTTGTAACCAGACAGCAAAACTAAGCTGTGATCAGTAATTTGATGGTATGGTAAAATGTTTTGGTGATCGAGGAGAGTTGGTGCCTGCAATCAATCACTCCAAAGACAGAGGCAAGTCTGGAAAATGATCAGGACTTTTTGCAGATAGTCAGAGATTTAACCAAAGACAAGAAAGAATCTTTTACTCATTCGGTGTGATTAACTGTAGGTTCATGCACTGTCTGCTGAAAAGAATATCTGTGACTGTGAAAGATCATTGCTGGTGAGGCGCACAAAAAATGTCAGCTGCTGCTTTTAGGGAATTGAGCAAGATCTATTGCCTGGTGATAATTAACTATCCATCAATAAATGATAAGTGCTCCAGGAAATCAACACAAGAAAGAAGTTGTTCAAAGGAGAAACACAAGTCATTAGAAGGAGCAAACGTACTGGAACATCTACAGGAAATAGATAGCACATCAAAAAGCTCAGATCTGATACACATGAAGGTGGTGGAGGGTTGGTAGGAAGACGTCAGAGTTGCAAGCATCTGGCTGGAGGCTGCAAAACGAAAAAGTGATGAAAAGAAAACTTCCAAAATAGGCCAGGCTCATTGCATTGCACTGATGAAACTTGACACAGAATCTGTCCCTGTTGCACCAGGCTGACTGTCAGCAGAAATTTAAAGAGAATATCTGCCAGCAGAGACAAAAACCGCCAACATTTCAGTTTTCCAGATAGACCAATCAGCTCCAGTAGTCTGAACCTCAAACCCTGCCAGGCTCTTGTGGGGCTTCTCCAGGTAGGGAGGAGCATTTGCTAGCAGATGACCTCCCAGTCTTCTGACAGCACTGAACCTCCACTAGCCATGGGGGAGTGCAGTGTTTTAGCAGGATTTCCTGTGTCCTGACACATAAGGCTTACTCCGTGACCTTTGTTCTCTTTGTGAATGTGCTCACACAAGTTTGAAATAGCCTTCAGTGTCTTCTTTTATTCTACATGGTCCCTTCTGTGCCTGTGGTGAGCATCTTTCAGCACTAAACAATTACAGCAAGTTATATTAGATGAGGGGATGGTGAGAAAAGTGAATGAACCTCCATGTTTAACCTAACATGAAGCTGTGGGGAGGACAGTGCCCACAGTGATTAATCTGTGTTGGTGCCTCTGGGTTTAGATTACACAAACTAAGTTCTAGGCCCTCAGTTCCACAGTGGCAAAGCTGTTTGTAGGTGGAGATGAACTTCCAAAATGTGACAACAGACATGAGAGAAGGAGACAGTGCCTTAAGTGTCATATTTGAATAAAATTTCTTCTGCCAAAAAAAGGAGAGCTCAGGTGCAGGATTTCTAAGCTTTGCAGTTATTTCCAGACCCTGTTTATGCTGCAGTCATTAGAGGTAAGAGGAAGCCAGGAGGAAGTAATTATAAGTACAGGAATCATGATCCTGATGTTTGTTAATGATATTTTTCTAGCTCTGGTGAGGATGAAAGAATGGCTGAAAACAGAGACATGGTCTGCCTGGGCATAGAAATTGAAGCTGCTTGTCCAGGTTACAAAGCTCCTTCTCTTTGCTGTCCAACTAACCAGTGTTTTCCAGCTTCCTCTTTTGCCATGATGATCACATAAGGGGCATGTGGGAACCTGAATTATTGATGGAAACAAAGACCTTGAAGAGAAATTAGATAAATCTTTAGAGAGTCAGGGTTTAATAATCCTGTTGCCTGTGGAGTCACTCATTTTTCAAGCACTTAGATTTTTGAAGACAATACCTACTTGGAGGTTTTGAGATGACTCTGGGCTACCTGGGAGAAGCAAAGGTGGGAAACAGCTCTCTATTATATTGTTATAAAGACAAAGCAGGGCAACAAGTGGTAGAGACTGCAAACATAGAAAGAGGGAAGAAGAGGGAAAGAGGAATCTGTGTGATAGTGATTTATTAACACTGCAACCCATCTGCAGAACCAGAGTTCTCATAACAGGATGTGTGTTACTTCTGGACCAGCCATGCAGATTTTATTGTTGGAAATCACTGTGCTTTCTGGCTTTGGTGTAATTCTGAACTCGAGTGTCGAAGGTCTAAGGAAGGCTAGTACTTAGGAAAAAAACCTTAAGCAAGGGTTTCCTGTGAGTGACAGCCTAGGGCTTCCCAGGACTGGACTGAATTAAATCTTCCCACCCCTCTTCCTCAGAAGCTGACTTGGTGATTGAACAGCTGGAGTTGCATTTGCAGACCTCTCTCCTGATGACTTTGTTGGTGTTTGTGGCACGCTGGCTGCACAGCTGTCCTGAGGGCACCCAGCCCGGGATCTACCACCAGACCCGGTGCGGAATTTTGCTGCCTTCAAGCCTTGCTCCTTGGCAGGTCATTTTTCTAGAGTGGACTTGACAAGGCTAACAGTATTGTCAAACCTCATTCCTGACTTTCCTTATACCCTCTGCCTGTCATTACATGGCTGCCTGGCTGCTTGAGCTGTCTGGGAATTCCCAAGGCAAAACCCCACCCTGGCTACTGTCAACCAAAGTTTAAAGGCAGCAGATCTCAGTGTAGAAATGCCCATCATCTCCTGCGTATGTAATAGTAATACATGGTCTTCTGAGGGGTTTATTTGTTACCAGGTTTTAACCATGCTAGGTGAAGGCATTGTGAAGTTATTTTCTATTCCCTGTATAAAGTGCCAGCTTATTCCATCTTACACATGTTGATGCGAGATCAGCCTGAATTAAGTTTGTTTTAGCTGTTAAATCACATTTTTCAATTGTTTAAATAGTTCAGACAGAATTTGCTCAGTAACATTTTAGCTTTTTATAGCTGTCAAGAAGTAATACAAATAATTACCACCTTCCCTGGTGGGTTTTGTCTGATTAAAGTGACATGTCTGCTTATGCAAGATATTTGAATAGAGACATTCAATAAAGTCAGTAATGTTTAATTTCCCCTCTCCTCCTCCTTTTTTTTTTTTTTTTCTTTTTTAAGCTATATTTCATATTTAAATAAAAATCTTGTCTTAAGGTTTGGGATATTTTTCTTAAAAGGCTTTACATAATGAAGCAATTTGGCAGCAAATTTGATGTGCTTGTAATGAAATATTTCTTCACACTACAGCAAGGCACCAATGTATCTTGTTCATGCTAAGGAGTACAACATCTGTCTGAACTAACTGCCGTGGAAATACCTCTGGAGTAAGGAGGTATTTCTTACACCTGAGCTAAGGTGGAAGCCAGAATTTTCCCCAGATTGCAACTGGGAACTGATTGAAGGAAGAAGAAATTAATTGGAAGCTGCTAGCAGTGTCAAGGGCTTGGTGAACTTGCATAGAAATGGTCTTTTGTAGCATGTTTTGCTGGTACAAAATTCCCTGGGACTATATATCCTTGAATATAACTTTCCACTCTTTCATTCATTACCTGGCTTCATATACAGAAACATTTCTTGGAAAAGGCTCAGTGCTTGGGTCAGCTTTCAGCACTGGGTTCATTGGCACATAGGCACTAAAACGGAGATGTTTTCATTCCAGTCACAGTTTAAAGTCTTTTAGGCAGTGAATTTTCAGGTTTTGTAGTGTAGAATTTGCACCGCACTCCTGCATGAAATAGCAATTCAAACATCTCTCCTAATCAGTCTCTGAGGCATGTGTTTAGGTGGCCAGATCAGATTGCCATGGTGGTATTTTTGACTACAAAATATCTCTCATGTTATGAACACCAGGAAGGAAAAATGAGGGTTTTAGAGTTCCAAGCAACATACAATAGTTATAAGACCATACTTTCTGTTAGTCCTAGCTGGTGTTTTTATGCATGCTTTAGCAAGCACTGGCTGGTATATCTTGTCTTAGACAAAAAGGCAAATGATAGATTTGATGCTTGCCCCAGGGAGCCTTGAGTCTCAATTTCCCTTACAGAGGGCAGCTTTGGCAAGGTGAGACACACCAGAAAAAGCCTGTCTGCAGGGCTGCAGGAGCCAAGGCCACCCCTCTCCGTGCAATGGGGAGATGCCCACAGGGCTGGTGCTGCTGGTGTCGGGGGTCCCCGGAGCTCCCTCTCCTACAGCAGGTGCCTGGGGGCCATTCTATGTGTCCCTCTTCTTTAAGCTGATGTACAATACTGCCTAGCTCTCATCTTTTCTATCCTGCTATTAAAATACCCACCAGCTCCCTAGCTCCTTTTGTGTGTTAGTTCCGCTTTTTTATGGTTTAGGTTTAGATGTGACATTTCCCTTGGTTTTGTGAGACTGCTGATGGTATTTTGCTGTACTTTAGAGCTGTCAGTGGGCTGCATTTAGATTTCTGTGTAGATTACATGAGACGAGTGAGGTTGAATGGTTTATATCTCCTTTCCTCCCTAGTGCTGCCCTGTGCTCTGAGTCATATAAACCAACACATTGATATTTTGCCCATAAAAATGATGATATGAAATGCCGCTTCTTATATTACTTATATTACTCTAAAGTTACTAATGTTCATTGATTTCTACTAAAAATCCTTCACAAGTACTGAAAGACCATGTGGAAAGACACAAACATCCACAGCAAAAATGAAAAATGGCATTTATTTTTATTAACACTGTATTTCCTTGAATCTGATCACTGAGGCCAGCTTAAGCTGTTCCAGAATATATATAAAGAAGAACCACTCAAAGGGGGTTTAGGTATGATTCAATCCTACTTTAAGAATGCTTTTCCCTGTCAGCATAATATGAAGTGGTCTTGGCTTCAATGAGAACCTTCCCTTACTCTGGCAGAGACTCCGGACACTGAGGACAGGGCAAACATGGATTTATTTACCATGGATTTTAACTCTCTGCATCAAAATACTCTTCATTGGCCTGCCCTAATAATTCTGCCCAACTGAAGAGAGATTCCAAGAGGGCTTCAGTGCAGCACTATAATAAGCAACTGCAGAATTGTTTATCGTTCCTGATGGCAAAGATTAAAAAACTCACCATTTATTTCAAATAGATAAGTATGACACCTTAACAATTCTGTCTTTTCCTTACTGCAGACATTTCCATTTCAAGCCCTGACAACACTGAGGAAGAGATTTATTGGAGTGCATCACACAGCCTGAATCCTTCGGAGTCAAGGTATTTATAATGATGTAAAAGTGATAGTGTCAACAGTGATTTAAATCATTTAGTCTCTATGATAAACACTATATTGCCCTAAAATTTAAGGGATGCACTAAGAACATAAGTCACTCAGAATAAAAACCAAAGTCAGTGGCAAATGATTTGGGTTTGCTAAACCCATCATGACACAAAGTGAAAGATTGAATAAGAGAGGCTAACAATGAAGTCATAATATCCATGAGATACATATATCTTCATGATACTTCATAAGTCCATGAGATAAAGACAGATGTCCTGTGTGAATGCAGTACCTACCTTTATACCTGAAGAAGTCAGCACTGAATTTATCAGCAAAAAGCTAGAGTAGAACAATATGAAGTACAGACAAGATGTTTGATGCTTGCCTGACAGCAACTGCTCTGATCATCATTTTGCATAATGAAAGTCTGATGTAGATCAACTCTTGATCAATGTGTTAGATATACCCTAGGACAAATTAAAAAGCAAGATATGGAGACGGAGAAAAAAAGAAAAAACATACTTTCACCCTAAACTTCTGTACCTTTTATCAAGGTAGGAAGAAATGCAAGGGAATGAGGGAAAGCCGAGATGTCACTCAAGATGGCTGAAAGAGAATAAGAGAATTGATCTAAGAGTGAACAGGGAAATTGACAATGATGCAACAGAAAATTTTAAAAGGAAATGTTGTGGTCTCAGGAACTCTGGGGACAGATCTAAACTCAGAAGTTCCCTTTAGAGGCTTATAGAGAGGAGTCACTGGGAAAACAAAGCAGTTAGGTCTCCAATTTGGCAAACAAGGTACAAGCAGGTCCTTCTGTCCATCAGGAGCTGGGAGAGCACAGGAAGAACAGGGAAGTGACGTATCCTCTGCAGCTTGAGAGACCTATTGGCCAAGCTATGCCATAATCAGTCGGTCCGGTATTTTTTCCTGTTCTCTTGGATTTAATTCCTCAAATTTCCTTTCCTCCTTTCTAGCTAAGCTTGTCACTGTCAACACCATCTAAACAAATCATGGTGCTCCTCAGGGTGCATCTCATCTATTCAAAACACACACTGCCAAAATTGTTACGTGTAAAAAGCCCTCACCAAGAAAATTCTGGTTTCTAAGTTGAAATTTTAAAAACATGTTGATGTTAATTTCGGTTCACTTTTCAAAGAGGGTCAAAAAAAAAATTATTCATGAGCTAAAAGGCTGTGGGAAATTTTGTTACTATGAGGTTTGTCAGAAAATTTCTTTTCACTTATATGATCCTTCCAAGTTCTTCAAGCTTGAAGGGTCTTTCTTTTCAGCAAATTAGGAATTAAACTGAGTTCACCTTGGAAAGTTAATTTTCCATAAATTTTGTGTGCAGCTGCCTAAAGTGCGATGGAACATACCCTTCAGCAATTTTTGTTTTCCAGGCAGTCCATTGTGGTTCTGAAAAAAACCCAAAACAAACAAAAACCAACCAACCAACCAAAAATAAAAACCACCTAGAAAATCAAACCACCACAGGAGTGATATAAGTTATTTAGAAATGTACTTTTAACATGGAGCTGGATGTTGTAAGATTCAGAATAAGTAGCCATTTTTCCTCCACCTTTCAGATACAAAAGGAACACTTCAAAACAATTGAAAACTGTTGGTTGAATTTAGCATGAAGTCAGGGTGGACAGGAGCAATATAAGAGCAACAAATGGCTGTAGGAAAGCTATCCTCAGTGCATTTTCATTATCCTAGTAGATATAGGAGTGCTTACGTAAGCCTGCAGTGCATTTCCTCCATCTAAAGCATGTTTCCTCAGAGTCTGGCTGCAGGAGCCTCATCCTGCCCTGCAGGGATCACTGAGTCAGGGGCAGAGGACAGGCTGAGAAGCTGAGAAGGTGAGCATGAGTCAGCTCCAGCATCTAAACACAGTAACTTTCTTAATCTCCCCTAAAATACCTAAAATCACAATCCATTGCTAGGTTGTAGCACATTAGTGTGGTTGAATTATTTGAAAAAGACAGCGGCAATGGCTCCACTCAGGAGAACTGCCCTCAGAACACTACAGAGGAGTCTTTTTGGTTTTGTATGGCCATAAACAGGAATTACTAGCTCAGCTTTCCAGGTGTAGACCAGAAAATACTTACCCTATGGTAAATAAATAAATAAATCTATATATTTACATGAAATATATAACCACATGGAAGTTAGGGTTTGGGAGTCAATGATTTTAAGGACCCTTCTAACCCTTAACATTCTATGAGTCTACAGTTCTATACAGGCTTCAACAGAGAAGAAAAATTCCCTTTAATGAGACAATCTGCCACAGTGAATAATATAAATCGGATGTAGACATGTTTGCAAATCAAAAATCACAGCTTTTGCCAAATTTCTTTAACTATTATGAAATTTTATTTCTTAAAAAAATATTCACTGCCTTGAATAACATTTGGTAGAAAAATATGTAAGAAGTTTTGTGTTTGCTTTTAAAAAGCAATGAATTGTTATATTTCAATGTATCTCAGATGAAATGCTATGATTTTTTAAAAATAGTGATTCAAATGTCTAATGGAAAGTTTGCAAGGCACAGAATGAAAATTCATCAGTCAGCAAAAGCTCTGGTGGAGACAGAAGTGGAGGACAAAACTGGGCCTAAATCTTGAGCTTTGTTTTTGTTTGCTGCCCCGTTTGTGCCCATCACTGGTACCCAAGAAGAGCAACCAAAAAGCAGCAAGAAGAAAAAACTGTAATGGGAAGCACCATCAGTTCCCAGTGCTTTTGCCCCTCAGTCAGTGGGCTATAAGGCTTCCAAGTGAGTGGTCAGTGTCCTGCTGCAGTCTGGAAATCCTCAGTTACTTATGGATCTGACAGAAGAGATTCACGTGCTGATACAGTCTGCAGCACCTCTATCCTCCTCCTGTTCTCACCATGACATGAGAAACAGTTTTTCTTATGCTCCTGTATGTGTGTCACTCTTTACACTTGAGTTAGAGGTGAGAGCAGAGCCTGTGGTCCTGTGGGTAAAGGGTCCTCTGTATTACTTCTAGCTCCGTATTACTTCTAGCTCCTGCTTTCATGTGGGAAACACAAAAAAAAAATAAAAATCCTTCCTTTCCAAAATATTGTATGCCATGGAAAACATGTGCAGAGAGGAGTAAAAATGTACATAAGACAACTAAAGATTTTGTTTTACCCAGTGAGAAATGACAGACTCTCATTTACATCCTCTATGATGTTGCTATCTGAGTTTCTGTGTGTTTGGAGCAGGCAGCTAGCTGCATTTTGCATCTGCAATTCCCTAGCAGGCTGCTTTGCCTTCTTTTTGCTTTTTTATTACTTCCTTAAGACACTTCCTGCTTTTTCCTTCTGGCAGAACATTTGTTGATGCTTCAGAGCGCAGAGACTGGACCTCTGGCTTTGGCTGATGGCACTGGTTTGAGTGGGCAGCTGGGCAGCAGCCTGGGCGAGGCTGTCACTGCTTTGCAGGGGGGCTGCAGCCAGGGCATGCACAAGTCACTTCGACAAACCTGCCTTTGCACCTCTTCCTGGCCAGTGTAGCTCTGTTTATTTGAATTGACTCTTGAATGGCAGGCAGACAAAGCAGATTCAAGCATTTTGTACTATGGGACCACCCTTTCTCTTTCTCCTTGGTGATTCTGAAAGGGAACTTCACAGCTGAAGTTAGGCTCTGAAAGAAATTCCCAGGCCACCAAGGGCTGCAGTGGGAATTGGATGCTTATGGGCTCTCAAACGGAGATCTCTGAGCTCTGTACCTCTCTCTAAATACTATCTCTGTTTAAAAATCTGACTCATGCAGCTTTATTTTTCAGGGCAGATGGAGGAGGACAGAAAAGAGATTACTTTTAGACCTAGCTTATCCTGAGGTGATAGCTCTCCGAAATGCCAGCACTGTTGATGTATTGATATAATTAAACACGTCTGCTGAAATGTCACCGCCGCTGCCCAGCGATCTGATGGACGGCTCCGGCTGGGGGATGCTCTTAAACAGCACAGACAAATTGGTGGGATGCTGTGGTCTCCACTCATGTCCCCCTGCTTCATAAGTGATGGAAAGCTACTGAAGGCAAGGAGGACTAGTGAGTCCTACATAAATGATTACTCTCGGTCTCTAATTGTCCTAACTGTCTCTAATATGGAGTGGTTTTGCATGAACTTTCCCCACATCTCCTAATTTTTGGCAAGTTCTACTGCCTGCGCTTGTTTTTTAGCCTTGATTAAGCAATGCACATGGGTTCCTTTCAGCAAATGGCTGACAAACAACACTCTTGTCTCTTTGTTTCAATTTGGATTTTATTCATTTACTGAAGGTACAGAAACCTGCTCACTGACACCTAAAAAAATCTCTCACTCCTCAAAGATGATAATGGGATTTCTTCCTCAACTTGAATTACACCTTGCATTGCTGTTCTGCCATTGGAAGGATGACACAAACTGGCTCAAGATTTCTAATAAGAATGTCCAACCAAATATCACAAAGTACACAAAGCTCAATATTCATTTTGGAAAAAGTAGGTAATGAATTTCTCCTCCAGATATGCTGCAGTTCTATCTTAAAAGGTAAAAATGGGAGGGAAAATAATGGACAAAAAAAGAACCCTTAGCTCTTACCCTGGCAAGAAATGCTCCAGGAAATTAAAATCTTATAACTGCTGCTGCTTGTCAAAGACCTCATGAAAAAGAAATGGAAGACAGTCACCAAAAGAAACTCGAGATGAGTAGTGGAACCCCCTTCTCATTTTCTTTTTCCTTTCCTCTTCAAGGGAATTGCTGTCACCAAGCAGCGCAAAATATTAGGGCACATGCAGACAGCGTTCTGGAATTTGTGACAAACTGCTAGTGAGCAGTGTTAGATTCCACTATTATGTGCAAGAACTTGTTTTGGAGATAGTTTCTAATATTGCAGGCCAATATTGAAAAAAAAAAAAAGAGGCATTTCAGCTGTCAGTCTCATTAAATATTACACTTTCTTGTATTACTGTTATTTGTTGAGGCTACCCCATTTTTTTCCTAAGCTTTTATTTTTTAGAAATGTAACCTCTTGCCCAGACCCACAAACCTCAGGATGAAACATGTGCAGATATTTCTTCCCTCAAAAGCAGTATACTGTTTAAGTTTTGATCTCTTGTAGCTCTGGGCGAAATATTCCATCTTTCATTTAAGAAAACCCAGGTGTGCAAGTGGAATTCCTCCCTACTTCCACTGTATGGCAGTGGTTCTTAGGGGCTTCCCAGCCAAGATGAATGACCTGCTGTGACAGACGTCACCAAACACATAGTGAGAGACTGAGCCTACCACAAAGATTATTTTCTAGATGGAGAAGATGCATAAAGGGCAGCTAAAGGAAAGTATTCTTAACTATATTTCACAAATAAGGAAATAAGACAGAAATGTTAAAGCCTAAAACTCCTCAGATGCACTGAAATCACTGAGAGCATTGTGGATTATTGTTTGAATAAAGCAACATAACCTCTGTCACGCAGGAAGCCTTTGGCAAAGAACTGAACAGAGATATTGCAGAACATGTGCCAGAGATCAAGAGTCTAGCTTTCTTTTTGAGGAAGAAGAGATAAAAGGATGTAAAAATTTCTGTCCATAGGATATTGTGCTGACACAGACAAATGAATAATTAGAAGGATAAAAGTTATTCTGGAAAGTTACTTGGCAAAAGACTTTTTCTGCCAAACTTTGGTGAGGCATCTGTCCAAGTAGGCAGAAAATTAATATCTTTGTCTCGGAATTTTTTAATCTGTCCTGGCCTGTATAGGAATCAATGGTGACATGGAAGAGCAGACTGGAAGAGTGCTGGTAGGTTTGCTTCCAAGCCCATTCACAGGAGGGCTGAAGTATGGAGGGATCTCCAGGACTCATCTGTCCAATCACACTGCTCAAGCAGAGTCACCTGGCTCCAGTTGTCCAGAGCCATGTCCAGAGGGCTTTTGAATATCTCCAAGGAGGCAGATTCCACAGCCTCTCTGGACAACCTCTGCCAGTGCTTGGTCACCTTCACAGGCAGAAAGTGTTTCCTGATATTCAGAGGGAACCTCCTGTGTTTCAGTTTGTGCCCATCATCTCTCGTCCTGTCACTGGGCACCACCAAAAATAAATAGTCTAGCTCTCTCCTCTTTGCATCCTCCCTTCAGGCAATTGTATGCTTGAGGACTGATAGGTTAAATGCTTGAAAATATTCAGTATGTGTATCTTTACACACATATGCAGCTGTTTGGAAAGGTCCCAGACTTGCCTTTTTTTTTTTTTTTTTAATATAATTAGTTTGTTTTGTATTTATTAAATTATTTTGGAGTGGTATCATTTTTTTCAGTGGGAAAGAGTTTTCTGGGCCAGTCTCCCAAAGCACTTCACTACAATTTTAGATAATCAAATAGATTAATCTTTAAATGCTACATTATGATAAAAATCTGACTTCAGTCTGGTTGTATGAAGCTCTCATACAAACATATTGCAGACTGAGAGCAGATTAAAACAGGTAGTGTGCAATGACACACAAGTTATAGCGGAACATTTAAGACAGACAATGCCAGTTTCTCAAACTTGAAGGAAAACAGACCATTAAAAAAATTATTCCATGAGATTATCCTGTGCTCTGCCTCCCCTCTTTCAGTTTAATGTTCTCCTTTTAAATAGCTTTAGAAAATTTACATTTGATGAGTATCAGCTGTTCTGTTATTACCTTTACCAGGATTTGATTATCTCCCACAACACTTTTCCAATCCAGATGTTTTTTCCATCCACTGTTAAAATGTCTTGGACATCTGGAATCAAAATGGCAAGAGAAAACGAAAAACATACAAATAAAACACATAATCTCTGAAACTTTGAACTAGAGTTTGTTTCAGAGGTTTTTTTTTTTTTTTTTTTGGTTAAGTAGTAAAGGAGAAAAGAAATCCAAAATACTGAGGAAATCCTGCATGGAAGAAAAGAAAAAAGACATTTTCTTGAACAATATATATTTATAACTAGATCCAGTAAAACTAAATACTGTTTCTATACAGTGTGTGTGAGTACAGTGACAAACCAAGACAGAACATACTTGGCTACTTGTTGTATTTGTATGACTCTGGTTAATGCCCACTGCTGCCTTTTCAGACAATTATAACCACTGACCATGAAACAGGGTCTAAATGAAGTCTGAATCCTCCTCCTAGTACAGCATTCATATCTGGTAAGAGGCAATGAGTGAAACACAAGTTTACTGGATGTGAGGTTCTGTTTAGATCTTCAGAACAAGAATACAGAACTAGAAAATTAAGCTGAGGGTTTGTTTATTACAAACAAGTTACACACCTTAACTCTTCCCAAAGTATTGCCTAACTACAAATTCTAAAAAAACAGAGATACACACTTAGACATAGTCTACTTGAGTAGACTATAGCCACACAACTTATAGCACAGTATAAAGAAAGAAATAGCCATAAAGTAAAGCATGAATAAACCCTGTTTCATAACTACTATGGTATTGACACAGGACTTATAGGCAAGCATAAATGGCCTTTACCTCTTTATAGCTCTCTCTCTCTCTCTTTTTCTTTTTTTTTTTTCCCTGTAACTTTTATTACTTTTTCTGCTGAGGTTCTAGGAACGTAACTTTGAACCGCCGATATGTAACATAAATTACTCTTCCCTTACTTACTCCAGACACAAGGGGCAGACAGAAGCCATCTAAAAGACTAAAAGCCATCTGTTTTGGGAGGAGGAGTGCCGAAGATGGACCGGAGAATATGAGGACAGTAATAGAAATAGGAACTATAGAAATGTTGTGAGTAGAAATTAAATTGATAGATCCAAGGAACCATAAGGAATAAAGTCAAATCCTTTTTCATAATGGACCAAAGTCTAGATCACAGCCAATGCTTGTGCCACAGGCTGTGGAAGGGAGAAGGAAAGTCAGCACCTCCAACCTCCAACTTTCCTATCCAGTCTTGATTTGTTCAGTGTTCATAGACCTCAGCTGCAAAATGCTTACAAAGATTGAAACAATTCTTGTTCAAAAAATTATTGCACTGTAAATTAATGAAGGGCCAGCTTATAGCTCACAGAGGGAATTTTCAGCAGCAAGACAACACCCACATCATCCATACTCATCTACTGTGTGATACCTTTATTTGCAATCTTCTTATTCACTTTAGATTATTTGGGTCACAGGTTCAAAGGATGTTGTATAATATAGAGCTTTTATACACCTTTCTGCTCACCTTTAATTCCCAATAGGAAATGACTATCATCCCTGTGCCAAACTCGGTGAAGTTTATATAGAAAAACAATAGGAGAAAAATACTTAATATTTAGCTTTCTGCAAACCACTCTAGCAGCTGAATAAAAGAAGCCAACATCCCACAGCCAGGGAGTTTTGCACAGATCATCTACATGTGCTAATATAGGCTTCAGATCAGAAAAGAGCAAAGGTTTGCAAGGCTGCAAAATGTTAAGATGCAAGGAAAATGCACATATGTGCTTTTGTGAGTCTCTGTAGGGTATTGACATTTAGATAAAAGAGAATGTATTTAGGAGAATTAATTATTTCTTACAAGGTGAAAGAAAGAATTTTAGACATCTCACAGGAAAGGTTGACTTGTACATGAGAGAAGGTGAGGAAGTTTGTGACAAGGCAGATCAAGATAAGTGGACAAGAAACTAGGGGACTCTAATCCACAATTTGTGTGCTTCTAATATTGCACTGCTCCTTCCAAAACCCAAATTATGGTGGAAGAAGGAGCTCACTGTAGTGCCTTAAATTTGAAAGTACAAGAATAATTGGACATTGAAGAAAATACTGATGTTTTGGCTGCCCTTTGACTTCCTCTGAAAAAGAACAGGAGCCATTCTATCACTCAAAGACAAGTCCTTGAGGTTTTTTTTCTGTGACATAAGAGATCAGAAATCACTATTGGATTCCTATGCTTTCAGCACCTGTTTCTGTGTTTCAGGGAAGCTCAGATAGCAAATTTCTTTATCCATTCCTTTTTTTATTTGTAGCTGGTGTTTCCTGTTGCCTGAAGTAGAGCTCATACCCATCAATTCATCCCTTTGTTATTATTTGTGAACATAAGAAAGAATAATTGATAGAATTGGTGTATAATTCTACATGTAACAATTTCCTGAGGGTTAAAGGCTTTTCTCTCTGGTGTTCTAGAGATCAAAGAAGAAAAATTCCATAAGCTCATGTCATAATTGAAAACACACTACTTTCAATATAGGTTTTAGCACACAGAGGAATGAATGTCTTTAATTCAGGTAAACCCAGACTTGCAGTCCCCATTTTTCACTGTTACTGTCCGTTAGCCACCAATTTGAAAACAGCAGAGAAATTATTTGATTTCATATCCAAATTGCTGAGCAGAAACCATTTCCTCCAGCACAGCTTTTATATTTATATTTAAATGAACTGCCTGTGGCTGGGAAGTTCTGCCTCATTTAGAGACAGGAGTTAAGAAGACCTACTGTGAGACACGGGGCAAAGCAGAATTAAGAGATCTGGATGAATTTTGCATGTCTCAGAACTAAAAGAAAATATACCTCTTGTTCATGTGTGCTGAGGCTGAGTTCAGAGAAAGAGTGGACCAGGGTTAGTCTGGTGTTATGCGTGGAGCTTGGCCGCCACAGTGGCCTGCAGCTGGCCCAGGACTGAGGGACTGCCAGGATACACTTGTTGTATGTAACTTGGTGTGACTCTATGAAATACCAGGCTGCGCTCCCTGCAGCTTACTCTGCAAACATGGCCTGTGGGAAACTTTGGAGAACGATGGGAAATAGCTGAGAGCTCATCCAGCAAGTAAAGGACGAATGAACTACCTTTGGGTTCAAAGTGATGGACTGGAGACCTGTCCCTTCTCCTTCCTCTACAAAGATTAGCAAAGAGCTGTTAGCTTGAACACCAGTTCAGTAACGTTAGTATATTGTCCTTGGCCCTTCCGTAGACATTTTCTTCTTTACAAACTTCTTTATAAACAGGGGCTAATTATTCTTTACAGCACACTTCCCAGGGGAGAAAATGACAATCTTTCCTCTCTTTACACTAAAGGAAACTCAAGTATTGCAATCATTTGCCCAGTGCCTGTGAGAATACTAACCTGAGAGAAAGAAGATGAGCTAGCAGTGATCATGGCCCTACAAAACTGTGGATGAAAGTGACCTCCTGCCAGGCAGGACTTGGTGTATAGCTTCAGTCCTGCTCTTTTCCCACAGGGATGCTGGTGCTCTTGGTACATGACAAGGCACTGTCATTTCATAGGAGGTAGAATGACAATATATAACTGAAGAGTAACACAGGAGGGAAAGGTCAGGATGGAGCAGAGCCCCCCTGAAGAAGTCTTTCAGTCTCTCTTTGTGTATGCTTCATCCCCAGGTGTTAAAACATGGAGGTTTCTGCTCATACCTTGTAGTCACTCCTTGCGTCAGGTATCTGGTTCCCCAGCCAATTTTCCCAGTCAAGTGTTAGGAAAAGTACCGAGTGCTGAGCACTCCTGCTGCAGACTAAGTGCAGTTCTTCTGCCTCGGCAGGCGGCTGCTCACGCTGAGCCCTGCGGGGGAATAGGTTGCATGGGCACCGAGAGGTGCAGAGATAGAAAATGCCAAGAGAAATTTAATTGAGTGGGGAAAAGATTGCCTTCCTGGCTTCTTCTGAAGGTGGTCCTGCTCTATTTTATTGCTGAAAAGAAAAAGTTAGCTGTATGATGGTGAAAGTTTTCAGGGAACTGGAAGAAAAGGTAGGCAAAAACTGAGTGGTCACCAAGCCTTCTGCTTTGAGCTGAAAAAGGAGTGAGGCAAAGGGATAGATCCCGCCAAGATAAATCTCTCTTGTTGCTAATTTTATGTCTTAAAATGGACAGAAAGCTTATGGCTCTGTGCAGCTGACTCCCTTGGAGAAGTAAAGCTTACTGGCATCTAAGTGGGAGAGAAGGCAGGAGCAATGACAGACTTTGCTGAGGGGGTTGCAAGCCTGCCACTGTATTTGTCAGCCCTCCAGAAAATCTTCCCACTGGTGTTTCCCACTTCTAAAAATTCTGAGATAGTGGTCATGGAAAAAGGAAGCTGGAGTCACTATTTTCTTTACTGCTTTTTCCTCTTTCTGTTCAAAATCTTCATTTAAAATGAAAACCACATATATAAGCTTTATTTATATGTAGGTATTTTTAAACATACATGGTTTTAATTATATATATACATAAGAAAAAGAAAGATAAGGAAAAGGACAAAAAACAATGCTAAAATAAATTTAACAGAAAATACGCTGTGTTCTGTAAGATGTAATTCAGAATTTATAAATTGCTTATAGTTATCTTCTCCTCAGCTGTTATTCTCACTCTTTCTTCCTGAATTTCTATTAATTTCTGCCCATTGCCAGTGACTAACTATTACTAGCACTGCTATTTGCATTACTTACCTTCAGATAGCTCAGGGCAACATACATCTCTTTTTACTTATACTGATGTAATACAACTTCAAAAGAATACAATTACAACAGTTACCAATGGCTGAACTGCAGAAGATCAGAGACAAGTTTTCATTTTCTTCCATTAAAATGTCATTAAAGTTTGTTATTTTCTATGTCATACTCACCCTAGGCAAGGTCTAAGCAGAAAGCCTAGACTCTTATTTAAGAATTTTCCCCTTAGCCAGTAGAGTAGGTTTTACAGGAGATATTCTTTCTGATGCCAGTTGTGCAAATTTATTTTGGGGGAAGTTAACAACAGTGTCAATTGATAAACAAAATTGATAAGCAGCAAGGCCTTGACCTTTGAAAATATATTTCAAACTTCAAACAAATTACTTGCCAATTTACTTGGAGCAAATTCCTTTCATGTCTTAGTGAGTCTGTCCTCTGTCCGTTTAATTTTATTCTGTAAGCCCCTGGGGGCAAACTTGAGCATGCATGTCATTACAACTATTCTTCTGCAGAATATGTTGACTCCATTTAAAACGTTCATCACTCTAATGGTGCTCCAGGAGAAGTGATTTGCAATGAAAGGCTTGTGAGAGTGTCTAGCAACTGAAAAGGCAAAAAGGAAGTATATTCTGAAGACAGTGTATTTTGTCCTCAGCTTTATTCCTTCCCTTCCCTATCTTTTGAACCCAAAAGGGAGGTGAATCCTAATGGTGCTGAGGATGTCCAAGGTGCCCCATACTGAAACAAGTGTCTGTCCATATCAAAGGGAAGACAAAACCATCATCATTCATTAGCCATCAGAAATTCAACTGGTGCTAGAGGTACTAGAAAAGGGAGGTTACTGCCACATCCAAGGAGCTGCCAGTCAAGGCTGAGGACACACTGTCTTTTACAGTCAGCATCAGTGTCATTTCTGTGGAAAGTTGATTGAATCTGGGATGCTAAAGCTAGCAATGTGTTTTTCAGATGGCATCTGGTGGCACAGTGTAATAGACTACATTATTTGCTACATCATTGCTCATGAAATATTGTTAGCAGGGTGCAGATCATTCTTCCATTAACACCCTGTGAAGTCACCTTGAATCCCATGTTTCCAGAACAGTGGAAAAGACTTCTATTTCACAGCTGAAAAATAAGCCATTTGGATGCTTTCAAAGTGCCTGGTACAGAATTTAGCTATTTCAACAATGCTCTCTAACCTATCACAATTTTTCAGCTTTAAGATCTCATCTGGAAGAGATGCAAATATCACTCCAGTTGGTCTGAACAAGAGGGATACCACAAGTTAATATCACCCTTTGTCTCTTTGGTGATAGTTCTTTAAAGAGACATTTTTAAAGGTATGCACCATACATAGTTCATAATATATATTATATCAATCTATTCTCTATTTAATCCTGCTGGGATGTGGAAGAAAATGTTTAGTTCTTATTATTTGTTGCAGCTCCAAGACACCAATCACATGCATATTACTATCTATACCAGAGATACAAATCCTTGAAATCACTCAGCTGCTAAATTAATCCATTTAGAGAATTTTCCTACCTATCCACTTTGGAAGCTAGTGGCCAGGTAGACTGACAGCTTTGAACTCTGATGTCTGCTGTAAGAGCTCATGGATAAAATAATGATGATTTATTAGTCCAGATTTGTCTGGAATTGCAATTTCCTTCTGCTGCCCCTCTCTCCTACCCAGACAACATTTACCCAGTCTTATACTGAATTTTGACTTGCCCTTACCAGTGGTGAGCAGAGTTAAATAAGGGTAGTTCACATTTCTCTGAGTTATTGTGTATGTCTGCTGTAGATGCAGCAAGATGGTGCTGCTCTGGTCTACAGAGGTTTCCTTTGCAATTAAAAACTTAATTTTTAGAGTCTGAAAAATGAATGTTGTCAGAAACTGATGGCCCTCTAGAGGTGAGTGTGCTAGAACTTGGTTCACAGTGATGTCTAATTTCCAGGAGAGAGACAAGTAACCCTGCAATAATTTTACAACTCTGCACTACTCTATGTTTCACTAAGAACTAGAGACACAAGGTCAAATAAAAGAAGTCAAATATTGAACAGAGGAATGAAAAAGGAAGGGGTTTCTTTGAGCAGAACTACAGGAAACCTTGGAAGCCATCCCTTCATACAGAAAAAAGGTTCACACCTTTTGAAGTTCAAACAAAGTCAAGAATCAAATCTGAACTTTGATATCAACTGTGGGACACAATGAGTAAAAAAGGATATCCATTACTCCAGATTTTTATATAATTTCTGCTCAGTTTTCATTAGCTGATCTTTTTTTGACCTTTTTTCTTGATGGCAATTACCAGGTGAAACCCTTGGGACAGCCAGCATAAGCCACACAACTAACACCTGGCTGTTCTGATGCTATTTATTCAACTGATGGAGGCACTGAGGGCCAGGACCAGCCCCGTATACTTTGCAAAGCATTCACTAAGGAGTAAAAGGTGAGACTGAGAAGAGTCAGGGCTTCTGCAGTCAAAGAGCAGCCACATGAAAACACGAAGTGTTATCAGCAGTCTAGAATACATGGTCTAGTAGCAGAAAAAAAAGACTAAAGGAAAGAAAGTGGCACAGTTTAATTGATTACAGTGAGAAGATGTCACAGTAAACCTTTACATATGTAAAAAGCTACCACAAGTTGTATTAAGACAACATATAATGTGGGATTAAGACAACATTTAATGGGTTTAAACTACAGCAAGGCTGGTTAATAAAGAAAATGAGTGCATTGGAATGTAAAGAATAGAAACACACTTTAATGACTTTCTTGGGACAACTGAGGACTCTGTCTGTGTAAAAGTTTTATAAATGACAAGTTATGCCAACATCTGTTAGAAATCCTGGCGAGTCAGTGAGAAGGGCCAGATGACTGCTTTTAGATCTTGTTTATTGCCCTTTATTACGTCTTTATTGCCCTTGGACATTATATTCCTCCTAGATTACCCACTACACATTCCTTGAAAGCTTGGCTAAGTTAGCTTACCCTCTCTAGATGTTCTAGCTGAAGCAACGTATGTGGAACCTGCCATTACCTTTTGTTCACACATTTTTCTGCTGAGGACAGCTGATTGTATCCCCAGTCTCTTTTAGTGCTACCAGAAAATGAGAAGCATAGAAAGCTATTCGAGGAGAGGCTCAGGTGGCTAAATGAGAGTGCACAGTCTCATTTTACACCGGACATCTTTTTTAGAGCACCCTGCCCGGTCTTGAGCTGCCAGTCCAGGAGGGCACAGGTCATATCTGTGTGCCCTGCATCACTACTCAGACACTTAAGGGCACTCTTAAGGGCACACCTCAGCATGCCCTCAGCATGGGAATTGCACACTTAGCTTTTTGGTAGTTGCAAATATAGTTAAAAGATCTGTTTCTCTAGAGCAACAACTACTGTCCTACACATGTTCTGACATTATGGATGGTGAGACAGCCCTGGTTCAGCACACTGCACAATAATGTGCAGAGCAGGCAAAAAAGTAACACCTGGTCAGGTCAATAGTGGAACAGGCTGAATGCTTCTCTCTGTAGGTGAAAAAAAACCCCAAAAACCAAAAAACAACAAAAAGCCACAGGAAACCATATCTAAACATTTTTGCAATTCATACTTCCTCCTCCGGGCAGCACATTCCTTTTTTGCACATATTAGCTATTGAGCTGATGAATAATCCTGCTGAAATCAGTGAGATTATTCCAATTAATTCATTTGGAGTCCTAATTACTGTGGCTGAATTAGACACACTCACTTTAGTAAGTGCAGGGCAGAGTTTCTCTCTGCCTTTGCACAGATGCTGTCAGGAGGATTTTGCAGAAGCAGGGCTGGTGCTTGCAGGTTTTCTCATTTGTTATCAGAATGAAATATGGTGCTTCCATCTTCTGTGTGTCTTCCATCTTCCACCTTCTGTGTCTTCATGATGTTATTCTTGGTAACATCCTAAATTAGCTATTAATATGCTTTATTTATTTTTTATTTGAGGCTCTATTTGTCTAAATATTCCAAAGAGAATGAGTCATGAGCACCTGAGTTTAAAGCTTTCCATTGTGTGAGTTGCAGATCTATGTCAGCATTTAGTTATATAAGAAAAATAAATATTCTCCACTGTGTGTAGTGATGCAAAGCCGTTGAAGCATTTTTAGTGTTGCCTTCAATGGGAGCATGATTAAAATTCTTATAAGCATTCATTAAAACCTCAAAATACCTGTTGAAGTCTGTGATAATTAGTTCAATTAAAATGGTATTCTGAAAACCAACTGCAGTAATGACAGCCTGCCATTTGGTGATTCTGTGTAGCAGTAGCTTCAAACTTCACTCAATTTACATGCTGAAAGCAGAGGCTGTAGTCCTCCCTTCCTTAGGGATAATTGTGCATATAAGTTAATGAGCACTCCCCACCACTAGCAGGCTTCACAGCTCCAGTAAATACACTGAGATAGATTTGTGAGATGGATTTGTGAGCACGGGAGGGTGGAGCTGCGAGAGCTGCGCCAGCCACCTCCTCTTCTCGCCCAGGGTCCAAAGGGAACCTCGGAGCTGCGCGGGAAGCAGCTCCCGCACCGCCAGGTTGGGAGGCGCAGGGATGCTGCCAAACCCAGCGTGGCTGCAGTGTGTTGATGCCCAGTTCAGCCCCTGCCGCTTAGAAGAAGAATAGAACCAACTTGCCCAGCTCATGAAAAGGGACTCGCTTGAGGCAGAAAGCATTATTCCACCAGATTTCCCTGGCATTTCTGGCTCAGTGAACGCTGAAGTGGCGCTGCTGCAGGAGGAATCTCTGAAAGTGTCTGATTACTGTGACTAGGGATGGAGCAGTGCAGAAATCTATCATCTTTGCCACTGCTCTCAAAAAGGAGTGGGCTGAACAGACCCAGAGTGCAGATTCTCAGCCGCCAAAAGCCAGGATTAACAGCAGCTAGGCTTTGCCTTTACAGGATGGTCTGTGCAATCCAGCCCTCTCTGCCCTGCAAAAAAGGATTTTTCCAGTAATAAAGCAACTGTCAATAGAAGCTGTTGTTCTCTCATTTGTTCCAATGGATGTGGTACATTTTTCTTATTTTACTGTGCTTTTACTGCACTTTCTCCTGATTATGAACTTTAATGGATTGGTGATCAGCTTCAGAAAAATCCAGTCTGTTTTGGTGAAGCTTTTGCCTAAAAAGAATTTTCAAGTCTGATGTGAAATCTGTGCAAAACAGAAACATCTTGTGTTTGAATCAGGGAAACTCATTTAAGTCTGCCAAGTTTTGCTGTGTGAAATCAGATTATTCCATACTCAATGTGCAGTGAAAATTCACAGTTGGAACACACAGAAGCACAGCCAAAGCATGAAATAAAAAGAGCTGTGGGTCTCCTATATGCTAAAATGAAACAGTAGTTTGGATGCTCTAGTCTAATATTGGAGCATTTAGTAATCATTGCACATAGTGGTCTGTTATATCCTAATGTGGTTCATTTTCAAGGCACATAATTTAGGGGTTTTTAAAGTTTTTTGTTTTTTTTTTTTTTTTTTAGCTTAGGAGCTTGTTACATGGCATAAATGTTCTGTGTTTCTAGTTCATATTTCAGTCACTTTTCTTCTGCCTTCTATAAAATCTTACTTCTCAAAGATCTCTAAAATATGGAGTTTTCATTAGCTGATTCTCTTGGTGTTTGAAAAAGTTAATAATTCATTTCCTTCTCAGCTAAGCAGTCACATTTTCAGCTTGTTGTCAAAGCAAAAAGGAAGTTCAAGTTTAGAGATGTTCAATCTAGGAAAGAATGAGTCTTAAAAATTAATTGAAAACATACACCTTTTGTCACTTCCATTTTACAAAAATGAGAATAATTTAGCATGCTGGGACCAGAAAGATCAATCTCTTCCTAATGGAACCAAAAAATATCTGAGAACAAACAAAACCAGAGGGACAAGAGTAAAGATTGTTGGGATGGCAGAGAAGTTGGGTACAGCCAGTTACAAGGACTTCTCTGGCAGTGTGCTATCCCATAGATCATTGTGATGATGAGAGGAAAGAAGAAAATAAGCTCAGGAAAGATAAAGGTAGAATAAAGTCTAGAAGGCTGAATGTTAAGAACACGCATCAGATTGTAAGTACAGATCAACTGTAATAAATCCAAAGGTGGGCAGCTGCAAGAGAAACTGTTCTATCATTATTTTTTAATTTTCTTTCTGTAAAGTCTCATTTGCTGAAAGCTCTTCAGCAGGACTAGCAGTAATATCAGTCCATTAATAACTCCTAAAGCATTGAGATATTTCTTTGCTGCAGTGTCTGTAAATGAAGAAGAAGCTCCATGTGTGGAAGTGGTTCTCTAACACCAAACTCTAGAGTTCAGGGAATGAAAGGAACTTCCTTATCATGTTTGACAATAATTGCTTTTAATTGGGTTTTTGCATTTTTTTTCCTTCTGATCTTTTAAAATTATGATATATTCTGGGTTCTGCAAGACAAAAATACAGATCTTTATTTTTAAAATGGTCTGCATTTTTCAACACCACTGCCTCAGTGCTTTCATACTTCAAAATAAAAATCTGAGCTGATATTTCTCACAGTGCCTTATTAGAAGAATTATTGTCTTTGCTTCTGGTCTCTGGTAACCTGCTGCTGATTGTTAATCACAACTGGTCTGTTTTGCTCTTCCAGAGGAACCTGAAGGTGTTATCTCTCTTCAGGTTCACTTCTCACTTCCCCTTTACTGGCTTCTTTCTGATCATCCACTTAAAAATTCAAAGCATGCACAGGGCAAAGTCATGGAGCTTTAATCTTTGTTGGAAGTTAGTCCTGGATCCATCACAACTGACACTTGAGGTAATTTGACATTGAAAGAAAGAGTTATCCTAGGCCCCAATTCTCATAGCAGCACTGAAGCTGAGCAGTAAATAATGAAGTGTACCATCTAATTGAATTAGGCATTAGTGCTCCAGGAGCACTTCTTGAGAATAAGCTTATGAAACCATCAGTGAACAGTGATGAACAGCCCAGAACTGAGCTTCAAGCTGGACAACATTGATGTTTTAGCTGGACTCCTCAGGAAACACTCAGCCTTCTTGTAGCTCTTGCTTGACCTAGACAGTGCTTAAACTTCTCTTAATTACTTCAGCTCACAGCTACTTAATATGTTTAATTGCTAATCAACTAGACACCTCCTGGATGCTGTTCCCTCTGACTAAAAAATAATTAAATAAAGAAAGCATAATTCAATAACTGCTAAATAATCTTTTATAATGTTACTACAACAGTTTCTTTGTAAGTTACTAATCACAATTATGCAAATGTTAATTAAGGTTATTACTGCTCAGTTTCTATTGACTGGGGAAAAACTAATTCCTAGCAGAACCAGCTGTATCATGTTGCCTTAGAAAAAATTTAAGTCTCTACACTTATGGAAATAAGAAACCAAGACCCTTATGGTACATTATAGTCATCGTACATGAGGACATACATTTTCTGGAGAACTGTCCTTCCATACCATTTCCCTTCCCTATTTATATCCTTTAATTTCACTTCCTAGCAAGGAGTAGGACCTTTCCAAATAACAATAATGGGCTAGGGAGGATGAAAAGAGTGCAGGAGATGAAAGTTTCCACCTGGGCTGAGCAGTGGGTATTAGTCAGGGTAAGTTCAACCGTGCTTTAACAACTTCCATGCTTCAGGAGCCAGACAGGTTGTAACAAGTTGAATACCACATGCCACTTTCATATTTCTGAGGGTGCCTCTCAAATCATTCCCTTACACTGAACTGTTCCTCATTTTTGCTAGGTTTGATGCCCCTTGTAAATACTGAAAAAAGTGTAAAAGGGTTGTACATGGTAAGGAGTCACGAATCCCAATAAGATCACCAAAAAATATGGAGAGACTAATACATCACAGAGCGTGAAGTATCCACAGGTCAGAAAAAAAAGAGCAAAAAATGCTGATGCTTTGAAAACAGTGGCATAGAAATATTTGTAGAAGTAGTAAAGAAAAAAGGTGGAGTAATGCAAGTGGAAGGAAAAAGGTACAAAATGTCATTTAATTCCTTGCTTCAGTGGCACACACTGTCATCTTATTGGAGACCTGTGACTGCTCAAGTTGCCCAGCAAGTGGATAAAAAATGTCTTAAAATTTCAGCAGCAGGTTGAGGAAGGTAAAATGAACTGTTAAGGTCCTGGAAAGTACATGGGCGTACTCACTTATAAGCACAAGCCATTTGTCAACATTACTGGAAGGTAAGTGTCAAGCATCAAGCAAAGCCTACAATGAAGGCCAGAATGAAATGCTGCAGCATGTGGACCTCTTGAGAGAGACTGATTTCAGAGCCAGCAAGGGCAGGCATAAATAGTGTCCTTTGCTGTGTGCTTCCTGGCATCACCCAGCTCCTCTCCAAGCTGCTGCAGAGGTTTCTTCTAGCACACCCTCCTGCCTTGCATCAGGCAGGGCACGTGTCAGTCTCAGCACAGGCACTGCATAGAGCAGAGGCTGCCCAGACTGAGCTGAACGTGGTTTGAGCTTAGTCTTTCTAACTGAAGTCTTTGGATGTGCTGCTGGCATAGTCATGCCAAAAAATAGGCAGCCACTGATGGAGGTTCAGCAGAGCAGCAGCTTGCTGTCTGGGATAATGCCAGCTGCCTTGAGGACCATGCAGAGGTAGACTGAGCCAAGGGGCAGGTTCAGACAGACAAAAAAAGAATGGTGTGATGGGGTGAGGTTTTCTTCTCTTTAAACCTACATTTGCCAGCTGAGCAAATACTCACTCACTCACTCAAGTGAGATCTTGTTTTCCCTCCCAGGCAGAGCTCATTGCAATCCCCATGTGTCACAGCCAAAGTCCCACTTGGCTGTCATTGGGAAATGAGAGTCAGATAGGACAAGTAACCTGTACCTGTCCCAGCCATGTGCTTCTGGACAGTGAGAAAGTGCCTTAGTCAGAGCCAATAAAGCCATTGTGGGAAGCAGAGAGCAACACAGTCCACCTCCCCAAAGTGAATGAAAGTGCTCGGTGGCATTAGAGTGACAGCTGTGGCACGAGGCTGAGAGGGAGCACAGCACTCTTCTGCAAACCCACGCCAGTGTAACTCAGCTCTGAGTTGCAGTGACCATGACAGAGGTACAAGGACAGCTTCTTTGGCTTGCTCAACATTCAGAAGATCAAAAAGCTCATATGTTACCACTTTATGATTGTAGCTACTTCAGCCCAACTGTGTAAGAATCCTGTCTTGAAGAAGGACAAAGTTTATTTTCAACTTTTAAAGACTGGCATGTATGTAGCTCTTTTTTCTGGAGCAAGCAAGAGAATCTGATATTATCCCAAGACAATGATTTTCAGGGACTAATATAAGTTAACAACCTGGGTACAGAACCCCTATTATTCCATTTTAGATTAATGGCATGACATGGGCTACCTACCAAGTTTCAAATCTTGGCCTGAATAATGACTAATAATAATGAATAATTTCCAGAGCATGTTTAATATAAATAATCAATTAATGAATAACATTAAAGTTCTGTTCTATATTTTGAATATAACCTTCTTTAACCTATCATTTACTAACAATTAATAGCAAACAGTTAATTGTAATAGGATTCAGAGTGTTGTAACCTGATCAATCCTCTTGATTGCTTTATATTTTAATGTAGACACATTAGTCTTTCCCTGAAAAGAGCAGTCCAAAAAGATGAGATGTATAAAGAAGGGCACAGAAAAAATAGAATAGCAAAGAGAAATAATAATAACCCAAATACACAGATACTTCCACAGCAGTAGGAATGAACAACAACAACAACAAATCTTCAAGTAACAATTCTCATATGAAACTGCCTATATAGAAGCTAAATCTCAAAATTCCTTCCGAAAGACACACTAATGCTGCCCAGTACTTCATCAGGAAGCATAAAGTGACACCTATTTTAATCCACATGGTAAAAAGCCAGCAGACTTGGCAGCCACCACTATGTTCACAATACACTGTCCAGAACTTCATGACTCAACTCAGTGTATAAGATCCAGCTCTTGAAGCAGGAGCTCAGATTCCTGTTTTCAGCTGGAAGCTGCCAGCACACTTGCAATGACATAGAGCTGAACTGTATTTTCCAAACTGGAGAGTTAAAAAGAAAAAAAACACTGTTTGTGAGCAAATTCAATACAGTAGGAAAGGAAAAGATGGATCTTTATAACCAGTTCCCCATTGCTCATATTACAAGGCCAGTGAAAAGCCATTTTCCAAATGTAACTGCAGACCTGAGTGTTTTGCCTTTGATCAAGCTGCAGCACACACTGGCTGTAAGGACTACAGTGGGTGAAGTTTAAAGCAGGGCTGGAGCAGACTGGCAGGTGAGCTGTGCCAGGTCTGCCCACTGCAACCACTGCTGCTTTTCTCTCCATCTCTTGCAGGCAGCTGGTGCATGGTCCCCTGGCAGTGCCTCAGAGCAGCTTGTGAGCAGAGGACTGCCCTCTGACATGTCATCACTTTTACCTACAGGAAAAAATCTCACAGACAACCTCCCCTGCAAAGAGAAACCCTGTAGGGAGAAAGAGAAACTTTTCACTTCCAGTGTTAAGGGAAGAAAAGTCCAAGATGAACTTTGCCATATGGACTGAATGCTGGATTAGGCAACCGTGGAGCTGGAGAGCAATTGTGAGTGAGCTGGCTCTTTGGGACAGATCTGACAGGGTCACAGGAGATAGGGGCACTGATCAGACATGTGAGGTTTGGTTAAGGTTATTCAGGAGGTCTGAATAGCCTTAGTTATTCAGTTACTCTATGTGTGTATATATATATATATATATATATATGTATATATATATATATATATATATATATAGAGAGAGAGAGAGAGAGAGAGAGAGAGAGAGAGAGAGAGAGTTACAGCTCTGCCAGAAACAGGATTTTAGGCTGCCTTTCTCCTGTCTAACACTGTTGAAAATAAACCCTGTCTTTTCATCTGCCTTGCATGCACTCCTGCGTGCTCCTACTTAAAAATCAAACCTGATGATTCAGAGGACCATGAATAAGAGAACGTAAATTAATGGCCCTCAAAAAATTAGAAGTGTGTGCACAGAGCATTTATATGAGCAAGAGGAGTAAAGCAACACAGAATTTGTAACAGAGAGATTTCTACCTTGAATATTTGTGAGCAATGTCTCTAAGAGCATGATACTGGGATCTATTATTGCCTCTTTCTATTTATCTTGTTCCCCCCTTTTCACCTCTAGTCTTCATCAACCTTTGACTTTTGTCCAATAAAAAATTGTTTTGTGTAACTTCTTTGTTTGAAGTCCTGGGGGAAATGAATAAAACACTTAAGCGCTTTTGTCTGAACAAGTCTCATGTTCTTCCTGTTATCTAATTTATGAACAAAAGTTTGCAATTTTATACCCATCGTTGTACTTTCTACCTTACCTCTGAACCCTTCTCCTTGCCCCCTTGCAGGGCATGCTTGTGTTTCCATCACATGTCTGCACCATGAGCTGTGCAATGATGCCCTATGTGTGTTCATCAGTGTTCCTGGAGCAGAGCTGCAATGCCTACAGTAACTGCAGCCCTTCCACAGAACACAGCTCTCCTTTACCTAAGATTCCCGGGGCGGGGGGGCTGTCAGCTGCCAAAGATCTTCCTGAAAGGAAGAGGAGCTGAGAGAAGCCTGATTGACTTTTAATCAGATAGCATATGGTGCCGAGGAGAACAAAGAGGCCATATTGACGCTTACCAAATTAAATGGTTAAGTAGGCTGGAGCAGGGCTGACGCTGATGGCAGACCTTCAGCAACAGCCCACTGGGCACTGCTGTTTGCAAAACACGTGCTGAAGTTTGGACACTCCTTGCATCAGTGGTGTGAGGGAAAATGTAAGGATAGCAGATGGCAGATTGGCAGTTTGTAGGGAGATACAGCCTGGCTTGTCTTACTGTTTTGCCATAACTAAATCAATATTTTATTCCCTTGTTCCCAGGCTGAAAGTGCCCTGGCTTGTTTGGTGTGTCATAAAAAGAGTTGCTGTGCAGATTTCAGCTGTCGGCCTGCTAAGTGGGCTCTGGTCAGCAGCAGGCACTGCCCTTCTTGGAATTCATCACTTGGGAAAGGAGTTGTCAACAGCTGTACCCAACTGCAAATCTGCTGTATCAGCACTTAGGAAAACATTTGCAATTTCAACAGAAACACCATCAGAAGGAAAGAAAAGTGGGTTTTTTTAAATCAGTTTTGTTTTTGGAAGACAGGCAAACATGCCAGCAACTGAGATGGCTTTACTGCTTGATAGGATAGACCAGCAATGGTTAGATGGCAGAAGTTTCCTCAAGCTCTTCTATCCCACTCTCTCTTCCTTTATGCTGAGTCTTTTAACACCAAAATTTGACTTTATTTTAAGGAAGCCAAGTCTTCAATCTCACCATGCTCTGTTTCAAGTTGCATGCTGCAGAGTGCCCCTTCTTGGGGCCCCTACTTGACCATGCCTCAGTGTCACACACATGGCTTGTGTTTTTCTTTATCTCCCTCTAGCAGGTTCACTGTGCTCACCTTTCAAAGACCACAAACCTCTTGGAGAGCCAGTATGTCAGTACTGGGAGACCATTTGTTGAAATTGTCCTTAGGGCTCATTAAGGCAGTTTGAAGCACAGCTGATGGCTTTGTGCCAAAATTCAGATATTTGCCTTTCATTCCTCTGCCTGGGCCCAAGGCATTCAAAGTTGTGGGTGAAATTACCCTGAAAATCTGAAGTCAGTCAGCAGCAAAGGGTAGATTTGATCACAAAACAAGCCTAAGCTGTGAAAATACCAATTTTCTTTGCACAGGAAAATTTCAGAATCAGGATGTGGATGATGTTTTCAGGCATAACAACAGTTATTAGAATAACAGCCTGTATGCTGTACAGATAAAACATATTACTATAATAAAAGTCAAGAAAAACATATCCATGTGAATGATGGTTTTGCTGGCTTTGCTGCTAACCTGAAGAATCTGACATTAATTTTTATTTGGGTTGTCCTAAACCAGAAATTATAACTACTTTCTTCAACAGCCACAGTCACCAACCTGGAAATATAGTGTTAGGCTGAATAAAACTTTTTTTTTTTTTACTTACAGATGGTTTCTTTAGAGGTTGTACTCTGTTTTACTGTTGTTGATATTTTCTCTCTTATTTTGGCTTTGAACAAATAGATCCATTAGAGAACAAGAGCCTTGTTTAAAAGAAATCTTTGAACTGTTTAATTGTCCATCTATGCTTCCATCCAAAACTGTTTTCTAACAGATTCAAATGAGTTTTGGCATCTACAAAATTCAATTTCCTGAATAATTTTGGATCACACCCCAGTTACATTTCTCCCAAATCTGATCAAAATCTCCAGCTAATGCTTACTCTTGGTAAAACAACAGTGAGACAGCAAAGACCTTGAGGTGACAGCAAAGAAAGATTTTTGGATTTTGTATGATGTATCCTGAAATCAAAGAGTCATTGCATGTTTGTGTTTTTTTCCATTCACTCATTTGCTTTCTGTGTTTGAGATTAATATTACCTTTGTTCATTTTGAGGGGATGGGGGTGGATTTGTGACTCAGGATTCAAGCCCTTGGAGCATTAACTGTAAATTAAAACAGATGCTTTCCTGAAGATAACACAATCAAATCAATATGGAGCCAAAGGAGCCCCTCACATGATGAAAGCTGGTTTTAAAGTACTGTAAGGCTTTTTTGCTGTTCAGTCCATCAATTTCCTTTTCCTGCTCTGCTCTGATATAGGACCAGTTGAGGCCACTGACCCTTTTTGCAGAGACCAACATGGAAAGCTCCCCATGAGACCAAAAAGGAGACAAATCAGGCCAAAGGAGACAGAACAGTGGGGGGTTTGTGTGCTGTGTGGGACAAGGTTAAATTGGCTTTAGCTGTGTTTTATTGTTCCGTGTTGCAAACTGCAGTCAGATTCTCGTGCGCAGAGCTCAGAAACAACACGAACACTGACAAGGGGAGACCCAGGGTGGCTCACAGGTATCAGCAGTGTCAGAGGGGTCTGTTCCACACTTCCTTGAGCACCCCAAAAAGCCACATGCTGCCTCACTGCAAAGCCTTTTTTTTTTCTTTTTTTCCCCTCCCCATATTCTGCTTCAAAGAGATCAGGCTTTGTGCTGTGGCCACTCTGCAGACCAGCAACCTCTTGGCAGGACTGGGTCTCACCTTGGGCTGCAGAATTGCAGGGACAGCTGCCCTTGAAAGCACAGGGTCACAAAATTCAGCAGGGAGAAAATTTCAGGCAGAAGTATCATTAATGCTTACTCCTTGTCATCAGATCAGAGGATAACTTCTAATGCATTTTTTATTTTGAGAGTAAATGTCTGACCTCGTGTTTTCAGGGAAGCTCTGCAAGATATCACTCCCGAAAGCTCAGGAATAAGGTAACAACATAAAAACAACAGATTCTTTACCGTTTTAAAAAAGTTCAACTCACAACTCTTAAGGAAATCTCTAACCATAAGGATCAAGATAGTATTGAAATGATCAGAGTGAAAATAGTTTCCTCTGTTTTAACTTTCCTATCTATTTTTATCTCTTCCTGGTTTGACTTAATTATTTTTGTTTTCCCCCTTCCTCTAACTAGCTAAGCATTGAATTCTTTTCCTCTGGGCTTAGCTCTTAGTATTTACAGGCTGGCTGTCTCAGTACTAACTATGTGGGTTGTTTATTCTTGATTTTGAAAGGACATTTTTCAATACCTTTATGAGTAAGCAAATAGTAAAATTAAAAAAAAACCCAAACAACAAAGTTTTCTGCTGCTCAATGAAACATCTTATTTGTACATATTCTGTAAAATCCTACTTTTTAAAGTCTTTAGAGCTTGATATTCATAAATAGAGATTCTTACTGCTGATAGAATTCATTGCAATTTTAATTAATTTTTATGATTGCAGAGCTAAGATCTATTTTAAAAATGAGAAATTTAAAAAGGGTTCATCCTAATTTAAATTAAAAAATATTTATGTTTTTAGTTGGAAAAAAGGTCTATGGAACCATAGAGGCTTTTGTAATTTTTTTTTTTTTTTGGCAAATAGATTCAAGTATTCAATTTAAGATTTTTATTTGCCAAGCAATGTTTTCAAAAAAAAAAAAAAAAAAAAGAAAAAAACCATATTTTCTGCTTCTCATTTTAGAATTTATTCCCTTTCCCTTCATGCTTGATTTAGTCATAATTTCATCTAGGTTTAAACAGTACAAAACTTTCATTATTACTGCAGAAGTTAGTTAACTCACTCAGCTACCTTTGAGTGTGGCATAGATCAAACATATCCACAGCAACCCACGTTGGCAGCTGCCTCCCCACATCAGCTCTCCAGCTTGGCACTCAGTTCCTTATCAATGTATTTACAACCTGAGTCACGAGAGAAAAATATTTATGGAAGTCCTGTTCTGCAATGTAAACATAAGGGGCTGTGCCCAGAGCTGCCACTTGCACAGCATGGACAGCATGGTGCATTCTCTTTAGCTAGCTGACATTGTAGAGAGCCTTTTGTATAGAAAGAGAATGGGTTTAAAATACCCAATAAAATAAGCATTCATATTAGGAAGAAACATTGCCAAATGTGCATGCAATTTATGTGACAACTTTCTGGACACAGGCATGTGGGACAATCCTGTCCTTCAGTAAGCTGGATTTTAACAAAATAAAGGCCACACAACCTTCAAAGACTTGATTTGCAATCTTGGCTGTTCTTTACCTGGCAAATTCTAGATTTTTTGCATTTTAACTAAGACTAACTGGTAAGTTTTGATGTTTCAAACACTAGTGTCTCTTTGTTCCTAGGATACTACAAACCACAACAGAATTGAAAAAAAAAATTTACAAAGCTCTGAAAGCCAAAGAGCAGATCACACATTTTGCCTCAAACTACAGAATCTACTTCCACAGCAAAGAAACAGCAGAAAAGAGGAGATATTCTTAAGATCTTACCAAATGAAGGTGTACACTAATCTGAAGGATGCACAATGAATGTGGAAGGAAATGCAACAGAGTCCATTTGCAAGAAAGAATGGGTGGATCTTCTTTGAAGATAATGCAATAATCTTTCCTTTTAGTATTATTAAAATTATTTACAAGCCATACTAACTGTTCCTTCTTAGAAATACAGTCTTCTAGAGTTTATTCCTTAGTAAGCTGTCCTGCAGGTCTGAAAATTTCCTAGTAGAAGTGTGTCTTTGGGAAGATTCAGAGAGAGGGAAATAATAAATTGTCTTCTAGATTTTTTCTGGAAACATGTTTCCATTTATGTACTTTATTGTGGAGACAGTGACAAAATGCTAGCTGAAGATGATCACATGCCTTCCAGGACAACAAAAAGGGTTACACCTATACTGTACTTTGACAGGAAACATATGATACTTCAGTTTGAGGTCACGAGAAATAGAGTCTGTGGTGAGATCTCTGCTTATGATTTGTACTCCTCTCCTTCCTTGTTTTAACACGGGGCACACAATGTCCTTCAGATGAGAAAGACAAGATCTGGCTTGACCCCCAGTACAAAGAGTTATACAGCCCTCACAGCAGTGTGATTCATGAAAGTAAACTCCCCTGGATCCCCATCTGCCATACATTATCCAGCAGAAACTTGTCCTTGAAATGAACTAAGCAGAGGTTTCCATCTGGCCAGCAACCAATTAGTCAGTTTGCCTGGTGACCTTTTGCCTTGTGATTGCTTTTAAATGAAGTCTCCAAAATCTGTATTGTTCTGGGTAGGAAACATCTGAAATCACTTTACAAAGGGAGCTTGGCACCTCCCCACTATTATACCCATTGTGCAATTTAAAATACATCATCTCACTTATTGTTCCATCTATTTGATCTGCAGCCCTGCTTTATCCATGCATCCACTCCTCTAGAAACAAAGAGATATCCCACTCCTTTTGAGACTGAACTAAAACTGCTGTCCCCAGGAGTACTTCTCCTGGATCCAAATGCCCAGCAATCTACAACGTGCAGAGACAGCCTGTCACCATTTCTAAGAGACAGGAAGGAAGAGTCTTAAAAGTCAACTTTTTTTCTTAATTTTGGACATATAATGGTAGATCTGAGTATATCACTAATGTTGAACTTGTAATCCAGTCCCAGAGGTCATAGGAATAGCTTTATTTTTGCTTGGAGATCCAAGCCAAAATAAGCTGTATCGACTGCTTCTATTGTTAATATATAGTAAAGCATACACAATTTGTTTCAAAAGAGACCAGTTCTTAAAAGTGCGTTAAATTTTTTCAGCCTTACCCCCTGATAAAACAACTAATAGGGGGAATAATGTCTATCAATGCCTGCATTCAAAGACATACAAATGGTTAAAAACTGGCATTAAAAAGAACAAAGTTTGCTGAACATATTTTGTAGTGAACATATTTTGGTAAGGTGCCTTAAACTTGAATGTAACTGCATCTGTGAAGCAGTTATCTTAGTTTTAAAAGTTTGCTGAACATATTTTGTAGTGTAGTATTTGGTAAGGTGCCTTAAACTTGAATGTAACTGCATCTGTGAAGCAGTTATCTTAGTTTTAGATAAGTTTTTTTTATATTATGATACTGTCCTACAAATTTACCTTTGGTTTAAAATATTAATCTTAGTTCCTTGTAAAATTATTTAATAATACATCATCCTAAATTAGCACCCACTCTCTGTCAGAAAAATCAAACATATATCCTTTAAAACACCAGATAACAAGACAATATTATAATTTTTAACCACTTACAGACTAGAAATGGGAAAAAACCCAACCTGCATGGTTGATTATTTACAGTTCTTATCCCTTTATGGTCACTGGATTGATGAGACTGCCTTTTGGTCCTTTCTAAATTTTTCTGTGATGGTGCAGAAGTATAACCTAGTGATCTACTCAGCATATTTCTGGCACAGGTCAGTTGAAGAGCAGACCCTCTTTCAGCATATCTAACTGGCCATTGTGTGTTGCATCAAGTTATTCTCCTAATTTGCCTAGATCTAATTTGCAGAGCATGTTTTGCTGTGTAGGAGTTAAATCTAATAAATCTGGAGGGTTCACACCACTGAATGTATCTTTTCTAAGGCGCAGTTTACAAGCAGTCACATACTGTAAAAGAGGCATTATGACAAAAAATTTCAAGAGTCCCAACTTAGACATGTAGTGCAAGATGTCATGCAGAGAACAGCTCACTCTTTTCAAGCAGTCTGGGGGGAAACACCTCAGGAGATATTTTCACCAACATATGGTACATTGCCTGATCAGACAGTGATGTCTTTTTCTTTTGGCTTGGGTTCAGCTCTTCTGCCTTACCACAGCTTGTACTGCCAGCCTAAGTCACCAGTGAGTCATGTTTAATGCTTGCAAAATGCTTTGTCTGACGTTCACCCTCCTGAAGTAAAAACAGTTTATGGATTGCCCTAACCCGTTCCTGAAATCTCTGCTCTGCACTCAAGAGGGCAGGGAATGATCAGCACCTCTTCTGCTATTTCGTGTCATGGCTTCAACATGACAGGTTTGGTCATCTCTACATCCTTTGTGTGGTACAACCGTGGTGGAGCTCTCTGTCCATCTTTACCACCAAAAAGTATTCACTGAGAGTGTGTCTAAAGCTGGAACTACCTAGAGCCCTATGTTCAAAGCCTAGTGAAGACGTGGCAATGATTATGCAGCTGGTTTGGCACTCAGGAGGATGCTCACTCCTCCTATTCTCTCTCTGGCAGCTCTTACCTGCTCCCTGCATGCCTATCTGACTGGGCTCCAGCAAGTGCATGCTGAAGCTCAAAACAGGCACCAAAGGGCTCTGCGGGCTTCCATCAGTCCTAGGAGGGTTGAGAAGCAGCAGTGTCATGAACAGTGTCACTACCCCGCTTTAGCAGGGCAAAAAATGTGAGGAATTGAGAGAAAAATACAGGAACCACACAAGAAAGTACAGCAACAATAGCAGTGGGGAAAATAAGAGGTAGAGAAAACGTGGTGAGATCCTATGCTGAGGAAACACAGAAATGAAAAGATTGGTGGGAAGTAAACAAGAAGACCTAGAGAAAAGCAGAAGCAGAGGAGAACTTAATGAGGGAATAGAATGGATGACAGAACCCAACAGAAAGGCCAAGACTTGCTGAAGCTAAGGACAATCTGCAGGAAACTCACAGGAGAGTTCCCCTCTGCTAAGAAACTGTATCCCTCTGTGGCTCCCCTGGTTAGCTCAGACTGCTCTGTTTTCCCAAAAGTGCTTGCCCATTCTTCCTA
The DNA here is from genome assembly GCF_017590055.1 of Onychostruthus taczanowskii. Lineage (NCBI taxonomy): Eukaryota > Metazoa > Chordata > Aves > Passeriformes > Passeridae > Onychostruthus > Onychostruthus taczanowskii. Next base: position 567,373 of record NW_024505118.1, read on the forward strand.
TGTGCCCAGTCTGCCTCTCCACATCTGTCATTTCTGCCCCAGGGAATTCTGTCACGCATTTAAAGTCTCCATCTGATGCTGTTCCCTTCTGCCAAAACACTGTTTAGGAAAACCAATGTTTATGGCTGTGCACACAATATAGGTGAACATGCAAGCCAGTCCACTAAAGAAGCTGCAGAAAATGTTCTCTAAGATGCTGCACAAAGCTCATCAGCCGTGTCATGGGGAAGTCTGCATCTTTCCCAGAGTTCACAGAGACCACCCTGTACCCAAGAAGATTTGGAACGAGGAGTTGTTGCCCTGTGTAAAGCTCCACATCACCCCTTGCCCTACATGGTGAGTAAACCCAACACATTATTCCTTAGCTGAAAACTGACATACAACAAAACCAGACATCCATTGGAGATGTCTTCAGGGGTTGGAAGTGACCAAGGGTCACTGCATTAACACATTTTAATTAGATGTTTTCTGAAGGAAGTTCTATGTTGTCAGGAGTTCAGGTTTCAAAGTCTCAGCATCAAAGTAAAAGAACTTGCATTACCAGAATGACGAATAAATATCACTGAAGCATTCCCTAACAACAATGAAAGGGCTGATAGCTGAGAGATACTGAGCCAAATTCACTCAGCTCAGAAGGCCTCAAGAAATTGGTGTAATTTGTTAGCTCATAGCTACATGAGTGGAAAACTAAATGTAATGCTTGATAGCGAGAGTTACTTCCACACAGAAGACAATGGAAATCAAAAAAGAGTTCCTGGAGCCAGGAGATATGAGCAAAGATTGGAGGTTAGTTATATCAAAGGGTATAGTCTGAAAGGAAGAAAAAGTAAATAAGGATGTAGAAAATGTCCTGATATACCAAACAGTTTTCCATTGAATTCCAAAAGAAATAGAAGCTGGCATAGTCCACTATCTAGAAAAACCCCACATTTTTAGTTCAAATGCAGCTATTTTTCACAAGGTCAAAAAGACTTAAATCCACTAGGAATGAAATATGAACAAAAAAATAGACTAGCTGAAACTGCATTCTGAATTTATTCATCATTCATTTGATCACAGATGGCATATAGTTCAGCAAGGATCTGATTATGTGATAAATGGTTGGTTACTGGTGTAGCAGCAGAAGATACACAGCACAAAGAAAGTGCACTTTTACCGTATTGTTCCTGAAAGCTGATTTTATCAATGTGCAAAGTGTAACAGGAGAAGGCCTGGTGTTAGGATCAGTGACCTCCCAGAAAACCTTAAAAAATTGCAGGTCCTGGCAGAATTAAGATATCAGCAATTATTAGTGAGCACTGAACGAACTTCATTTTACCTTGAAAAAGGATGGGACTGATGCCACTCTTCAGATGAGGTGTAAAGCTGATCTCATTTTGTCCTCAATTAAACCACCAACCTTTTTGCTTGAATGGGGATTCAGTCCCAAAGTCTTGACCCTAGTGCCTCCTAGAACATTTCAGACAACCCAATATTAATTTCAGCTTTATTCCTGCTGCAATATGCCCCCTGGCAGGCAGCACTTTGCAGTCCCAGAGGAGCTGTGTTTCAGCAAAGCTCGAAGCCATTCTTAAGGAGAGAGGTCAAGTTTTACAAGGCACTCAGGAATGAGATCTTTGAGGATGAAAGATGTCATATGATTCTGTTGGTAGAGAGGGAGAGACTCAGAGAGTTCACTCCAAATAGTGATCCTCTGACCTGACCATTCTCTGCTCTGCTTCTTCTTCTTTCAGTGTATTTTCTGCTCATTGACCCCCACAACTGAGGGGGAGTGAAAACAAAAATTGGGTAAAACCAAATCAATATGTTGAATTTCTCCCTGTAACAGGACTTATTATTTATCCAAGAGAAATGAAGAGAGATAAAAATGGGGGAATCAATTGTTTTTAACCCATGAGAATGATGAGTTGACCTCAGCTATATTTCTAACCTAGCTGGTTTTTATAGGTATGCTGTCAAGTGGGAACACAGCTTCAGTGTGCCTGGAGGGGAAATGAGGTTAGCAGGACAGCAGGCCTCTGATGTAGTGCAGCCTAGACTCTCCAAAAATCTATGTCAGATGTATGCAGCTGTTACTGCAGCTACTGCTGCTAGTCAGTTGTTCCGTGGCCTTTTCTAATCCTGCATTAAAGCTGTTGCTGATACCCTGGGCAACTATGGCAGCACAGAGCTCAGGATCTATTTGAAAAACAGGCCAGGTTTTTGGGCACCTGGGCTTCACATCAGCCCCTATGTTCACTGCTTAATGGACTTGAAAGGTGAACGAGGCACATCACAAGCAGCACCACACAGCAGACACAGCCTGTGAAAGCAAAAGTGTGAGCACTGGAATTTATGGTGGGGGTAACTCCAAGGCACTCCAAGTTACACCTACTCCAAGGATGGTTTTGGCTTTGCATCTTTATGGGTTTTTTGAGCTGTAGGGTATGATTTCTTTGCTGTAACTGTCTTCTCCAGCCCCAAATTACTTCTAGTTATTTTCACAGGTTATAATTGTTAAAATTCTCACCACTGATGTCTTGTACCTTCTGGACAGTGTTCACAGATTTATAAGTTAAAAAAATATTAAAAAAACCCTCAATTGTGTTTAAACAAATAAGCTCTAAGGAGGCATAATGAGAGAACCGCACCAGCTCTCTGCACCCTTCCACTTTATGTTTCTATATGACACAAAATTCATGTTATTCCTGAGGCCCACAGAGGCAATAAGACACATCATTATCAAGTTGCACTTCTAGCTGAAAGAAGAAATATAGAAGGTTTCCACAACAGAATAATGCAGTCAAATCTTTTGGGTTCCTTCCAGCAACTTTGAATAAAAATGACAGATGTGATCACAGAGAGTACAGGATGAATGGGGATAGCAATGTATCATTTTCTGGCTGCTGCCCACTGCTTTGCTCCTGTGAGAGGGCTGGAGAGGGGAAATATGTAGAGAGTTGCCTTTGATTTTATGCTCTCTCATCAGTGCAGGAACCCCAGCTGGGAAGCTACAGGCAGCACAAAACCAAGCAAACCAGAGAACCTGATCCTTATGCAAATGTTTAAAACTAGTCATGCTGTTGCCATATGAAACAATACCCTGACATTTAAAAGTTAGGGAAAGTATTTTATTGTGATCACCAAGCATAATAAGAGTTTCAGCCTTGAAAAAAGTTTGATGTCTGATGTTCTAGATTCTCAGAAAATCCTTGTGATAAAGATTTGTACTTCTCACCACAGCACATTGCAAGCAGTATTTAGATCTGTGGTACATTTTTACAATAATGATACTTGTCATAAATCTGTACAGTGAATAAAGTTTAAAGACATGGTCTGAAGAGAAACCCAAAATACTTCAAAAAAAGAAGCCCAAGAGCTACTTTTGTTGTAGAGGAGCATTTATAGTAAATCACATCTCACTACTGATTAAAGTTACACCATCTGGAGTTACCGAAGTGGCATCTGGCATTCCAACAATTTTAGGAAATATGCTGGAACTATAATAATAAAACTGAATATCCTGGTTTTAAATAGGCAGTTTCTCCAGTGGATCTTTTTAAGAGATAGGCTCCTGCTCCAGCAGAAGTCTTGGCACAGAAGTGATGATACTTTGTGAAATTCTGTGGCTGAGGTTGCACTGGAGGTCCACAGGCTGAACATAATTCTTCCTTCTGGCTTTAAAATTGTGGCTGAAGAGTTTCACCTAAGTACTTTAAGTATATAAACATAGAGGATCCCCCTATTGCCCAAGGCCATGGGCACCTCCAGAGCACAACTGAGCCCCATTAAGGCATGAGCTATCTCTGAGAGTGCCTACTTTCTATTTTTTATTGAACACAGAGTCTGCACTCCTGAGTTATTTACAATCAGGCAGAATGCATTTGAGTATATGACTATGCATACTATGTAAAATACATTATCTTAATTAAGCATTGCTCAGCCTATTGAATTAGGATCCTTTCTATATCTCTGCAATTTACAATTAGGCTAATTAGGCTCCTGATTAAAAAAAAAATAATTATTGATGTCAAACCTTCAAATGTGTGTAGATACCTGACATTCTCAGGTATACACAATCTTGTCTGACAGCAATTTGGGCTCTCCAAAGGTCTTCCCCACATCCAAGACCTCCTCTTCCACAGTCTTGTCAGAGCTAAGTTATCCAGAAGCTGCTTCTGCCCATGCACAACAAGATCCACAAAGCAGATTTTTACTCATCTGATGAGTAGTCATGAAAAACAAAACGATGTGCATCACTTACATTTTATAGCACAGTGATAAAAGGGGACAAATATGAGTTGACCTGCCCCTTCTTTCTTTTAAACAATAGATCAGCGGCTAAAGTCACCATAGAGAAGGCATATGACTACACTGGGAGGCTGATTCCATTTTCTAGAACCAAATAAGACAGGTAGGCTAAGCTTAAATAAATTAAGTGCAAATAGTCTATTTATATTGAGAAGCTTTTGTTATTTGGATTTCTTTACACTACAAGAGGAGGTGCCTGGTTCTGGCATTGCAATAATTGCAAATAATCATATATCAAAACTGTATTTTACTGAGTTATCTTTTTTTACAGTCCTGTTTTTCAGCAATCCTTCCCCCCAAAAAAGTGTCCCATGCAACACACAGGTTTTTTTAACAAACAAACATTTTAACATTTTTTGTTCTGAATGTATTACTTCTGTGTTTCTTGTGTCTCTTTTGGAATCATACATTGGCTTATCAGTGATCTATGAATTAAACTGACAATGATTGCAGCAGTACCAGTTCTACTGACCACAATGTATCTCTTCTACTGATGATGTCTGTTGTGAAAAGACAATTAGCTATTTATAACCAAACTCCCAATGTTTCATAAATAAGTGCATTTCCTCCACAATAATTTGAATAAACATTTTCACAAGCCTGATATATTGACAAATTCTTTGAGAAAATCTCATTTCTAGCTGGTCTGAACCTCAGTGAGGTATTGTGCATTCAAAAGTCACCTTTTGTAAGAATAGATACTGGAGTTTCACAACAGCCATCAAGCATTACTTGTATTTGAGTAATAGCAAGAAAAGTTCTGCTTCTGTATTTTAAGTGCAGTGCATAGTAGTATATTAAAACCTTAAAAAAATAGGAAAACTAAATTTTATGTAAACCTTCAGTAAATTTTTTTGGTAATAGCAATATCACAGACTATTTGTAGTAGCTTGAATATGACAACTGAATGTGTGCAATGAATTTTTCCCTTGTCATTTTTCTTTCAGTCTCTCTCTCCTGTAGCTTTAACCTTTCCTACTCTTTTCTTTACCTTTCCTAACACACGCACTTACTCTTGTCATTGTGAAGCAGAATACATTTCTGCACCTTGCTATCCTGAAGAATGTAAAAGTACTCTGCAAAGTGAGTAGTTTTACTTTCAGTGATTAGCCCACTGCAACACAGTCAGTCTGATTTTACCACTGTTGGGGTAAAAATTACAATGCCATTTAACAATACACAAGCTTCTGGGTTGTTTCTTCAGTTGAGGTCAGCAGCTTGTGTGCAGGATTCTTCTTGTGCAGGGGAAGATATCTGTAGCTGAGCTACGCAAATGTAATTTCCCAATGCACAGACAACTACCCAAACTGGAATTTTGACAGGAAATGATAATCACTATATTTATGAAATTAAGTTGTTCCCAAAAAGTATTTGGATTATTTTTAAAAATATCACCCCAAAGACAACAAACCCCCAGAACTACTCAAAATCGTGGAACCTCCCTGGGGATTTTCCAGCATCAACCATGCCCTGGTCTCACTTGTGATGGGATCTTTCCCTCACAGCTGGGAGTGCAGAGGAAAACCCTGCACTACAACCCTGGTTTCCTTCTGTGAGCAAGTCCCTCGTATGAGGAGGAAACAGTCTCCATTTTTTATATTTTTTTAATAAAATGTTTTCCTCTACCTCCTATTCCACTGCAAACTTACAGCAATAAAAAGCACATTTAAACTTCTTCAGTTACATTTTTCTGTTTTGTGTTTCTTTTCTTCTGATCTTTTTTGCTTTCATCTGCTGACTTTATTATACCAATTTAGCTGCCACAGATGTTTTTTTTCCCTTTTCTTTTAATGGATATGGCGTTGAAAAGAACTGCTTCTGGCCTTCTGCCCACAGCCAGTACTTTTTGGTGTCTCCTTTCCTTCCTACCATCTCTTCAAGTGACATGCAATGAATTTTGCAGTACTATTCAATGCTGACAGCTCTTTGTCAGCAGACAAAGTTCTCACTCAGCATTGCAAGTGGTATCCTAGGCCATCTCATCAGCCAAGGCAAATTGTCACATCTTTATTGATTTTTCTGAAATTAGCAGAGCTTAACAATTTAATTTAGCCGGATAAATGGACTGTCGAATTCCCAAAGTACGCCCAGAGACTAAGAGTGGGGGGCTTTTTATAACTTTAGCAACAGCAGCAAAACCAAAAATCCATCCTAAACTTCCTTCTCACCCTTTTGAAATTTCCCATGAAGTTTTTTCCATTTTGAACTCTGGTTGGCACCAGTCAGAGTCACCTTCTTTTCTTTCAGGCTAGCTCAGCAGCCCTGTGTGACAAGGGTTTAGAAGAGATGCTTCTGTAAACACATCCAGCATCTTGCAGCCCCAGGCAGACATCAGCTGTGCAGTGTGGCTGGCATAGGACCAAAGAAGGGATAATGCAGGGCCCTGATGCAGACAGCTGCCACATCCTGTATCTTAATTTCCCTCATCCTAACTGAATGGTGCTGTAGCCTTTTAATAGGGGGACATTTGATAGCAGCAGCTGCTCAGTCCCTGTGCCATTCAGAAAGTACAGCAGGAGAGGCCAAGGGAAGAGCTCTGTGATACCACTCCTGCTCAACACTGCAAGGCTTTAACAGAGAAATAGAAGTATCAACATTTCAAAATATCTTCCCTGTTCCTCTAGAAGCTGAAAGTTGTTGAAGGTGGTCAAAACTAAGAGTGAAAATAGAGAGAAGCCTGGCAAATCTTTCCATCATAAAATATTGGAGACTAATGTAATTTGACAACGAATTCCTAGGAGAGCAGATAGTACTCTGTGCACCCTGCATAACTTTAACAGGAGGCCAAAATCACAGCTGTATGACATCTATGTTACTTGTAAATTCAAAGGTGTTCTTTCCTTTAGGTTCCCTCCAGCTCTAAATTGCAGTTTCATGTTCAAATTTAAAGCTTCCTTACCCTTTAATTTCTGAGAGACTAAAATCTGAGCTGCTGGTTTTAATTTAATCTTTAATCCCAGAAGGAGCTACACCAATGTGTGAAGAATTACATATTGCTCACAGATCAAGCCTTCTGAACAGCACATCATCTAGATGTGATATATAACACCCTTCCCCTGTAAATTTCCAGGTGTTTCTCAGCTCTTACAGGTAGAAACACCAGAACTTCAGAAGGAAAGCATTTTGTCTGAGATCATGTCAGTGTTTACAGAGTTGTTTCCTCACTCCTGATTGTTAACAAAAAAAAAAAAAAAAAAAAAAGAAAAAAAAAAAAAAAAAAGAGCAAAAAAAAAATAAAGCCCTATTGCTTTTTCTTCCTCTATTACATTTTCTCTGTAATGAGACATTTTGGTCTAGTTTCCTTTCTACATATGACCCCCAAGTCCTTCCAATTTGGAGGGGTTATTGTCGATTTTAACAACAACATTACTGCATATTTGGCTGACCACAAGCTACATTAGATGTAGTTTTATGCAGCTTTCATTAGATGCTTTCAGATCTACTAAGTTTTATTGCCACATGGAAACACAAAATAGATATGAGGAATATAGTTGTGTGCTGTTTCTTGGTTTGTGAGACCAGCACAAGAGTTCACTTACAATCCTTTACAATGGTGTTCACCTGTGGTCTGCTCTACCCCCCAACATTGCTATTGGCTTCAGTGCTTTCAACAACCTCTTGATGCATCCATGAAATTCTTGGGAGCAATAATGCGAAAAGGGAACTTATACGGTACGTTCGTGACAGTGTTAAGAGAAATATAAATCTCTATCAAAATTGTCCTATTTAAAAAATAATTATTCTATTTCTGCTTGCTTCACTTGAGGTGGAAAGTCACAAGGAAAAAGAAAGATGACTCATTCCTTGTACCCAAAACTGACAGGAAAAAGAAAGAGAAAGATGCTCAAAAGAAAGGAAAAAAAAAAAAAAAAAAAAAGAGGGAGAGACAGAGAAATTGCTAAGCTCATAAACTTTGGAAAAATTATCTAAACCCCATGGTTGGATAGAATGACATGTCTGGGTATGTAGCCATTAGTCAGAACACTTATCCAGGAACACTGCCTGATATCAAAGTCCAGACAACCTGGACATCACAGCTCAGTCAGGGTATTCTCATTTTCTTACCAGCAGCATATTGCTGGAGTTGCCACCAGCAGCTCTGGTGAACCAGTTCCAACCCTGTGCTTCTGGAGCCGCCACAGCTCCTCTCTCACAAGGCGTTCACGAGGCAGAGTGGCGTTGCTGTCACTCTGAGTCTTGCCACAAGTGTCAAACAGAAGCATCAGGGTATTTACTGCCTGTTCCTGCAAGGCCTGATCTGGAATCAGAAAAACATATTATGAACCAGACTATTGAAATTGGGATAAATTACTTTATCTGCTCTTTCATAAAGAAATAAACTGAAAATAATTTTCTCTTTCACCTAAGTAACTTAAGGAAGTTATTAGTAGACTGCTATTTCCATTTCATTCTCTGACTGTTTCTCACTAATGAGATTTCCAACAGCACCTTAATTCACCTCTTTCTAAGTATCCTTCTCTTGCTTTAGCTTCTTCATTAAAGCCAACTATTTTTGTTTGTTCTAAAGGTCTCAGCACAGATTGTAGCACTAATTATTTTTTCTCCCAGTCAAGTAATGACTGTAACCTAAAATTTACACTTGCCCCCTCCTCATCAAAGCTGATAAATTTTCCTTTGTACTTAGTATTATTGAAGGCTGAAAAGACTTCTGTTAGGTTTTCAATCTATGGCAATAATTTATGTTATAAAACAGAAATCTCACAGTAAACCAACGATTTCCTAGCCATAGGCCTTAAATATTCTAAGGTGAACACAGATGGTAACTGTAGAGTTCCCAGGAGTTCAGGAGGGAAACCAGTCTGATATGAGATAATTAAATTAAGTTTCTCAAGTGCTTTGTGAATCCCTATATGTCACCAAATGCCTCCCACACACTAGTTTCTACTTTCTCTAAGTGAATTATATTTGCAAAACTTAAAAAGCTATCACATCATCCAATTTGGAATGGTCTACTCATCTGTCCTTGCTAAAAAAGCAACACAGAAATTAGTTTGAAACGGTGCTGTTGATACCTAACTAATATGGCCTAATTTTGCCAAACATTACAAATCTCTGGCTGGAGAATTCATGTGTGATTAACGCCTCAGCTGTGCACCATTGGCCTTTTGTTGACAGTAGTTAGGGAACATTTTCCATTTATTTGAGGTGGCAACAAATTGTACTTTTAGGGAGCAAGATATATGCTATTTAGTTCCATATAGTTGTATCATGGAACACCAGGAACACAGTCACACAATGTAAACTCATTAATTTCTTTAATGCAAATGTTTTCTAATTCTATCTCTGCAGATAACATAGAAATATTTTCCCTTTTCTCTGTGAGTGTACGTAATTCTAACCTAAATTCTATATTCAAAGACACATTACCACAGTTCCACAGTTAATACAAACTACATTTCCATTAGTGTTTTGGTGCTTCACTTCATTTAATTCTTAAACAAATTAATGATTTCTAAACCAATTGCACTCTAACCATTAGTAATAGATGATATGGTCTTCATGAGGCTCTGCTTATTTGAGCTTTCTAGGAAGGATTACAGCAAAGCAAAATAAAACAGTGAAAGGCATGGCAGAAAGAACAGTTTTATATGAATACAAACAGGTAGGAATAGTTAAATTCATTGCTTTTTTCCTTTGCACGTTACATATGGCAACTTATTCTTCTGTTTTTGTTTTTCTTGTGCTTTGCAGCAGCCAACCTTTGGCCTTATTTCATAAGTACTCATGCACATTCAGTATCACCTAATATTTCTGGGTTTGAATAGATCTCAGGTTTCAAAATAACCACTTAAATAAAGCCACTGTATTCTGTGTAGTGACAGTGTCCTGGAAACCCTTGTGTTTTTTTTACAAGTGTTCCCCCACCAAGGAGCTCTATGTTTATTGAAAATTCAGCACAGCTTCTCTCAGAGTTCATCCTGCCTGTTCAAGTCTTAACTTCATTTTCCAAAATATTGGTAAGCCTGGTTTCTAGTGAAACTTCCATTCCAATGAGTATCAGTTTGATTTAGTTTGCTCAACTCTAATGAGCAATGTTTACAGAATATAACGTTTACAGAATGTAAGCAGTTGTTAAACCTCTAGTATCATCACAGCACCATTTAAAAATGCTTCCTTCAAAAGAACCAGCACTTAATTCCACAGAGTGACTCCAGTCTGCCCCTGTATCAGTAGAGATCTGATAAAAGGGCACATGCAAAGGCAGGATTTAAATCAATGTCCTTCAATTGCTAAGGATGATTACAAGTTCATAGTGGCACTGGCTGCTTTTTCTAATACCTACATGGACTTTAAAAAAATCTAGGGTCCAAGAAAGGAAAGATAGAAAAAAGAAGAAATCTGGTGGAACCAGTCTGTCATTGAAGTGAAGCCTCTTTTGTTTTCCTTGCCAGGAACTTTTATGATGTCAGGCCACAATTACGTAGGATTTGGAGGGGCTATTTTTTTCCATTTTTCCTCATAAATGAGAAATGTAAGTGATGATACTAGGACCATCACTACTGGAGGAGGAAAACCAATGATTTTTTCAGGGAGCCTTTGTTTTCTTGCTTTTTCCTATCTGCAGAAACAAGAACTACCTTTCAAATGGGGTTTTTATAATTTCTATTAGGACAGTCAAATGACTAGGAGAGAAAAAAAAGAATTGTTTTTTTTCACTTTCTAAAGAAAGCTTCTATGACTTCTATGAGATATTCAGCTCTGCCTTTACTTCACATTGAGTTTTCCAGTGGTAACACAAGGGTTTATTCTTACTGTCTCTATTTTTAATTTCTTTTAACCAATAAGCTATGGTCCTCTTATAGCAACAAGAAAATATAATTCCATTGAAGTGAAAGAATAATGCAGTCTGAGAACCACTAAAAACATCCATCTAGCAATAAAAATCAGGCATTTACATATTAATATATTGTCATCAGAAAAAGAAGAGAGAATAGGACTTAAAAATGAAGTCCTTAAAACCAGAAGTTATCCAATTGCTTATTTTACCTGGAGGTAGAGCAATCTCTTTCTAGCTATCACATAGTAATGAGAAGTCATTATCTTGAACTTGTCTTTAATTAACATCAATCCTGATTAGTCAAAATATATTAGGCTTTTTGTCTGTTACCATAGTATTTGAATCTCCAGTAAAGGAGGTATTCAATCAGACATTATCATTTGCAAACCACTTCTGTGGAATTATTACTTTACCATGTTTTGTGGATTCTTTGTCCATTTTTGGAAAGCAAAATCTATTGTTGATCAACCCTTTCTTAGCTGGAGCAGATCCTGGCATGCCAGGCTTTTGCACGTTGTAGGTGAGTGTAATGACAGAAGTCCAATGTTCAGAGTAGCTGGCATTGTGCTATTTTGGTTCTTGAGGCTAGCCAAACTGGTAATATTGAAATTTCAGATTAGAGAAAGTACATTAAAAAAAGCTGTTTAAATAATATAAGCCACTGACTGTGTAAAGGAATGAACAAATGAAGTTTGCTTCCACATCACCTCTTAACAGCACAGTCCATTCAGAGACATCTGTGCCTAAGGCAGAGTGCAGGTCAAGGGCTAGGGTGTAGAAGACATATGAACCATTCCTCATTTTGCTTGACTTTTTTTCCTGCTAGCATGTCTATCCATATTCTTTTGCTTGTTGATTCTTACCTTTGTTGTTATTAATAACTGCTATCAGTTCTTGGAGATAATAACTTAAGAATAATTTCCTGAATCTGATGAAATTTAACAGGGAATAACATTTTAGCAAGAGAATTCTATAGGCAGGTCAACAATCATTAGGAATAAGATTTTTTTTTTTTATTAAGTTCCACAGGGGTTTGGTGTGGTATCTATTGAAACACTTAAGTAGGCCACCAGCCTATGTGGTGCTCTGTGGGAGCAGATCAATTCTGAGCAGGCCAGTGGGAAATTCAGGTGCCCCATTGGAGAGACAAGGTGTCAGAGAGCCAGGCCATCCCGAGCAGCCACTAGGGCTGGGAATGCTGGGGTCTTGGATGCCTTCCAGCTGGAATAGGCTTATGTGAAGCACAGCCCACCTAGTGGCATTGTGGCATTTTTGTTCAAGCTGAAAGTAGTTGTTTTTTGACCTGCTTGTGCTTGGGACACAATAAAGGGGCAGAGTTGTTCTTGGGATCACAGATTTTGCATTCTCCCTAACTAATGGCCATGCAGAAGGGCTTCTTACCTCTTCTGTGAGCCGAAGAGTTTTGAGAGGCTCTAGTCAGTTAGCATGGGGTGACAATAACTCTGAAAGGGTTGCTATGTTTAGTTTGGCTATAATTTATTCTTAAGGGCATTATTTCCATGAGATCATGGAGGTACAATATGTTCATGTTGGCTTTCTGCCACTCAGGGATTCCCCTTCCCCTAATCATAAGGCAAGTGCCCACTCATGCAGACCCTCTGCAGCTACACAGTCTATGAGGCAGTTATATCACAAAATGAGCAGATGTGGAAGAGAGTTCCACTTTGGTTAAAAATAACTACCCCCTGCAAAAAGTTTACAATGCTTTACTTCAAGTTACAGATGCAGATTAACAGCACTTCAAAAATATGTTATTGGCTACATGCATGCTAGTTTTGCAGGGAAAAAAAACACCACAAGAATCTTTCCAGTTATTATAGGGCAGATATTTTAGCTTTACTACATTTCTAAGCAGGGAATAAGGGGTTCAGTCAAAGAGGAATTACAAGATTAAAATCTCTTGCAGTGCTTTGAAAACTGAGACAGACACAAGTCTCTAGTGAGCCTAATGAAGTATCAGAGTTAAAAAATGATTGAGTTTCCTAAAAACAGTACTTTTGTGTTTTCTATTTAAAATAGGAAATCAAAGGCATGTCTCTAGTATTTTATTCTGTGAGGCAGCCAAAAAAAGGGTTTGCTTTCAAGCTGGCAAACTGAATATGGAGATAAAGTAGCACTTTTGAGAACCTTTTATATGACTTTCTCTTTGGTTGAAACACTTGAAATATGGAAGTAGAGTGCTGCCACAGTCTTTCAGGAGGAAAAGGATATAAAATTACTTCAGTGTCTTGTGATGTGATTTGGGAATATAACACCACACACACTTTTCAGTTTGGAATTAGAGGATTAAAGAATGGGACATGGTCATAACGAGTATTTTGCTTGCTGCATTTTCTATATGTAAATATGTGAATGGTCCTGCTTCAGCAGTTAAATACTATCCTTCTGGTTTTTTGAACTTGGAGTGATAGCTCCTAGTAAATCTATTACAAATGTTCCAACCCAAAGAACTATAAAACAGCCTGAAGTAGGAAAAACTAGAATTGAATTTGTCCTTATTCTCTATTGGAGAGCCCAGCATTTAGATGGTTCTGGTTTCAAACAAAATCAAGCCTCCTCTCTGAGTTTGCCTTTTACCTACACCCTGCTCTCAATTAACATCTCATTAAAATGCACACATGCTGAGCCCTTACTTGTTGACCATCCCTTTTAGTGCCTTAGTGTACTTGCATTATTTCCTACAGTTTTATTTGAACTGTAAACACAACCATGGACAATCCTGCATGAGGAATCACCAGAAAGCAGAGATATTGACACAAGTGAGTTTGCCATTTTCCTCCTCATAATATGGGTTTGAGTCTCCAGTGAGACGTGGATATTAAATCAGATGTAGAGCACAACGACAAAGAGGATCTTAGTCTGTCAGCCTGCATGGCTGCTTCAGGACTCTTTCCACATTAGCACCCTCATTAGCTGAGACAGATTTTTTTCCTCTGAGGACAACTAACAACAACAACAAAAATATCAATGTCAAGAGAAAAAAATTAACCCAAACCCCAAAACAAGGAGAAACTAAATGTTCTGAATTCTCCATTGAATGCTGGTTCTCATTAGTGTAGCTGAAAATGTATTCTGCTGCGTCAACGAATGCTTGGTAGAACTTGTAGAGACATAAATGACTGCTTTGAACAAATCTAATGATTTCATTTGTAGGAGCCAGTCTTCCTCACCTGACAGCTGTCCTTGCAGAGCATCAGGTACCGAATCAGTGCTTCCACACTGACCTGCAGTTTTTCTAATACCACAAGCAGCTGATTTTCTCATCTGCTCCATGCTAGAGCCCAATACACCCTCCCTAGACAGCACTGGTCATTCCACATGCTTAACCTTTTAAAAAGGAAACAAACAGTAGTGGAAATCAGAGTTGGTAAATGCTTATTCCCCAGAAAACGCTTGCTGTCTATTCACTGTGACTTTTATGATTCCTTTCTCAAAGGCTTCTTTGTAAGTCCCTCAAATTTTCTCAGTCCAAAACAATCTGTATCACTGTCTGTGCTCTGCAGCCTGGTGTCTTCCCCACCAAAAACAAAGAGCTGCTCCTCTCTGGAATAGATATATTCACTAGAATACAGAAAATGTAGCAGGTGTTTGTTTGAAGTTTGTTTGTACTATGGTATAAAATCAGGGTAGTGCTAATCTCCTTATGCTATATATGGTAATTTAATAAATTAGCTGTCAACGAGACCTCTTTATTTAAAGCTGAGTCTTCCTCTGTTTGGGATAGGCCTAACTTCTTGTGAGTCAATAAAGTTCTACTGCTTTAACTCCATGCTGAAGACTTAGTAAAAATGTGCAATGATCCTGTAGCTACTCTACCATAGGTGGCAGACTTGAAATGTGAGGAATTGGTAGGCTGCATTTGGATGTTTTGGACCTGGATACAACAAAACACTGTTGACCTTGTCACCCACGAGCCCTACCATGTCTGTTGAGGGAGATACTTTGATGGTTCCCAACCCACAACATAGGAATAATTAGGATCTCACTGTTTCCATTTTAAATATATTTTAAATAGCTACAGCCTTTAGCTAAAATCAAAGTTATTTTACAAAATTGTGGGTTTTGCATCCTGTTGTTAGGTTCTGTTTTTCAAAATGAGCTGGCTTATAACTCAGTAGGAAAGTATTTTTTGTGCTTTTTAGATTTGTTCACTGTTTCTCACCTCACAAGCCCCCTAGGGTTTGGGCTATCTGGTGTAAATAATTTCATATATTTTTCACCTAGCTGTTTTTTCTTGTTTCTTTCTGTGTTAGTCATTTAAATGTGATAGAAAAATCATGGTGCTTCTGTTAGATTTTGCAGAGGTGAAAATCCATTTGTTCAACCAAAAGTCATTCTTGTGCCTAGATATTTCCTTTGTTCTTTCTGCATTTCTTCAACTTTACCCATTAAGCTTCAGAAAAATGGTTGGTGTTTTCTTGCAGTGAAGGAAACAAACAAGGCTGCTGCAAAGAAAACAGGATGCTCCCCTTTCAGAAAGCTCTTTAGAAAGCTCTGGCTATCCCTGTAAGCACGATCTGAGCTGAACCCTGGTGACAGGGTAAGCTTCAAACATGGCTTGTCACAATCACTTGTCACAGACTTGTTCAGGTGTTAAAACAGTATCTTACTTCATGAGCAGACACGTTGAAATCAATCACTCCTGTGGGAGCAAGTCCCTTCTCAGCATGAACTGTGACTCCACTATTCTGAAGAATTTTGACTTTGATGACTGATTTATTTTTCTCAATTAGGAAAAAAAAATAGCTGTCAGCATCTGTGCTTACTTACAGACAAAGCAGTTCAAAGAATTTTAAACAGAAGCATCCTTGGCAATTGCACCTACTAAAAATAAGTAGTGCTTTACAATACCATTAATTACTGTAATTACAGTGCCTTGAGTGAAGCTTGCACTGGGCGGGAAGCGTTTGAGCTTTTTGCTTTGTGCAAAGCACAGCTACGGGAAATTCAGTTTTCACAATGGATATTTTCTCCCAGATACACAAGCAAAAATTTCACCAACATTAATATGAATTCCAAACCCCATATCCAAGTGCAAAGGATCTCATGATGCTTTTATACTCTCAGGGTCTAAACTATAATTTCAACCATTAAGAAGCACCATTTAGCATTAAATTTGCTAATGTTATATTATGGTTCTGGCAACTCTATACAAGATGCATTACAAGCTCAGTGAAGACTAAATTGTGGCACTGAATAAACACTTTAAATAATGAAGCAGAAATAAATAAAATTAATTTAAGCATTTTACTTTAAATTTTCTTTTGGATAACAAAACCGAGCAAGATTTGAAAAACTCAAATCATACCATAGCAGTAAAAATCAAGTGTATTGCTTAGAGGTAACCGTAGGAACAAACTCTATCTGCACAATGTACTTCCCATCCTCTAAATGTTGCTAGGATCAAGTTTTAACCTGTGGCAGTTCCTGTCTGTGGTATCATATGGGCTATTTTGACAATAAAAACCAAGTCAGGTACTAGATCAACACTGATGACATATTTAAAAACCCCGTTCTCATGAAAAAAACCCTGAGAAAGAGCAAGCAAACACACCTGGCAAATCTTTGTGTACACAAACTAGGGGACTTTTGTCAGCATTTTTTTCCCAGTTAATCCTTACTGTGATAAAATTACTCTGTTGTGTTACTATGAGACATTTCCACCACCACCTGCACTTGAACAGGCTGCTTTATCTTTGGGTTCCCCAAAAGCAACCAGCCCCAGCCACTGTGTGTCCTGTACAGCCTGATGGAAAAATCCCCATGTGACAGCATTTGTTCCTCCAGCCATATATATTTTACCCAAATGGTTGTGTCAACACTTACCAAATTATAGACATATTAGCTTTACAAGCCCAATTTATACTTTGCCATGAAAACAGGTGCAACTGCAAATATTTTTCATTAGAAATGTAATTAATATGCATAAACTTGTTTTCCAAGCAATCTGCAAATGAATCAAGAATTAAATTAAAAGCAGACACATCTTGCCTCCCCCCTCCCTTTCCCTGTCTGGATAAAAATAATTTAGAGAAGTTCTCTAGGCAAATTTTTGGAATAAATCTTGTTTTGACTTAAGCTTGACATTGTTTCAGACTTTTCTTCATTATTAGATAGCAAAGATGAGGCAGTAGAAGGATTTATTTCTAAAACCAATTTTCTCCTGCAGTTAGAATCCCCTGATAATATGATGGATATACTGTCATGAAGTATCAAATCTACTGTGTTAGATATGAAATAGAGATTTAAACAAGGACTGCTCTTCACAGGCATCCCTATCATTCCAAAGAGGCTATCCCTATGGAGAAATCTTAAACTGACTTACAGCAGAGAAGAATAATTATAAATCATATTTGCAGAATCACAGAACCACAGAATAAGCTGAGTTGGAAGGGACCCTCAAGGATCTTTGACTCCTTTGAAGCCCTGCAAAAGACCATCCCCAAGAGTCACAGCATGTGCCCAAGAGCATTGTCCAAATGCTTCTTGAACTCTCTCAGGATAATGAGATCCTGACTATGAAATATATTCTCTATTCATAAATATTTTCTAAGTTATTCTGCTCAGTCAATGTGCCTTTGTTCACTGTGGTGAGTTTGGCCATGTAAATTACATGGTACAGCTCCTGGTCCATGGCTGGAGGGATGAATCCCTTTAAAAGCAGAGTGACAGAGAGCAAATAATGAATAACCAGCACTGGCTCAAGTTTCTGTGATCCTCTTGGCAAGATGGAGCCAGTACTATGCTGCCCTGTTCACAGAAAGGGCACAAAAGGGATAGAGCTGGGAAAGAAAGAGGGAAGGAAGGACACTGAAAAGACTTCCTTACTGGATAGGCTAAGCAAGCAGGTGGATGGAATTGGATCCCCAATTACTACTCCTAGAAGAAGACCTTTCCTTGGGAGTAACAGCCATGCCACAAACTCTGATCTTGGCTTTGCAGGGCTATGGTAGGTAAAGCAGGTGGTGTGGCTCTGCCCCACATCCTGCCCCAAGCAGAAGCATGCCTTACCCATACCTAGTGCCACTTGCTGAAACCGTTCTTCCAGGAACAGTATTTGGATAAATAATTTGTGCTAATGTCCTCCATGCTTTTGCAACTCAGGCACTCAGCTCAGTTGCCATCAGTCATGAGTAATGGGAGCCCACACATTAATTCATACCAAATGTGATTGTGGGTTTGGGCTCTTTATAGAAGACTTATAGTGGATCCTTCCCACTGTTTTTATACTATTGGAATGATTAATCTCTTTTATATGATCTATTCCATGGCTGTTCTGGACACATATTTGAATAGGGTGAAAAACTGTTCCAAATAGACTTACCTCTAGGCTGAGAACAAGACTGCACCTCTCAGCAGCCCTTGCATAGTTTCATCTTGGTTAACCAGCACGGACATGCTGTAAGTCCGGGAGACAAATGTTGCACATTTTTGTGCTGGTCTCCCAAGTTCTTCAGTTTTTCCTGAATATGTATAAATATGTCCACAACAAGAAATACAGCTTTATAATATCTCATTTTTCCTCCTATTACATCATGAATTAGAAAATAATTTTTTTGAAAGGGAAGACTGGAGATCGCTCTTTTGCTGCCGTATCACAGCACCAACAGGTTTTTTTCCCCAGCTTAGTTTACTTTGATCATGTGTCTCAAACCTTCATAATAAATTGGCAGTTTCTGTTGCCCCACTGTAGAAAATCATGGTAGGTAGTGAACGAAAGTGAAGATGAAAAAGCTCAAGCTAAACCATTATTATTAGTCAAAAAATTATGTTTGCACAAAACATCATGGTTCTGTATCCAAATGGATTTTTGTAGAGCATGAAATAGCATAAAAGTAGCTTTCCAAATTGTATGAAATTGTTTCTTCAGTTCAAATGTAAAATCCGTAGATTTTGATGATTTGGAAATAATTGTGTGGATCCTAATGTCTCCATTTCTGTGAAAATCAGTTTATTGTTCTTCTGGCATCCCATTCAATGGAACTAATTTTAAATGAAGGGTTGAAGCATGAATTCAAATGAAAAAAAGATGCCTCATGTAGGAAAAATATTAACTGATTTTTTTTTCTCTCTGTCATCATCAGTGACAGTTGAATTGGTCAGCACTTTAAATTATGTCCACCTCTGAACTACTCAGGTAGTGAACAAATCATATTATCTGTCTACATCAGTTCACCAATAGATTGAAAGATTCATTATTTGATACTCTACATTCTCCATTAATTAGTTAATGTTTGTAAAGCACTTTGGAATGAAAGGAGCTATCTAAGCAACACTATTATCATTACACACTTCAGGGCAGATAAAGAATAAACTAATGAAAGTCTGCAGTAAGAAGAAAATGGACAAAATTTAAATGAGGTGTATTCTGCAGGGACTGGGAAGGTGACCAGGTGGCAAATGGAAGCTCAGATAGGACTAAATCATTACATTGTGATACTGAGATTTGTTGAATGCCCAGCATAGAAATAAATTGGTGATCTTAATCCATATCCTTAAGGACAAGTCTCTCCTTCGTATCAAGTCATCATCTTTTAATAGACTCTGTATAATTGAGAAAAAAGCACCTCTACAAAGTGTGCAGAGGACAGCATACTAAAGTACCTTCTTCCTGTTCCTGATTCAATACTGCAATAGAGATTTTCTGTTTCCAGGGCTATGTGATTAGTTCTTTCTAATACCACTGACAATTTAAAAAAAAAAAAACCAAAAAAAAAAAAAAAAGCTTTTTTCTCCCTTTTGGAACAGACAATGAATATGTTTCTCAAATTCTATAAAGGATGGACATTGTGAGCCTCTGGAGCACTTTACAGTGACAGAAAAATAGTGAGGCCATAATAAAATAAGAAAAGAAGCAGAATTATGGTGCACTCTGTAGTTTGTGCATCTTCTGTTTTTGTCCTTATCAACTTCTGTTCAATAAATCTTTAAAAACAACTACAATATCTTATGTTATATTGAGCACATTTCCTGATAAGATCAGAATCACAAAATACTAGAACAAGGTGGGCAGAAGAAAGCAGGACCTTACCAGAAAGGGGGTGAGGTCAGGAGTAGAGCAGAAACAGAAATGGGAAATCAAATGTGAGTGAATGAAAGAACTTGTGTGGGGAGTGGGCTTCGGCACAAATAAATGTGAACAGTGCTTACAAGTGTAAATATTGTTCACATTTATTTTCTATCCCTACCGCTCTTATTATCCTGATACCTGAGGAGCTCTTTTTTCTGCTCAACACCTGCTCATGTTTGTAAGTAAAAATGACATTCAAAATGATATTCAATTTTAAGCACCAGTGCATAGCTTTTTTTTTTTTTTTTTTTTTTTTTTTAATGCAATGCTCTGTGATTTTGGATCTAAGGGAAGCTGCAGTGGGTAGAACAGCCATGCTTGATAAAACTTAGGGCCTTTGAAAAAAAGCCAATGTGGAATACTTATCAAAATAGTTTAAGACATGATGCTGCACCTTAAAAACTTAATTCTGCCCCTTTATGCAGGCAAAGAGAAATGCATGCAGAGCCTGGTTCCCGGTTAGAGTGCTCTCAGCTAGGAGATCTGGGTTTGTTCACCTAGGCACTTATCAGAAGCATTTCATTCATGGTCCCACACACCCTAGACTTCCTCCTGTCAATGGACAGAGCTGTGCAATTCCTAAGACTGTCCCTCTTTCCCCCAGATCTCTCTTGGCAATAAAGTTTCCAATATAGAAACTTCAGTTATGAAATGGAGGGAAGGTAGGATGACTCCAGGGCCTGAGACAAGCATGGAACATCACTGCCTCATCAGAGAACCATGGCTTCATCTCTCCCCTGTGTCTCAGGGTGAGTAGATTCAGCTGCATTGCTGTGGGACATTCCCACAGCCACAGCCATTTCCATAGGCTCCCCTAACTGAGAGATCCACCCTAGGAACCTGCCATGGCCATTCTTAGCCCTCCAAAATGAGCAAGATGAGTGAGAAAATGCCACAAGCTTCACACCAGGACACTCCTTTGGGCTCAGCTGTTCTGGAAGGGTTACTTCCCTCTCTTCTTGGTTGGCACTCATTGTTATCAGCTACATGTTAGGCTGAGTTTTTACTAGAGGATGACCCAAAAATTGTCAAGACTGTTCAGGTGAAGTTTAAGCTCAAGTACATAAGGTAGAGATGAAATTTAAATGAATAATCCCATTTTTACATTGCAATTTTCGTTTTAAAATGAAAAGCATTTTCCAGATTTGTTGGTTTCAGAAGCTGAGAGAGACGTTTCAGTATTTTGCTATAGCTCTTTGTGAGTTTCTTCTGCGACTTTTGAAAGAGTTAAAGAGGGTGTTAATAAGGTAGCAGACATGCTGCCAGTAGTTTGTTTGTAGTTAGTGGTTTGCATCTGAATTCAGCTTTACTACTTTCCTTCCAGCCCTCATGAGCCTTAGTTCATCACTTGGTAATTTACTTTTTAACAGCCTTTAATTGTAATTTAATACCTAAAACTCTATTTACACGCAACTGCTGAGCTGCTACTAACCACTGCCTCTTTTTGATTAACACAGTTCAGTCTGTAAGATTGGTAATGATGTGTTTAGCAAGAAGGACTGAACGAATAAATACTCAAACCCAGAACTACACCCCCTTCCTTTTATTACCTCTTTTTTTGGTTCTGCTTTTATGTCATTTTGCCTCTAGACTTTTGCTCCCTTCTGCGGTTACTTTAGTGCCTTGCTGCTACAGCTTATGTAGACAGCATATCTAGAACTCCAGTTTTCACAATTTCCTTCCATAAAATACACTACTGCTCCCTTCTTGAAAACAAAATCTTAAGAGGGGAATAAATGTTAATGATTAAATCCTGCGGGCAATTCTGTCATTGCTGATTCTAATAGATCTAGTGTTGACTTTACAGTCTGATCATACAAACTCTAGGAAGAGGTTTGATGACCTCTTTCTTCCTGAGCGTTTTTGCAAAAAACCCAAATTTTAGAGGAAATCCACTGGTTCTTCTCCTCTCAATACACACACGTGCTGTGTTCAAAGACCATTGCTTGTTATTCATAATTTTTGGAGACCTGAGTTTAAAATTGGTGCTTGAAAATATCTTTCTTGCATTTTATCTTTCCAAGGATTTATATCTTTCTGATACTTTGCACTCTGTGTTTCTCTATACATTAACTGGCAAAGAGAAGCAGGGGATTATAAGCAATATTTTTGCCAAAGTTTCTCATGGAGTGTGTGAAATACGGCTCTTTCAAAAAATTGTATCTCGGCCTTTTATACAGGAAAAATTCATCGGATTAGGGTGTCAAAGTTAATGGCAGAGAACTTGGATGATCTGAAGGGTTTTCACTCTACATTCATACACTCCTAACTGTTCAATAATTTTACCTCATTTTATCTGAAGAAGGAAAAATAAGTATTTTCTAATCATTCAAACCAAGCTTAGGAAGGGCCTGATCAGCCAATCTTTGGACATAATTAATCTATGTGAATATTAAATAATTATATTTATATATATAGCTTGTCAATACTATCTGCACAGTATTTTAAAAAAAATTTTGCAATACCAGTAGTCAGGAGATGAAGAGATTAGACTCTGACCTATCTGCCTTGATAAAAGATGTACACTTTCCATCCCATAGCTGAAGAATGTTTTTCTGAAGTCAGAGCCAAGACATACTCTTGGACCAAGCAAAACTTCCATGGCCAGTGAAGGTTTGGCAATTTAATCTGATATTTTGTTTGACTTCCAGGAGGTTGATCTGGAATGGTTTGCCGGTATTCTTGGCACAAAACACAGAAAAATACATGTTTGGATTCTATACGATTTGCTTTGTCAAGGGAAGATGGCTGAGGAAACACTCTAATGTTAAAAAACCGCCAAAATTATTAGCAAAATAATATGGAAGAGATAGGCATGAGTGACAAGTGAAGAGAAAACCACTTTAAAAAACCACCAAAGCTAACCTAATAATTTAAAAAGCAGCTGAAGTCAATTTATTTTGCTCTTTCCCCAGTGATCTAATATATAGATGTCAGCCAAAACTGGGACAAGAAACAGCAGGAACAGTTGCACAGGCCCTATGCTGTAATGAAAATAAACAGAGTTTAATGCACAGATAGATGTATTAAGAGGTAGATTTGTGTTTATTAGAAGGAAATCAGGAGAGCTGCAGAAATAAACCGAGGTTCCTTTTAAAAGCACTGGATGGTTTCATTGCTTTGTGATTTGCGTACCTTACATTCAGATCAAATCTATGCTTTTTCAGGAACTCACTGTGAAATTACATAGCATCTCCAACATGAAGTACTAGACAACAACGTTAAGGTTGAAAGTCAAATGCTCAGCAGCTGCACAAAGCCAAAAAAAGGGTTGCTAGTGCAGCCTCAGTAGGATTCCTTTCTATGCATATGCTCATTTTGAAAAGGAATTCCCATAAAATTTTAAAACTGAGCTGAAAAAATTTCCTCCTTTTCTTTGAACTACCTGAACTGTTGCTGCTGAAAATTTCTACTCAATAACTCCAGCTGATGTATGTGCTTAACATGACAATGTTAAGTGTCAATCCACAGGATTGCATCTGAGTTATAGGCAATTAGGGAAATCAAAGCTATCATTATAATAAAAGGAAGTGCTGAGAAATCTCACCTACAATCCTACATACTAGTCCTGCATCTGATGCAGTCCATTTCTTTAATGTGTACTTCTCAGTGCTATGGCAAGGATTAAGAGCACTTTATGTGAACAAAAGTGCAACCAGATGTCACCAGATTGTTTTCTTATTCCCTCCTTCCAGCAACAACTGACTTCAATTTTTAAGGAAAAAAAAATTGGAGAAGTTGCAAGAAAACTCATATGTAACTCTTTTCATAAGCTGCTCTTGTTTCTGTTTTTAAAAACACTATTTGACTACTGTTAAGTTATAGATTGCGTAAAAATATGTTCAATGTATCTGCAGGCTGCTGACAAGGGAACAGGTATAAAACAAAGACAAAAGAGAGAGAACTGAGGTGGCAGCCCTCCTTCATCATCCTACATCCCTGATCATCCTTCCACCTCACTAATTTGCTTTGACTGTTGTGGTGGTGCATTTTTGTTGTAATATTTCTTTTGATTGTAGTTGTGTTTTACTCAATTTGTTTAAACAGTTTGCTCCTAACTACTCCCTTGCAGTTGGCTTAGTCTGCCATTGTTTCATCCCCGCTCCATGTGAGTCAGCTCGAGTACCTACCCCTCATTCCCAATCCCTCCCTGTCTGTCATAGTAACCCTGCCCCTCCCACCTGTCAGTGTAAACCCCGCCTCACTCCAGAACCTTCTGTGTCATTTACGCGATCCCTGAGTTCCCATTGGTTCTGGGAGGGCGCTCTCTGCCCCTCATATGCCTCATTGGTTGTGAGATGATGTTTCCCTGCCCTCTGCTCCTCCCCCAACTCCTCTGGATTGGTTGATGCATTCTATCCGCCCCAAGGCCGCCTCTATAAGTTATTGCACAAGTACTAAAGGTGGTTAGTTGTTCCTGACCACCTGGGGACAATGACCTGTTTGGAGACTCACACAAAGGACTTTTCTTGCTCCTTTGTCTCATCCCTCGTCCGGTATCCATCTGCAGTCGAGATCAGTCCCCGCTGCACCGCTGCCCGTGCCGGCACGGTTTGGGGCCGAAGGCAAGCTGGCCCAACAGAGCTTTCTCCCAGGGACAGGATGCTGTGGCAGACTGTCATCTGAATGGGGGGAGTGGTGCTCAGTCTCCACCTCTGCTAAAGTCTTGGCTTCCTTGAGCCAAAATATCTTTGCTTAACAAAAACCACTTCACTATTAACAAAAAATCTGATATTGTTCTTGCTGTTAAACAAATGTTTCATGTACAAGCAGGAAAAAGTATGTATTTATTGTATTTTGAGATGACGTTTCTATTTTGCTACATAAGTGCATTTTATTTATTACCCTTTTTTGTGTTTTCATGAAGCTTTCTATATGAAGGCCAGACTTAGTTGTCAGTTTTTGCCCTTTGTACTATTAATAATCTGTCTCCATGTCATACTTTTACATGGTGTTTTCTAAGTAAGTTTAAAGACACTTCAAAACTGTGGAGGGAACACAGGAAAACTGTTAGGGTATTGTATTTCACACTTTGAGGATCCATATTCTATCCCATCACCTTTTTTTCCTTTTTTATTCTACTCTGCTGTTTATAATTTCCTTCTCCTCTCCTGTCTGGATAAACTGTTGTGCCTGGAACACTCCAGTCTTCTTGTACCTGCTACCCTGTAAGCCTGTGGGGTGGAGAGTCACTGTCCTCCCCAGGACACATCCCTTCCTCACTGCTCTACAGCCGCACTGAATCCCAGCTCTGATTCTCTCCCTGCAGTGCTCCAAGAGAAACATGAAAACACCACTCAGTTTGTCCTAAAAACAGGATCAAAATCAACCACAAACCCCTACAAAAGGACCAAGGACTCACCCAACACGGCTTTCTGAAAATAAAGGCTCCAGAGCCTGAGTGAGTCCATTCCCAGCCATGGAAATCTAGGTCTTCAGATTTATGACTTTACAATATTCATAGCACTTCACTGGTTGGTGGTGACACCAGGCAGGTATTACCACAAAGAAATTAGTAATTCTTCTTGCTGATGGTGCCCAAGAAGAATCAAGAGTTCAGCTAGCTCTTTCTTACCTTTTTCTGCTTCTTTGGGACACTCCTCCAATAGCAAAAATTTATTTTAATCATGCACGTGCAAAGAATGTGCCAGTTTTACCTAATGCTTCATTTCAGAATGTTCTGATTTTTGCACAATTTAGCTATAATTTCAATATAACTGCAGAGTGTGTTAGTGAAGGAGAAAATGTTGCATTAAAATTACAGGTTAGATAGCTGAGGAGTAGTGTGTAATTGAGAGGGTTGCATTGGTATCCATTATCTGATTATTTCCTCGCCAGCACACATAGGCACAAGAACAATTGGTAGTTTAATGAAATAATCATATTCATGCAATCCGTTTAAAATACAATAACTTAATAATACCAGCCACAAAGAATTTTACACTGTAAGTGAATTACTTCTGGAAGATTATACGGAAGATACTAAATTGTAATCAAGTAATTATCTAATGAGCTGTTACACAATACATTTTCACCAGCAGTAAGGTGAGAAACAGAACTAAATAAGATAAAATAAACTTTTTCCAAAATGATAAAAAGTTTCAACTTTGTATTATCAGAATAATAGCAATGTCTATTCACTGTTTCAGACTCAAACATTTTATGTAAGATTTCTAATGTATTTGTCCCATAATTTGTACATATAAGTTCACCAGAACTTCTTTGAAAATGAGAACATTATGCGAGCTGTAAAATATGTCTGAAAATACCATTAATACATTAGGCTATGTAAGTGTAAGCTGAGGCACAAAGAAGTTGCCCAGAATCATCAGTTTCTGAAGAGCATGTATTGCTTTTAGTAATAATGGCAAAAATCAAGATTTTCACTTTTACACTTCACATATTTGCATCTTCATGTCCCTACACAATTCTGTGTAATTGTTCCTTCAACTGAATTTTTTTAAACACACCTATGAGTACCTAAAAATGCATGAACATAATTTCACAGTGTGCAGGTGACTGTGTTGTCAGGACTGGAGTCTCAGTGAGAGCACTGGCTCTGAGCCGTGGGCTGTGAGCTATATCACATACCTGTCCTGATGTCTTGCTCCCTTGTGCATGGCTCTGAGCAGCACCCACTCACATCCTGCCAGAAGGCAGTGCACTGCACCACTGTGCTGGTTTTGGCTGGGGCAGGGTTAATTTTCTTCCCAGTGGCTGCTGCGGGGCTGTGTTTTGTGTTTGTGCTGGGCACAGGGCTGATAACACAGAGATGGTTTTGTTATTGCTGGGCAGGGCTTGCACAGAGCCGAGGCATTCTCTGCTTTTGTACTGCCACGTGCTGAGAGGGCTGGGGGTGAATGGGAATTTGGGAGGAGACAGCCAGGACAGGTGACCCCGACTATCCACAGGGATATTCCAGACCATGTGGCATCATGCTATGGATAAAAGTGGGGTGAAGAAGGAGAAGAAAGGGGGAGATGTTTGCGGTGATGTTGTTTGTATTCCCAAGTAAACATTACTGTGATGGGGTCCTGGTCTCCTGGAGATGACTGAGCACCTGCCTGCCCCGGGAAGCAGGGAATTATTGTGATTATGGGTATTATTTCTTTGTTTTGCTTTGTCTGGTGTGGCTTTTGTGGTATTAAACTGCCTTTAATTTAACCCACAAATTTTCTAGTTTTTACCATTCCACTTCTCACCTCAGTCCCACTGGTGGGGAGGGAGGGAAGGACTGTGTGGGGCTTGGCTGCTGCCTGGGGTTAAACCATTTAATTACAGATAAATAAACTGTACTGGTACTATTCATAATTTTTTGATGAGACATCGGACTGCTTGACTTGGCTTTATTCTCACAAAATTACCATTCTGAAATAGTTAATTCAAAATCTTATCTGAAATCTTTTACACCAGTCACACAGAGGAGACAGTTCAGCTGGGTGGAATCTGGCTCAAGGTGCTGACACCCTTTTGCTGGCCCAAACTATTCATGACAGTCTCTTTCTCAGGGTGCCTGGAGATCAGCTCTCAATTCATGTTTCCCTATAAACACTGTACTCACTAACACCTGTGTTCAGAAACAGTTTTGTACAGTGTCCTCAGCCAACTGCCATACAAAATGTCTTGGTATTTCATGTTCAATGTGAGCATGAAAAAAATATGGAATAAAGCTGTAAACTCAGGATAATCTGAAACAGTGAAACTGGTTACATTTTGTCAGTGATCTGGAGTGATCTGTTTTCTGTGAAGAAATCTTACCCTTGAAAACACTTCTCATCAGACCTTTAAGAGAGAGACCAGTAGAGAATAAATCCCCAGCCCATACAGAATATTTCACCCATGAAGGATGAGTATTATGTTTCTCTCATGAGTATAAAAGCTCCATAAGTCACGACTGCGAAGGCATGAATGAATTATGGAGGTCTTTTGCTTTAGTAAAAGAAGCAGGATCAGCATTTGTACACAGGACATTCTATTTATTCTACCTATTTCTTGATCTGTTCATTTAGAATTGTTTAAAATTTTCAGTTCTACCAGTAAAGATCATAGAGAAAAATAGATCAAATTCATTAGAAACACACAAAATGGGTTTGTGCAGGTGATCATAAATAATGTTGATTTCTGCAAATGGTTCTCAATTGCATATTTGAAAGAATGACAGGCATTCACAAGACTATCTTGTTTCATTCAGTGCTGCTCATTTGCACCAAATGAGACAAGACCTCAGAAAATAAATAATTGTGAGACTGTGCTATCAGGATTGGAGATTGCAGAAAAACAGAGCTTTTGTCTTCAGAAAGTCTATTTCATCTTTAGTTCTTACAGATAGAAAGAGCAAATAATAATGCCTTTCTGAGAATAAAATGTTATGAAGTGTGTCAACTGAAAGAAAAATACTGTAAAGGTACATTAAGGGTTGGGTCCTCAATGCTTTCCGTGATAGTGCAAGGTCTCCTGTGGCCTCATGGCAGCTGTAGTTCAAAGTTCCTCACATTCTTCCCTTTGGCACTCTCTTTTCAGTCCCTTTACAGTCTGTCGAGGATTGGGCACACCCCAACAAACCTTGATTTTCCCTGTGCTTCCTTGATCTGCTCTGTGGAGTGATGAGATTCTGTTGACCTTCTTATTTCCATTCGTCTCACTGAAAATCTTGGAAGTTCATCTTTTCCCACAGAAAACTTTCTAGCAGGCATATTTTTCATCTCCAAAGTTTGTACCAGAGTCTGCCCAAATGTAAGTGGGAAGATATATCAATGTTATGAGGCAAGACAAGGAAAGAAGAGCAGGGAAAGTGAAGACCATGCCATTATAAGGCTAATAAAGAAGTCCCTGTAAAGTTTTAAAAATAGAAAAATGGTTTTGCTGCCTTTATGCTTCAATGTTTCATCAGACACTACCAAATAAATTTCAGTGAGACACTAGAGGGATCACTTTTGCCTCCAACATTTTTAAAAATTTCATACTAACTCTGGTTGACATACCCCTTTCAGAATAATTTTCAGGTTGTTGGGTTTTAATATTATTTTGACATGCAGTCATGACAAGCCCTTTTCTTCTCTTCTAACTCTCCAAATGACACGAACTTAGGCCAGCTCGATGCTTTCAGTGGGTTTATCCTCTTTTACAGATGTTTCCAGCCACCCATCTAACCCTTTTGTCCTAGTGAAAAAATGGCAAGTATCTGTTTAACAGGAGGATGAACTGTCGCCACAGCCCCTGCAGGAAATGGCAGTCACTGTCCTCCACTTCCAGCTAAGCTTATGCCATGTGAGAAGGAAGTATTGTTTGGCCTATCCATCTATAGATCCTAGTCCCTGAAGTGAGATGACAATAAAAAATCTTTTGCAGAGAATTTCCACAGCTAGTGATGTAAAAACATTTTGCAGAAAATATGATACTGTAACATAGACACTAATTACCTTATTCTTTGATTTTCTTCATCCTCAGTGTCTTCCCATACAATTTGAAACTCTGCTCAAGTCTAATCTAAAACTGGCATCAGGCTGGCTTATTAGCTTTCAGTAAGTGTGAATCCCTCTTTATATCAGACAAGCCTAAATTGGAACCTCACTCGAGGAACTGTAATAGAAGGCTGACACTGTTCTTCTTTTTCTTTTTTTTTTTCCTTTTCAATCAACCAAACAACTGGCAATTTTATAGTCTGGTATCTCTCTATTCAGATTAGATCAAAGTGAATACACACAGCTGCAAAATTCTCTATGCTCTAGTATATAATGAAAAAATAACCACCTAAACCCCAAATTGAGTCCCGGCCCCAACCCACCACCACCAAAAAAACCCCAAAAACCAACAAAAAACCCAAACAAAACCAACAAAAAATATCCCCAAACCCACCCCACCCCCAAAACAGCTCCAGTGAGAAGCCCAATATAATGACAAGTGAAGGTAACATGCACTTGTGTAACATAAGCTTTTGGGATGCCTGTCGATTTTGGGATCAATTAGGTTATTCGAGGAGAAGAGTCTATTTGAAGAACCCCATTTGATGCCTGAACCTCTTGTGTGGCATTGACTCTGCTCCTTCACCCCACCCTACAGAGACGGATCACTGTCAATGATCACATACCAAGTTGGGTGGCTTTGTCTCCTTCCTCTTTCTCAGAAGCGGTTCCAGATCATAGTGTTTGCTATGAAAAGGAAGTTGTTTTATTTTCTTAATTGGGTTATTGTCCTCCCAGAACTTCAAGGAAGCAAAAAAGATCCAGTGAAAATGTTGCCACAGGTCCCCAGCTGGGTAATAACTAGCATTGACTCCGTCCTTCTCAGAAGGCTCCACTTTGGAATGGCGCTTGCCTGTCGCTTAGGTCTGACTGAACCATGTTCAACTGCTGTTCACATGGATCTCTGCTCCCTTTCAGAACGGTGCTCACCTATTGCTTAGGTCCAATTGACCCATGTTCAACTGCTGTTCACATGGATCCCTGCTCCCCTTCGGAATGGCGCTCGCCTATCACTTAGGACTGACTGCCACGACACAGGTGGACCGATTGGTCCAAACACCATCACCACTGGCTAATTAAGAAACCACCCTTTGGTAAACAAATCTCTATAACACATTCCACATGTTCACAACAACAGGGGCAGCAAGTGAAGATAATAATTGTTTCGCATTCTCTTCTCTGATCTTCTCACAGCCTTTCCCAGGACAATGCCTGGGAAGGTTCTGCCTGTTGCTCTCTGTGGCCAGAGAGCTGCTGCCACAGAAGATATTTTCTAAAAGTTTAGAACTACGTTTTGGTTCTACAAGTATCATCACTAACTGCAATTTACCTTCTGAACTGAATCCTGCAGCCTGTAAACCAGTTTTAAAGCACACAAATGTACTAGGTAATGAAAAAAAAATAACATAGGTAATCCAGATTTCAGATGGAGAATGAGGTGCATATTGTTAGCAGCATAACAATGAACTAAGGCTTTTAAGCTGCTTTTTAAACTCAGATGCAATCAAAGCCCAAGAAAATATCGAGTCCTCCCACAACTAATTTTGGACAAATCCTGACACACAGAAGAGCACCACTGACAGATCACAGGCAAATTATGTGATTAAATTTGGTCTCAAGATAAGGAAGGTCATTAGGTAGCCAGAGGAAAGATTAAAGACATGCAGGTGAGGTATTAGGAACTGTGAAAAATCCCTGCCATGTGCCATTTACAGCAGAAAGAATTGCTCTAAACAAAGCTAAATCTGTCCTGAGTCTTTTGTCCTGGTGTATGCTGAAGCCCAAAGAAACTCTGATCTGACTAGTGCTATGTTCCGAACAATACTTGTGGGCTCTGGGAAGCTGTGAATCACTGAAGCAGAGCAGGTTTGGCTGGTGGCTCTCCTTATTTCAAGGGTAGCCTCCATTCAAAGGAATGAGAAGGAGAGTCTGTCAGTGCAGTGACACTTGGCTGTGCCTCCTGTGGCACATGGCGTTTTCAGATAATGCTAAACTCTGTTTCAAGGATACAAGCCGTATAAAGAAATATTTTGAAAGTACGAAGGGCAGAAACTCTGAGGTATTTTTGACCCAGTGTGATAAAGTGATCTCCAGTCCCTGTTTCACACTTTGTTTGCCTTATACACCACAGCATTTATGGATAAAAAGACATCTAAGTACATTTTCTCTGCTCAGTTTATCTTTTGATCATCTGCCTAGTTGCTCCTAAATTCTGAAATGAGCTGTAGGGACACAGTCCTGTTGCCATACTGTAGCACCTCTGAGAGCTGCAAAACTACATCCTAGCAAAATATTCAGAGGCTCTGCTTTCCCTGCAGTGCTATGACTTGCAAGCCTCTTCCTGGGAAAGAAGGGAGCTTAACACCTTTCAGGATCCTGACAAATACAGCTGCAAGAGGAATGCTAAATGTTTACAAACCTTATTCTTGGGCTCACTGTTAAACAACAGGCACCATACAAATTGTTACAAATCTGTTGCGGACTCAGATATCCTTGGTGATTGTAAAATATTTCCTAAGGTTTCTCCATGCTTTTCCTCCTTGCTGGCTCAGGTTAAAAAGCCAGATGCCTGGCAGGAATAACCAGTTTGGCAGAGAGAGCTCCTGCTCTCTGATCCAGTTTGCTGCAGTTGACTGATGAGCGTCTTGGATTTGTTTGCTATTTTTTGAGAATTTCCACTATGATCTTTCCAAGATGCTACCAGACTGAAAAAAATTATGCTGAACACAGATGTGCATGTTGTATTTTTAGCAGAAAATTAATTAATTAATATGGGTTATGTAAATTTAGAAGCTGTTTAGAAGGCGTGATTCTCCGTGCAGTATTCAATATTTGCCTAATATCTTGTCAGACAGTAATTATATTTCAAGATAGAAATTTATACTCAACTGTAGCAAAATATTTCTTACCATTAATTCTACCAGAAACAGGGAAAGATTAACTGTGCTATGCCTGGAATGGATTATTTAGCATTGCACAGGCAATTAGTATGAAAATGCTTGCATCCTCTGAAAAATGCGTGGAGTAAAAAAGGATTATAATTCTATTAAGTATAACAAGATGAAACTAGTTTAAGAAATGAAAAAAAAAAAAAGGAAATAAGACCTTTAACTAGTGACTAATAAAAAAATTAAAAGCATAAACAGATATTTTTTGATCCTTACAGAAAATGAAGCATTTTTAAAAAGTCATCTTGGCCAACATTCCAACGCTGTAGAATACTTTTCATCTGGTCTATTACTGTCCTAGTGACATTCTTTGACACCTGTAACTGGCCTTTATTATAATAACTTGTAGCAAATCAGTTGTATATTCCATGTCAGCAACAACCCAGAATTACATATGTAGCTGGTTATACAGGTTCAAAATCTCTGAATATTTTGTTTCCAGGCTTCTGCTATTGCAAATGTTCTGGAGTCAAAGTTCACTGTAGTTCTACGATTGGTTCATCATTCCTATGGTATTCTTTATTGTGGAAACATCAAAATCCTGGCTGCTGTGCACTTCTCACTCAATTTATATGAACTTTTCCTAACCAGAAGTAGAAATGAGAAAACAGGTATCAAAATCTCAAATTGTTTATCTAGTCTTCTACAGATACAAACCAAATAAATAAAATAATTTAAGAACCTTTAAGGAGATACTTTGCCAATTCAAAGCACTGATTTCTTTCTTTCTTTTGCTTTTAAAAGCCCATAAAAACAATTATGCTTGAGCCATATAGGTTCTGTGCAGCTGCACAGCTCGCATGAAATGGTATACTTAACCCAGCTTCTCTTCCCAACACACTGCCTGAGAGTTAATTCCATGATAACTTCTCCTGTACATCATAAAAGCAGAATAGCTGATCTCCAAACTGGAATGTCAATTAATGTTCACAACTGCCAAAAAATGAACTGTAGGTTTAATCACACAGTAAAATGGAATAAACACAGACCAGGGAGCTGTGATATCCCAGTACACTTCTGATGCTCCTATTATGATTATTCTGCAAGTCCCCTTGATACTTTTTATTTGTTTATGCCTGTAATAAGGATAAAACCCAACTGTTGAGGTTGTCTTATTCCAGTGCTCTGTGCTCCTTGGTGCTATTCCTCTATATCACCAGGAAAAAGCTTCTTGTCCTTGCCTGTGTAATGTATAACTTTGTTTTGACTCATTTGTCTCTGCCTTTTCCTTGAAAGACAATGTCCTTTTAATCACACTCTCATGAAACAAGCTTTCCAGGAAGAAATTCTTAAAGTTTAAAAGAACTAGTTAAATACTGCCACCCCAGAAGTATCTCTCAGCTTCAGTAGCCTAATTTTTGTTTCCATAAACTCTGTGGCAAAACTTGTTTTCTGTGGAAGAATGACCTTCTTACACCTTTAGGGTGTGTCCAGTGACATGATGGATTAGATGCCACATCTGCAGCTGTCTCCAGAAGAACTGTCTCCAATAAATCTGTGAAGCATGATGTGGCACAGGGCTAAAATCAAAGCCGTAAGTGTTACAGCCATATTTTTCTAGCATCAGTGTCTTGAGGAAGAGGGAGTTCAGGTGCAGCATCAAATGGAGGCACACATCCATCAGGTGAGGTCTGGTCCCGGTTTTGGTGCCAGATTTTTGGGTACTAGCTCAGGGGTCTCTGCAGTGTGTTCCATTTGTTTCTTCTGTGTATACCTTAATGCACAGGACACCAGAAATTTAACTGATTTTCACTTTGGGGACTTTTACACTTATCCTGATGCTTGTGAGAAATAAAGGAGACTTGGTAAAGGATTCACTTCACCACTTTATTTTTTAAAGTAATGTACTTTCTCCTGCAAAAATTAGCATCAACATTAAAATACAAAATGTTTGAAAAAAGTTACATAAAAATTATTGTTACACTGTAAAACTATCCTCCTTGAATATCACCTTGATCAGATACTTGTGCAGAGCTAGGAAGGCTGAGAATGAATGCATCATCTTGTTCTTAGCTCTGCATTAGTAATTTGATGCCTCCATATAGCACCTCACCTGCATATTAAAGACATGAAGGGGCTTCCAGTTTCTGCAGCCTTCTTCAGGAGAGAGAAGTGGTGCAGAAGCAGCAATTGAAAAGAAGAATTTGCATGAAAAAAAGGAAGGGGTTTGCTATCTCTATTTAGGGCTTGGAAAGGGTGAAACCTAATGTTTCAATTTGATGATGAGCTAAAATCAAGTGGAGAAGGAGTATGGTCAGTCACTTGCTTCAGTTCCTAATAATTCTTAATATACTGATTTCCTTTCAGCTTTTCTTTCACCACCACTGTCCTTTACATCTTTGGAAGAGAGTCTCTCCTTTGCAAAATCACTCAGAGCCTCTCATTTCTGCGTTTCCCATAGGGAGACACCTCACACAAATATTCCCTCTAATTTTGATCCAAAACAAGATCCTACACACAGCAATGCCTCTTCCTTTGGTGGTCAGTAGCTAGCCACATTCCGAGCAATGATTAGGTTTGTAGGACACATGGAAAAGTATCAGTGTAAAATCTATTCCTACTTCAAGCAATTTCTCTTGCAAAACGAATGAAAAGTTGCTCTGATTGCAGATCCAGAAGAGTTTTGCTGAATTTGGCAAACATGAAGGATGCGAATAAGAGACTAAATTGGCTCTGGGAGGGATGGCACATGGGGCAGGTGCGCGGAAATCATAATGTTTGAAGTCAGAATGCAATCTGCTTACAAAGGTGACCCTGTGCATGTGGGGCTCCATAACAGCTCTCCAGTGTCTGGGATGAGGTAAAAGTGAAAATACTATCTGAAAATGCAGAACTGACAGATCCATGAGAAACGTGATTAACAGCTCAGAAAGGTGACAGCAACACCTGTAGCTATGATATTTTATTAAAAATCCTTTCTTAGGATTTTTTCCCTCCTGAGAGCTGAGAGCCTCAGGAAAGAAATGTAAACAATAACTACCTGCTGCTGTGGAATGCAACAGATGCATTTTCAATTAGTCCATGTGGATTGTTTTCAATTGATGACCAATCACAGCCACCTGTGCCGAAGCTGTGAGCAGTCACAAGATTTTGTTATGCATTCTATTCTATTCTTGTTCTTTGTAGCCTTCTGATCATTCTTTTCTCTCTTTTAATATAGTTTCTATGTAGTATTTTAGTATAATATATAACATAATAAATCAGCCTTCTGAGAAGCATGGAGTCAAGCCTTGTGTCTCCACACATGGGGTGTTCGCTTAAACAACACCCATAAATGTTCCAGTTCTTTCCTGCCATAATGCCTTTGTGGTTAGGTACTCATTTAATTTCTGAACATATTCAACAACTTTATATATAGAGAGATTAAAACATGTAATGGTTCAATTGCAAAGGTAAATTTGAATTTTTGTTTTTAAACACTTATTAAAGCCAAAAGTAGCATTCCCTGCTTCCATCTTAATGAACTAGTGACAATATTTCCACACCATTTAGGTTATAACCCTTCTTTTTTACAAGCCGTTATTCTAGCTGACGGGGAGCAAGGAAGACTCCTGTTCATCCATGCATTTCTGGTGGAACTGCCTCTCTCATGCTTTAGATCTGTGCAGAAACCCTAAAGAGAAACTTTCACAAAAGTAAATTGAGTGTCTAACTCCTTCTTCATCTGCATGTACAAAATGCACACAAAAACTTTCAACACCTGGTGGTACTTTGTATAAGAGTGGACAGCAGACTTGAGATTCATTATTTGAGGACAGGTGAGTCTGCGAAATAACTTTTGTTTATGTACAGCAAGCCAGAAGCATGACTTTTTCCACTCCCAACAACAACCAACAGACCTTAGACTAACATGGCCCTGAGCAGAGTCTTCTTCCTTTCAGGATTTAATTTTTCTGTTAGTTCCAGAGGAAAAATGACCTAACATTCTCCTGGGATTAAACCATGGTTTACTAAATTTAAAAAGATGGCATTGCACCCCATGTGAATAGATCTAAGCTGCATAATATTTTAATACACCTTCTAATACAACTTTTAATACAACTTCTGAACAGTTGCATGAGTAGCTTCATTGAATTCAGTGGGATTACTCATTCCAGGAAGGACTCAGCTAGCACAGTAGGAGGTTACAGATTTAGTTCATCACTTTTAAGGCTGTAGATTGGAGAATGACACAGTTAATATGCTTTAGCCTGAAGTTCTGGTGATTAAAAAGACACATATTTAAGCAAAAGAGGCAAAAGAAGTACTCCTAATTAGAAATTTCTATGACTATCAATAAATTGTTTGGAGGTTCTTTATCAATGAGAAGTGTTACATAAATGTAAATTTTTTTCATGGTATTAATATTATCTATTTAATTGAAAAAGCCCCAAGATTTTTTATTGTATTTGGATTAGCAAAATACTAAATATGAAGGGCCAAATACTTATTGTGGAAAGCTTTTGAAACAGCACAAATGAACCTGGCCCAGACACTAGATTTTCTCAGCACAGGAAGAGGAGACCAAGAGTGACCTACTTGCTGCCTACGATGTCTTCATGTGGGCAGGCAGAGAGGGAAATGCCCATCTCTTCCCTGGTGTCCAGTGATAGGACATGAGGGAACAGGGTAGAGTTGCTTCAGAGGAAGTTCAGATGGGATATTAGGAAAAAGTTTTTCACTGAGAAGGGTGGTCAAGCACTGGAACAAACTCCCTAGGGAAGTGGTTAAGGCTCCAAGCCTATCAGTGTTCAAAAAGTGTTTGAACAATGCTCACAGATATAAGGTTTAACTTTCTGATTGCCCTGTACAGAAACAGCATTTGTGGGATTGATGATCCTTGTGGGTCCCTTCCAAGTCAGCCTATTCTGTGATTCTATGGCCCCAAATATCTATTACGTGTTACTGAAAACAGAAAACAATGCCATTTTAGCTTAAGAAATACTATTTTCTAGTATAATCCAAAATTTCTGCCTTTCTCATACCTTCCTATCTCATGTCCCTTTGTACTCCTGGTTTATTTTCAAGTACCGTTTTTGTAATTTAAATTTTAAAAGGATTTTTAAAAACTTTGTCTTGTTCTCTTTTATTAGTTGACTCAACTCCATGAAAAAATTGTCACCAACCTGTTTTCCATATGAAAATGCTTTCTTATAAGACCTTTTCAGGAAGGTCTGTTTTTTATAAGAAGAGCAGGAAATAGCTGAGGTAAATATGTTAAACAAAAAAAACCCCAAATCCCAATGAACAGTAGGAGTGAAGGTCTAGACCTTCTTTCGCTTATTTCAAAAAGCAGGTGCTTGGAATAAAAATGTCTGATGTAGAGGGAGAAGTGACTGTTTTGAAACAGTATCAAGACATAGAAGCATAGCATTACATGTTCTGGTTGGTAGTAATACTCAAGAGAAGGATCAAAGATCCTTCTGCTAATCACTGCTAGTACTTTTCTGCATTTACTTTATGAAGTTAGTAACTTGTGTTATGAGTCTCCCAACTTAACTATAAGTAGTTTCAGACATAGGAAGAGGACTGATGGGTAGTGCAGAAGAAGAAGTGAGTGTTCCAGGGAGGCCTAAGCAGGTCAACAAGGCGCTAAGGCACCCTAATCACTTTCTTTGATTTCCTGCAGAGCCTCAAACACGAGAGAAGAGTTCCACACTATGAAATGTGAAACACCTAAGCAGTGTTTGCAGTGAGTGAAACACCTTTGCCATGCTTTCAGAAGGACTCTCCAGGGTGACAGATTGTAAGGCAGAAATCTGTCACTTAGCTCAAATGGAGAGGAGGAGAGTGGCAGGGTGGGATAAACCTGGATCACTAAATGGACACTAGAGACCACTAGGGAGGCATTTGATGCTGGCTGTACCCTGCAGGGCTGATTGCCACAGCAAACTCCTTGTTCTGGCTGAACATGAGGAAATTTAAAAGCCCAGTTTTCTGGAACTGGTAATGGCCTTGGTGCTTTCGGAAGGAAAGATACCCTTCTTATCTGCAAAGGTAACAGTAGAAATGACAGCCAGACGCAGGCCAAGGTGTAAGGGTTACTGCAAGACATCCTGTGCCTCTGACCCTGGGTAGCTCTTCCACAAGCTGGCACTCTCCACAAAATGTGTGTCCTACTTATCACACACTTTCCCTGCTTAGGGATTATGAAGAGTTCTTCAAAATCAAACCACCTTGAGATGAGATCTGAATAAGGAGAGGGCAGTGCATTGCTGCAGAGGATGAAAGGACTGGTTTCAATTCAAGAACACATTAAAGAAAGTGTAAAGAGTAGCTGAATGGAGGAGAGGAGCTGTTTTGGAGCACATACTGTGTATTTGCTAGCATTGTGCACTGAAAAACTGTTTCACGTCAGACACCACTCTCCTGATGTCTGCTTTCATGTTCCATGGTGTAATGTAGATGTTCTAAACCAGAACACCAGAGCTGACACCAATGTCCTAAAAAAATAGACACACAATCACTTCCAGCAGCACTGGTTAGACTAACTAAAATCAGAAACAGAACTCTCTGTGAGGAGGCAGCAACACTCACGCATATATATATATTTAATGTCACTATCCACACACTAGATTTGAAACTCAAACATTGAACTGTATATTCTTTGAATATGTATAATAAATTTACTATGTTGCTATTTAACAATTAAAAGCTGTGGCAGCAAATGCACATGTAAAGGTGGTATAGAGCTTTTATTGTTGCATTCATGCATTGAGGGAGTAAGGTAGTAATGAATGTGTTTTGGATGATGCTTATTACTGTGTACAGTAATAACAAACTACCATTTAAATGCTAATAATTGCAGTGAAGATTGTCTTGAAAGAACAGAATGTCCCAAGGGACATTCAGAGATTAAATTATATCTGGACTGACAACAAACTACCATTGTATCTTTGAAAAGAATCACCAAAACATTTAAGGATGAATTTGCTGAATTCAATAAACAATTTATAGGTGATTTCATTACATAATGAGAGCTGATTATGTACTAAGTTATCTGATGGTCCTAAAAAGGTGAAATAGTGACAAGTACTAACAATACAATATACTGGCAGCATTCATTTACAATCCTAAAACCAGATTCAGGATCCTTACTGTTTAGGAAACACTGTATTGCATTACATTTGAAGTCTGATCTTGATTTTACAGGCTAGATATATTAGGAAAATATTTTTGTAATTTCAAGTGCTTTGGATTAGTTTCTTTGCTATGCATTCTTAATTCACTGATCATTTATAACTGCTCTAAAATCCCCAACAGTGCTTTGGATTACCATCTTCTACCTGCTTTACTAAATCACCTGGCTTAAAGCTGAATCTGAGATGGCTTCTTCACAAGGTCCAGTTCAAGGCACTGGCTGTATCAGGGAAGCCACAAATTCAGGCATCTAGTAACACTTTTAGCATCAACTTTTTTCAAGAACATAAACCCACTTGAAACTGGTCGCACTAAGGATGGCTGAATGTGTTATGAGGACTTTCTCTCTTTGCCTCAGCCTGCTTCAGGCTGCCTCTGTCTGCTCTCCCTTGAGTAAGCAGTCACTCTCTCCTGCTCCTTGCCCAGACACCTACAAAGTTATAAACTTAATTTTGCCACAGTTCCTCTCAGATTTTTTTGGGTTTTAGGGAAACTCTTCCTTTCTCTACCATATACAAACTGTTCCATACTCTACTACTATCCCTCCTTTTGTAGAAATGCATTTTGAAT
Organism: Onychostruthus taczanowskii; assembly: GCF_017590055.1. Taxonomy (NCBI): domain Eukaryota; kingdom Metazoa; phylum Chordata; class Aves; order Passeriformes; family Passeridae; genus Onychostruthus; species Onychostruthus taczanowskii. The sequence goes on from NW_024505118.1 coordinate 607,651, forward strand.
CAGCAAAGTTTTCACCAAGCCCACTAATTCTATGTATTGAATATATAAAATCTGGTTCATAACAGAAAGTCACAGAATGTTCTGCATGGCAACAGCATTGTACTGCACTATGTTGCACTTCAGTTGATTTTATTTCCCCACCTACATCTGCAATTAACTTAACAGTACTGGCTGGGCATAAAATCTTGTTAGATATGTAATCATTAAATTTTTTCCCTGTGTTAAGACAGGCACACATCTCTATCCTTCACCAACTGCTATAATATTAATAAGGAGAAATGTAACAACTCCTCATGTCTACTGCTAGGTAAAATGTAGACCTGCTCTTGCCCTCAGAAACTGTTGTAGGAGAAAGGAAAATCCTGGGAACTTCTATCCCTAGGAATATTCTGACCTGCATGCAGAAATTATCTGCAAAATCTAAGCCTTCAGTACAGAAAATGTAAGTTCTTTGTTGAATAAATGTCTGTGAGAGGTTTCTGTGATACTGGAGCTGAACAGTAGATAAAACACAGAGAATGAGATAGTAAAGCAAAAAAGAAATAGTAATAAAGCTTAAAGTAATTAGAAATAATTATCTGAATAGAAAACAAGAAAGGAACTGGAAAACTAGAAAGCTCTTAGTTGCTAAATTTTTGGATTTTCTAAGCAGTTTTTTCTCTAGGACTCAGACAATTAAAAGTTTTTGAAAGCTCTTTGGAAAATAGGTAGTACTGAGCATCTATGCTGAGCAAGGCAAGAGAATTCCTATGCATAAATCTAGAAATAAGGATATATGGGCAGCAACATCTGCCCATTATCTGGAATAGAATAAGACTCAAAACAAAAAAACAGCAAAAGCAGCAGGAGATGTTAGCTATAAAAGCGATACAATCCTGATTTTTTCCTGACTAAGGGAAAGACATCATTTAACTTCATTGGGTCTAGGATCTGGCACTAAGTCCTATTTTACAGGCCAGATGTAAGGAATTTATTCCCCTTAGGAGAAAGCAGGAGAAGCAGATGGCTGTTCCTAGCAAACACATTGCAAGCCATAGGAAGAGCCTGTCTGTATTTCCTGTGAGAACTAAAATTTCACTAAAAATAACAACATCCTTAAAACCAATGCATTCCTTTAATGGCTCAGAAAACAATAACCTACTTATTATCTCATCATGCCTAAAGGCATTAAACATTGTATGCTGGATTTGTTCCTTTGCCTCTCTATTCTTCCTGTACTTTAGATGGTGGATGGTCTCAACTTTTGTGGTGCTGTACCCTAGTTTATTTTTAATATCTCAGTGTTATAGTGCTCATCCTGCAGGGCACATTTAGCTTTAAGTGGGTAAGTCCCATTTAATTCAATGGCCAATTGTGTGCTCAGATAACTTGCTGAATCAAACCATTTGCATCCACCACTAAAAAGTAACAAGAAGTTATCCTTATCTCATCTGGGGCCTGAATGCTCATGTGTAACTCAGCAAAAAGGATGATATTTGAAAATACGGTGCTTGTGCTGCTGCATTACCCTGTTCACCTTTTGCTAAACAGAGGTTGGAAAATCCATGTCTAACCCAATAATGGGTCTTGAATCTTGACGTCTTTTGTGTTTTCCTCCTCATCACACTAACAGTTTGTGAATATTGTTTGCATTAAGGCAGCACCTTAAAGTGTTCATCAGTACCAAAAATGTGCTGGAGAGAACTTTGTACTCGTCCTTTCTGTATTTGCTGTATGAATCCACTTCAGTGGCAGTGCACAGGATGTGTGCTGACAGCCGAGTGTGGCTGAGAACAACCCCTTGTCATGCAGGGGTTCCTGGGGTAACCCACAGGCCAATGCATTCAAGTGCAGCCTGTGACTGGACTGCAAGAAGGATCTTGGCATTTTCAGGGAACATGTATTTTATCCAAGGATGTACTGCTGCTAAAATAATAGCAAAGGGGATACTGGGAATTGCCAGCCCTGAAAATCATGATTTATTATAAAAAAAGTCCAAGGATTGTATTGCTTTTTGAAATTGTGCTGCTATATTATATCCTCGTGAAGCTGGCTAAAGTGAGATCTAATTTAAGGCATGTCGCTGCATCCTTGCTTTACATTGTTCTCTGTAGGTGTTACAGCAAGAGTTACAAAAGATAACAAGTTGCCATCATACTTTTCTTATTACTAACAATATGATTTAAAGAAAAAGGAAGGAAACCTTAACTCGGATATTCTTTTTCCCTGAGGCTTATAAAAAACAACCAACCCTATAAATGTTATTTTCATTGCCTTGAGTTTTATAAAATTCTTTATACCTAAACCAAAAGGAAAATGTTCTTTTGTACAAATAGGATTTCAGTGGCAGCATTAGGAAATTCTCCTCTTTCAAGTTATGCCAGGGGAGGCTTAGGTTGGATATTAAGAAAAATTTCTTCACTGAAGGGGTTGTCAAGCATTGGAACAGGCTGCTCAGGGCAGTGGCTGAGTCATCATCCCTGGGGTATCTGAAAGAAGTGTAGATGTGGTGCTTAGGGACAGGGTTTAGTCGTGGACTTGGCAGTGCTGGGTTAGCAGCTGGACTCAATGATCTTAAGGGTCTTTTCCAATCTAAACAATCCTATGATTCTACATACGGATCTGCAGCAGAAAAGACAGCTCAAGGTCCATCTGCTGTGCCTGGGATTGTTTAGATATAGCTCTATGTGTCCCTCCTTTCCTGCAGGATCTGGTGCAAAGGATACAATGGGTTTGGTAACCCTCAGGCAGTGTTTCTCATGAAACATGTCAGACCAGAATTAGTTAATCCTTAAGTGGATAAGGATGATTCATTATCTTATTGTGGTTAGGTCGCAGTGTAAAATCAGTCTGTAAAACCAACTATGTTATGTTGAAGTCCATTCATTTAGCCTCATTTCAGAATCTAAATTTTCCCACAGTGCTATTATATTTTCTCGACTGGTTGTCATCTTGAGAAAAGCTTTACTCCAACCATGGGACCAAATGATATTACTTTCTCACTTACTCAATTACACATGCTGATGGACTCAGCAAGAAACTTACATGTGACAGTAAGAAAGACTTGCAGAGTCTTTTTCCTCCTCAGTAAAACAGAACTCATGAAATCACCTCATCAAAGAGCCATGGGCTGCTGCCAATGAAGTGGATGGGAGGCTTAATGCTGGCATTAAAAAAGAATGTACATTATGCTTCTGAGAAGTCAAGGACAGTGAACAACACAAGGCCAAAGTTTACCACTTGTTCTATTCTTCATAAACAAAGCTACAACTCAGAGAGGACTCAGGAAGACACTAATTTGCTGTGTTCTGAGATAAGATTATTTCAAGGCTTCTTTCTGTATTTCATTTTCTTTTACCTTTAAGAAAAACAACACATTTCAAGATGAATTCCCCATTCTTGGTCTCAGCCCTAGAATAATTGGCTTTTTCAGTGAAATAGACTAAAATTTCATCACCTATTTTGATTTATAGGAGAGTAAAATAGTTCCCAATTGCTTAAATAGTGATTTTTGGTTTTTTCTATAAAAGATTACTGAGATACAACTGAAATTGCAAAGTAATCCCTTCTGTATGACTGCTGTGGACTGAGAAATCTCCTAGTTACTGAAGGGTGGTGCAGGACAAGGAAAGGATGAAGTTATATGAATCTGTAATTGTAGCATTGGGTTTATGATCAATAGAAAATGCCATTTATTTTACACCTAGATTTTCAGGATTGCAAACTATTGAAGCCATGTAAGAATGCGTAGCATTGGCATTAGGTTTCTGTTATGAACTGGCTTAAACCTCATTGAAACTGGTGTATTTATTTAGGATAAGAAAGAAGTTAGATGCATTTTTCTTTTCAAAGGTGGATGCAAGTCTGCTGGGAAAAAGGAAAACGGACATTAAGGAGAGCATTTCAGAGTATTATTTCATGTGAAGAAAGGTGTGAGAAGTGCTAAAAATTGAGCAACAGTGAGAAGGAGGAGACTAAAATGAAAGCCTACCCAGACTCTAATGATACCAATTTAAAGCAGAAAATATAAGCCAGGTTGCTGACTAAGGGAGTTGATTGACTCTGTGGTCTGGAAAAACATCTTTGGGATTTTTGGATTAATCCAAACATGTCCACAAATAAAGACATGCATCTCTGGACTTAAAGAAAGAAACAGAAAAAGAGACAGTCTATCCCAAAGAACAGAAAATCAGTTATGAAGACAACTAGCTGATCCCCCAGTTTCTTCTCCAGCTGGAATAATTCAGCAGAAGGTCAGGGTGAGGTTCAAGTTCAAGCAGAAGGTTCAAGTTGGACACAACTTTGATCATGCAGCTCTAGAAGGACAATGAAGACTTTGTCTAGAAAAGACAACATCTAAACAGAATTCCATTTCTATTGCTGTGTCATGATCACAGTTTAAAAGGTTACAAATGTAGGAAATTAAATTAATTGTAGATGTTTCACAATAGTCATGACTCCATCAATCTAAACAGAAATGTTGTGATTCATATTGTTAAGTGTCTTTGTTACTCACAAATGCTGACCTCTGACAACTCTGCTGCAAGGGAAGCAATTAAATTGGAATTTGTCTTTAGTAAGTAAGCATCCTATCATCTCTAGAGTAGTTAAAATTTAACATTTCTATATTTCTATTTTTGTATAATATTTATCTAGCAATGGATTTCAATACTTTTCACAGAGAACAACTTGTTTTTATTACCTTATAACTCTAAAGAGAAAGAAACATGAATACGGCCTTGATTAGAAGTATTACAAATAGCCAATTATTTTTTATTACTTCCACTCACTGTAGTCAAGCTAAATTAATGTTCCGAGATAAGAGACTTGACTAGACAAGGAGGGAGGGAGAGAATGGTGTGAATGACCTTCAAGGTGAGGCAGATTGCACTGTGAGGAGTAGGATAAGGTAGAGCAGTGAGTGAAATGGGAGGCAGAGGGAAAAAAGAAGTGAAAAAGAAAATACTCAGAGAGTCAGAGCAACAGTCAAAAGACAAGAACTCAGCAGCTGCATTTTAAATGGATTAGAGGTCAAAGTTCATTCACTGTAGTAAGAAAATGTAGTCTGCTGGGGAGAGAGGATTATTGGAGCCAGTATTTTGTCCTATAATTGCTCTGAGTATCGGGGACAGAAGCATAGATTACCACTGAAGAAAGTCATTCACAGAATAGCTTCCCAAGATACTCATGCAGACAAAACCATCCTTTTATATTCCTAAAAGGTACAGGAAAGGGAATACAAACAAAAATGGTACAAGTATTTCCCTGTTACCAGCTGTGATAGAAATCACAGAACTAAGTACATGAAATATTTCATGGATATTCATGGAAGAATTTTGATGCAAGGAAGAACAAATACATTTGGATTTTTTCCAAAGCAGGATTTTTCTTTCATTCTTGTAGAATCCAAGAAACTCCGCAATCACAAGTCAAGAACTGAGCAGTATTGTACAATAAAGGGTCATGTACATAGGGTGCCCTTCACACTCCTTAACCAATATCTTCTGGCACTTTTACCTCCCCCTGATCAAGAGATGGAGAAGCTCCTGCTTATGAGACCCTGACATTAAATTCTCACATCCAGGAAATATACACTTATTTCCTATTCTCAGCAGGTAAATTCTTCTTCAATATAAGACACCCTACTGCTCTTTCATATACATCTAAATTTCACATGGTGCTCATCTACATAAGGATAGATAGAATGTACATATATATGTTTGCAAACATCATCCAAGTAGCAAACTATCTTGCTAGATAATCCACTTGATTTGTATTATCTCCTATTTTTCTAGTTATGCAGCTTTACTGAATTATTATCAGCAATTATTAGAGTATGCAAGATTAAGACATGGGCTTTGATCAGAAGGGTACAAGCCTTCATGACTTTATGATAGCTCTTGAAATTTTTTTTCGATTGAGGTTGGGTGTTAAGGTTATAATCACATAATAATGTTGATTTGATTTCATTTTAGATCAAAATTTGTTGCAATTTTTTTAATTGATGAGAAAAGATCACACCTATGAAATCAATAGGGTTTAAAAGCTCTAAAATGAGAAGGGCAAGTAAATCCCTGCTATGTCCCCATTACTTACTGCTTCTAAAATGTGGTCAGCATATGGAAGAGTGCATACAAGTGTGTATATTTTAACTTAGCACGATTTTTGAGCTTGGTTTGTGTTGACAAATCCTTGTGATTGACAATGCTAACACTGAAACCTGCAACAAAAGTTGAATAGTTCAAATTTTATGTAGAAATGTGGAAAGGACATCTCAAAGAAGAAAGTGGCATCTATTATGCCATGTGGGGTTTTGCTTGTTCTTGTCAGTTTTGCTAAAGAACATGAAAGTGGAAAAATTTTGTCTTATGATCACTGCAAAACATTTTTTACAATTTTTCCTTTGTTGGCTTTATAAGGAGGCTGAAAGTGCATCCACTGAATATAATGCTTCAGATATAGATCTGCTGCTTTCTTGTTATATCTTAGTGATTTTGAACAAGCTCTTCTTTCAGATGTAGATCAGAGAAACAAGTAGGTGGTTGAAGAGGAAAAAAAGGAAAAGCAAGATATCCTTTTAAGTTTTTGTGGTGAGGACTCAGCACTGATGAAAGATTTCTACTGTTTAGATCATGCGACTTCCTGGTGTTTGAACTTTTTGAGTTCTGAGAATCCTGTACTTGCTGAGTCAGGGAGCATTTTCCTCCCACTGACCCTCCCATGCTGGGATTCAGATGTCGGTTAACATCCTTCTTATTAAGACAAGAATGTACAATCCCTTTCTGATTAGCGGATTTACTGTATGATTTTGCATACAGAAATTGTTCTAAGAAGAATAGCCATATTGCACTAAATGGAGAAGCCAAATTTGAACAAAGAATTTGGTATTTTAAAAAATATTTGATTTATAAAGAATTGATAATTAATTAATTATTTTAATCTATGGAATTTTTAAAAATAAGTCTCAGTTACCTTTTGTATTATTATGCTTTAATGTCACTACATTTTCTCCAAAGGAAAACCCCAAATTAACCCACAGAAAAGGTCTCAAAATATTTCCTTCTAGGTCTCCTAGAACATCTCCTTCTAGAAGGAAATCAGTTTCTCCTGAAGAACCTCTTCTCATAGTGCAAGACTGCCAGACTAATTTTGAAAGCTCCTTCTAGCATCCAAAAAATCTGTAAATTGATCTCAGTTTTAGAAGTCTTTGAAGTTAATCCACTGCTAGTAGCTATCTATTCTATTCTATTCTATTCTATTCTATTCTATTCTATTCTATTCTATTCTATTCTATTCTATTCTATTCTATTCTATTCTATTCTATTCTATTCTATTCTATTCTATTCTATTCTATTCTATTCTATTCTATTCTATTCTCATGGTTTGACCCGGAAGTGAGATTTTGGGAAAGTTATGGTCAAACCAATCAGTGGCCAGATTTCAGATTGGCACCTGGTGTGGCTACTGGGGACTTGGATACGCCTCTGAGAACACCCAGGGATTAAAAGCAGAGCACTCCCAGAGAGACTTCCTCTTTGGAGTCTGGCAGGTGAGCGGATCTGATCTCCTCCCCTGCCCAGATGCGTCTGGGTGGGGGAGGGGGAGAGGGAGGCCTGAGGAAGGGAAGCCGGAGCTGCTTGCTAGATGCAGAGGTGGAGGAGTTCCTGGGATGCTTTGGGCAGACCTCCCCCCCGGAAGAGAAGGATAAAGCGGTCGGGAGGAGAAGGGGGGGGACAAGGTGTCCAGCCGCTGCCAGACCAGGCTGTGCTTTTAACCCTTTTAGTGTTGAAACAATAGAAGCTGTAAAAACACTGATCCTCCTCAGCTGGAAATTGAGAAGGGATGGAGGAGGGGAAAGATGAAGAAGGTTTGAGTAAGTGAAAGAATGCCAGCAGATAGAGCAGCCGAGATGGAGGAGATGATTGGAGTGGCTTTGGCCGGACTTTTCCTCTTACATAGCCATGGGTGAAGCCAGTTTCTTCCGTTAATGCAGAGACTGCACCTTGGGAGAGGCAGTTGGCCAGACGCCAAGAATGATAAGGCCGCGAGGAGAAGCCGAAGGAACAGAGACTGAGGGGGAGGGTGTCGTGGAGCCCTCTGCCTTAAGCAAAGGATCTCTGTTCCTGAGACCCAGGCCCCAGGGGACTGAATATGGGGGGGACAGGCGTCCCAAATAGTGAGAGGCGGCCGTTTCTTGGAACTGGGCGAAAAGCATTCTTAAAAAGAACCTAAGGAGTAGTTTGGATCCATGGACAGTGGTGAGAGCACTGGACATGGAAGGAAGATGGTCACCATGGCAGATTTCTCTTCGAGCAGCTGCCGTGTGTGACATGGAAGCACAGAAGTTCTGCTGTGTTTCCTGGAGAGGCCCATGGTGCAAGAGGGAGGCTCCTCTCTCCTGATGGACTGGGTGGGGTGCTTGTGTGAAAGGAGGGTATTGGATTGAGAATTGATGTGTTAGAGGGGATTTTGAATGTTAGAGGACTGGGGGGAGGAGGAGGAGTGTTTTGAAAGTGTTCTATTGTGGATTGTTGTGTGTGTAGTTTTCCCCTTCCTTTTTGCGTGTGTGTAGATTAATAAAGTGTTGTTTTTTCCTCCATTCCCAAGTTAGAGCCTGCTTTGTTCTGTTCCTGGGTCACATCTCACAGTAACCATTTTGGGGGATACACCTTTCATGGGGGCACTGGCACTGTGCCAGAGTCAATCCATGATATCTATTCTATTCTATTCTATTCTATTCTATTCTATTCTATTCTATTCTATTCTATTCTATTCTATTCTATTCTATTCTATTCTATTCTATTCTATTCTATTCTATTCTATTCTATTCTATTCTATTCTATTCTATTCTATTCTATTCTATTCTATTCTAATTTCAAAAGCACTAGGAGAGAAAGCCTCAATGAATAATCAAATCAAATACAATCAAATTACATCAAATAGAAAACTAGATACAATACTGGTTACCAGTTCTGAAAAATACCACTAGGTATATTAGCCCTTGTTTTTGCTTGCTTGGTCAGCTGCAATCTTCCCTCAGCTCTCTGACTGCAATTTCACTGTTTAGCAATTTAAGAGAGGTCAGAATATCATGGCTTGATTCAGTGCTTTGCTCATGCCCCAGGTTATGCCCACTGATCTCTAGCTGCTGCTGCAGAAGGATATGGGTAACCAATGGGTTGGTTTTAGGGTTTTCGTTGGGTTTTCTTCTCTTAATCTAACATGCTAGTCCTATCCAGGCATCTTTTTGATGTCTTAGTTACCTTGATACCTGAGCACAAGATGTCTCTGCTCAGGTACTGAATTGAGGCCTAAGTACCAGACAACAATTATTTTTCTTCCAAGCCCAGCATCCTAAGAATGCTGCTCCAACAGTACACGATGCTGTTCCCATGGGGTTAACATCTTAGATTATAACAGGCTCATCTGATTTGATGATCATCAAACTCTCAAAAACCAGCAGAAATTAAAGCTTTACTTTTGCCTGGAAAGTAGTAACTATTCCTGGAAGTCTCTACCAAAAATACAATTCAGGCTTACAGCTGCACCAACATGTGGTGCAAACAGAGGGAGAAGTTGCTTTCCCTCCATTAACTGTCCTTTACAACCTCATTGCTCAGCTTTAATATGAGTTGATCCCATGCAGATAATGAATCCAGAAGGATTAGATGAAGGAGAACCACTTTTACGAGCTGTAACTCCATCAAATGCTTATCTGTAGTGAATTATTCTCCACCTCTTAAAAGTAAATATCCAAATGCTCTCTTAAAAGTAAATATCCAAATGCTATGGCTTGTCCTTTTTATGTTCTCCTTTCTAAATTATTTTCATCTGTTTTAATTCTGTGTAATATTACTGACCTAGTGAAATTCACCCCATTACAAACCAGTATGACTAAGGGTAGAAATAGCACCAGGTTATTTTCTTAAACTTATGGGTTTTTCAACAAAAATATCTTATGATTAGTAAAATGCTTGCCCATAAAGCCAGCTGTGGTCTGGGCTGTATCCAAAGCAGCATGGCCAGCAGATTGAGAGAGGTGATTCTGCCCCTCTACTCCTCTCTTGTGAAACCCTGCCTGGAGAACTGCATCCAGCTCTGGGGTCCCAGCAAAGACCTGGACACATGGACCTGTTGGAATTAATCCAGAGGAGGGCCATGAAGATAATTACAGGGATGGATCACAATCTACTATGGGGAAAGACTGAAAGAATTAGCATTGTTCAGCCTGCAGAAGAGAAGTTATGGGAGACCTTATCACAGCCATTCAGTACTTGAAAGGGGCCTTGTAAGAACCATGGGGACCAACTTTAGAGCAGGGCCTGTTGTGATAGAACAAGGGGTGATGGCTTTAAGATAAAGGAGGGTTAATTTAGATGGCATACAAGAAAAAAGTTTTTTTTTTACAAGGTGGGTTGAAAGGGGTTCTGAGCAACCTGGTCTAGTGGAAGATGTTCCTGCTCTTTGCAGAGATTTTGAAGAAGATGACCTTTAAAAGGTTCCTTCCAACTCAAACTATTCTATGACACTATACACAAGAGATGGCCAACAGCTCCTTATATTTCAGCAACTAAAGAGTCAGCCTTGGTAGCTGGGAGAAAAAATCCCGAAGGCTTAAAAAGCACAGCAAGGACATAAGAGGGTTTTCATGACAACACTGACAAAGTTACAGAAGCCAGGAACCAAGGGACACAGTATCCCAAATGTTTTAATATTGTCCATTAGAAAAAGTCAAGAAATTAGTCTCTACTGCTCCACTGAGAACATCTATCCACATAGAAAACCTTAAAATCGAATACTACTGCCTTTCCATCTGAAATAATGCTATTTTTTATTTTAAAATTAAAGTCTTATTTTGAAGGAGAAAGATTATTTCTCTGTGTGGTTCTAAAAAGAGAAGAATCTGGGCTCAGAAGATTTCATTGTGCTTTACTACATGGCCATGGAAAAACCAGCTGCCTCTCATATTGGCAAATCAGCTAATCACTGTGAAATAGCAATTGTTTTGAATGGATAATTGACTACAGGTGCAATGAATTACATGTTCATTTTGGGATCCAAAGACATAAAAAGAAGTTGGATCTTACGTTTTGTTTGATTGTTTGTGGGTTTTTTTGTTTGTTTTCATTGTTGTTTGGATGGAAGTGGATTTTTTAATTTTTTTTTTTTTTTGTTGGTTGTGGGTTTTTTGTGGGGTTTTGTTTGTTTGGATTTTTGTTTTTATTTAAAACTGTTTCCTTTCTTAAGCAGCAATCCTTTGCAGGATGCAATTGCTGGAACAACCTTAAAGATTGCCTTAAGAGAGACACTCTAAAACACTATAGGGAACAATGAAGTCAAAGCATCTGTTTCTTTTATATTAGTCTGAAGAAAAAATAGGGAGTCAGTTCTGAGGGAGAAAGAGGAATATGCAGGTGTACACTCTAAGATCTACAGTCAACATGGGGTATTTTTATTGGCCACTGTAACAAAACAGGCATAGAGAAACACCCTCAAATCCTATGCTACACTGTATTTCTAAATTATATAACCTGTAGCCCTTTTTCAAGGATTCAGGCACTGTGCTGTGAAGTGATAAAGAAGCTAACTAGGTCAAATAAGTTAAGTGAGAACAACAAACACTGCATAGAAGAAGTCCAAATACAAGCTAGAGTACTACCTGCTAGATGATATACACTAATCAAGAGCTCTGAAGAGCTGAATCGTTTGTCACAAGAGGTTTCAAAATTGCTCTGCAAATTACACATTTAAGAATAAACATCCCCTGCTTTGCAACATATGGTATATTTAGGATGCTGCACAACATCTGTTCAGCTTCACAACGAAGCCTCACACCACAGTTCTGCGATAGGAGGCAAAACAGAAGCTCCATTCCCAGAAACAACCGAGTCAGGAAAAATTTCACTTCCACAGTTGAAACTAGTAGGGAAGTCTTCTCCAGCCGTTGTCAAAGAGATATCATGAAAATCCTAGCACTGATTACTTCATCAAAACATTGAGGAAAAAGTTATCTTTGCTTAATGAAGTCCATGTAACTGGTATATGCCAGCAGCTTAGGGAATTGCCAACATACTGGATAAGACATGTTATTTGAGATCGGAGCAAAGCTCTCCATCGGAGGAAGACCACTGCTTTCCACCAATCTCCTAATCTGTGATTTTCCTTGGGCTTTCCTTCCTCAGAAGCAGTTTGCAGTGCTGAGTCTCTGACAATTAGCAAAAGCACATACTCACATTAACAGCTTAATTTCACAGTGTATTTTACTGTGTCAGCTCCTATTCTTCTGCCCCTCCTCATCTAGAAAGTCTGTCAGAGAATGTGTTTATCTCTCCCCTCGTTTCCTAGGGTCAGCCTGGTGCTATTTTTTCCTTTAAACTTCAGAATAAGCAGGGGAAGTTATTGTGAGCTGTGTAAGGTCTGTTGTACAAAGCTCATCTGTAGGGTGAGCCTCACCTGGGCACTGGGTGAAGCAGTAGGCAGGCAGTTTCTCCCCTTCCTTATCAGATTTTGATCTGCTAAACTTCTGATGTGGAGGGTCAGCATATGGTGATATGAAGACATTGATTAACACCAGAACATCCAACATCATATGAAACAAGCAGACTGCTTCAGTATCCTGTCTCCAACAGTGACCCTACATAAACAGCCAAAGGACAGAAAGGTCAATGATGTGCAACACTTCTCCTGAGTATTCTTCCAGCCATCAGCTATGCTCAGGTCAGAGATTTCCTGATCCTCATAAGATTTGTCTAGCTCATGACCCTCAAACTGTTTCTCTGTCAAGTTCTTGTCCACTCTCCTCTTGAAACCCTGTATCACCCATCTTGTAATAAAAGTTTCTTTGGGAAGAAATTGCACCACTCTATTAGTTGTTGCCTTAAGAACCAAGTTGTACAGAGCATTTCTTTGCTTTTCCTATGGCTTGGTAGGGTATAACACTGTTCAGGTGAAAAGAACAATGCTCCTCACATTGGTGGAGATACTTAAGTTGTCCATCTAGTCATGAAAGAGAAAAGTGGGAGGGGAAGAATATGGAAGGGTAGAATAAGTGATAATAGGAAGAAGAAAATAAGAGATGGGAAGAGAGTGTTCTGAGCTGAACATTTTAGTCAGAAAGAAAAAGGATAGTACAAATATCTGGACTGTCTTTTGGGTTTAATACGGTAGAGTAAGAGTGAACAAGAATTCTCATTAAAGTCTTCAAAAAAAGGTAATTCCTTGTCGTGTAAAAAGCATTAATATGCATGCCTCCTATTAACTCTAATGGGGACGAGACATGCAAATCTTCTTAGAGAATTCCCACCGAGTTTTGTGCATAAATCCTGCAAGAAACGGTAGGTTAATAGGCCCATGAGTATAAAACAATTGCATGCTTATTAACCTCTGGAGCTTTTCTTGAAAATAACTCTAATGACTGCTGTGTTTTTTGGTAGAATCATGGCAACATAGCCATGTTGAATTCCCCCTGTGCTGTTATGTAGAAAGTGATGCTTACAACGGGTAAACGACACAGCAGAAGATTTAGTCACAACTGGTCATTGACTAAATTACTTCTTACACTGGCTGCTGAATGTCACTCAGATTGTTCAATAATTTGATGCACTTGGTGCTTTTTCCTCAAAATCAAGTACATATTCAGGTATTAATATATATTTATGAAAAAAATATATGATTACTTATCTCTGTCATGCCTAAGCCTTATTTGATACTTGTAAATAACCATTGAGACTGGATATGTGTCACTGCAGGGTTTTCCTTCAAATAATGCATCTTAATATTTGGAAAGTAATGATCCACATCCTCGGTGGTGTGCAGCCAAAGATCACCAGGAGTCTGTGCTACTTCCTCAGCTACTACCTATTAGCAGCAGAAACTCTTTGATGGGTTCCTCATTGAGATTCCACTTTCTCTGTAGGCCATGGAATGCATTCCTTAAGCTGCCGATGATTACATCTTAAATAGCAAGAGTGCTTCACATTCCTATGCCACCTTCAACTTGAAAAATTGAAGTTGAAGTACTAGCCAGTAATTTTGTAGTCTCTGACGCTTTTTGGAAATAGGAAACTGCTTTTACACTCAATTTAGAGAAAATAAATTCTCAGGGGTTAATAATCTTGTACAGTACTGCTCAGCCTGTTTAGTCATGGAGCCTTGTAGACACCATGTGAGTTGATCTACCCATCTCTCTGTCTGTGTTCATGGTTTTATTTTGACCTTCTGTTTGATATTTAACTATGCAGGGGTTTTGCCTGTCACGAGTGACCAGCTCACCAATGAGTTTTGCATTTTTCTGGTCACCTTACAGACTTGGTGCTGCTTGGGCTGCCTAGGAAGTCACTGTTTCATGTGAAGTAAGAAGGCCCCAAATTAAGTGATTACAGCTGAATCCACAAAGACAAGATTTAAGCAACAAAAAAAGGCAAATAAGCTGTATTCTGCCTTGGTTTATATTGCTGTGTCTGTGTATTTTGTGACTAAGAGTATCATATCATGTATTATGTATTATGTGACCCTCTCACTGTAATTTTCACAAAACTAGATACAGAAGAGATCACAATGAAGAGAATTCAGGACGTTTAGGCTGAATACCACTTCAATTTTCTAACAGTGAAGAGTGTTGGATCTTTTGCAGAGGAGATTTCTCTCCTATCTAGGACAATTCTGAAGAAAGAAAAACAGGAAAGTAAAAGAGCAAAGGTGTGAACTTTCTTTTGCTGGATGGGAACCATGCTGGTTGTTCACTGTAGTGTCTAGTAGCTTCCTAATCTATTCCATTTCTGCAGCCACTAGCTTGCTGCTGAACATGATAATGGAACGTCACAACTGAGAATAAACATAGATCTGTTGACTTTTTTCTCTAAAAGCAGCCAAGAGCTAGCCAAGATCTCCACACCATAGCAACTGGCTTGGAACAAAAGGTGACAAACTACACAATATCCCCAGGAAATCAGGCTGCAGTCTGCTAGGTGTGTGTTGTCACTGGACATGGGTCTTTCAGGCTCTGGGACACGCTCTCCTTGTTGTCCCTGAAGCTGCACACTCTCATCAAAGCTTAGCAGGAGTCAAGTGCCAGGCTGAAACACTGCTGCCTTTATTTGCTATCAGATTTAATGCAAAAAACCCATCATTTTGACTCATTATTCCCAAAGCTGTTGAGACTTCTGTGCCTTCTAGTGTGCTTGCAGTTAACAGCACCACAATTTACAGTTTTTCCTTTGAGTACCTCCACACTCCCTTCCACTTTCGGAAGATGCTTAATGAAAGTCATTTCTCCAGAAGATAAGAACCACTTTTTCTTTACAGGGGCTTTAAATTGTAATGGTATATTAAACCACAACTATGGATTGGAAAGGAAAAAAAGAACCCACAACGACATGATTAGGCATTGAAACACTCAGTAAAACTGTTACTTGTAATGAGTAAGAAGATGAAGATGTACAAATAAAAGCACAGCATGTTTTCTTTGAGAGTCCTTATTAATGAGAGGGACTGTGGGGCTTCAGTATTAAACAGCCCATGAACAGCAGCCATTTACATCCGAACAAATTGATCCTAGCAAGATTAGCAGAGCTGGGGGACAGATTTCGAGCCTCTCATTACTTTATATGGAGACAGATCTTAGATAGGACTGCCTCCTTCAACAGTGTTATTCCTGAACAGGGCCTGAGAGGCTATTTCTGTGCACACTGGGTTTTCATGGAGGCCAAGGGTGCTGAAGGGAAATGAGCACTTTGATCCCACTGATCTGTGATGGAGCTGAAGCACCCATCTTCCATCAATTTTTAAGTATTCCCATTTTTTCTTTCCTTGGGAGGAGCAAGTATGAATGCATTTGTTGGTTGTCATACCACTGGGAACCATACTGAGATTCTTTAAATAGTTGAAATACTTGAATAATTCATTTAAATTATATTTGGAGAATTTCTTTTTACAACATTGTTATGCATCAGAATCAGGAATTTTCCAGCAGAAGCAGGAATAACTTTTCATGGAAAGCTGCCAATCTCCTGACACATCTCTAGAAAAAGATGAGTGAAGCAAGAAAATGAAGGGATGTTTCAGTTGTGATGGGGTTTTTCCAGTTTTTTTAAGGTGTATATATAGAATGAAAATTGTGGAAAAGACAGAACAAAATAAGACTGTGGCAGTTAAGTTTTCAACTCTAAAACCTTAAAATTTTATGGTCACCCCACTTGTCCCCTTTTGAACTAAAAACCGTAATATTAATCTTTGCAGGGGATTCACATAGATGGTTTGTGGGAAGCTGAATGGGCCTGGGATGCAAAAATATATTTATGTTTTCTGGTCTGTGTAGGAGGACCCAGGAATTCTTTCCTATTTAATGAGCATATTCACTTAAAATGTGCTGACTGCTTTTGGATTCATATCTAATAGGCAATCTACCAGTTTCATCAAATCCAAAATGAAATGTACTATTTGGAAAGCCAAATAGAGCAATGAAATATGTGATTATTTAATAGAAAATGGTGATTTAAGAGCCTCAATTCTGTTAATCTGTCACCGAATTTTATTTGCAACATACAGTCCAAAGTCATTGTTTTCTAAATACACTGTTCATGTAGAAAGCCATTTACTGTATGCAGCTTTGCCGATAGTGTTTCTCTAACTTAAGTGCATAATAATATGTGCAGAGACAAAAGCCAAGAACTCTAAAACACTGTAGACATTTTGGAACCATTGCACTGCCCCTTGGGAAACTGCAGGAGTGTCTTAACGGGCCAAAATAACAGGGAAGAGAATAGGCAAGAAAACCTCATGGTCAAATTTCCTGGGATCTGTACAGAGAGATTTTCTTACACTATGGTTTACAACTATAATTGCCATACACCATAGGAGTGAAAAATGGGCACCCTTGTCTTAGTACCAAATATTCAAGAGGATTTGAATTTTAAAACAAGCTTAAATCCAAAAATTTGAAGGTTCTGTTTTCTCCTTTCCACTTTTACATCCCCAATTTGAGCTATTTGAAATTACTATATCCTCTGTCTCTGGTCAGGTTAATTAAATTGACAAACTGAGCTTATATTTCAGGAGGATCTTCCTAAGGCTGCTGTTTGTTTGTTTTTTTTTTTTTTTTTTTTTTTTTTTTTTGTTTCTCTCTCTCTCTGAAGCTCTCTCTTACCAGTCTCTAACTGCAGAAGACGCAGGAGTACTTTTCTGTCACTTGCTTTTCCATATGAGCCACTACATAGACATATGCTAGTGTGTTGTGATCTGAACTTTTGACTGATTCTTTTCAGTCAAAAGAATTTTAACTGTGAGCCAAAGCTATCCTGCCACCTATGTTTTTAATAGCCATTCAAGGGGAAAAAATAGAAAAAAAAAAAAAAAGATGAGATGAGGTAAAGCCAATATAAGCAAATTTAAAGAATTTATAGCAAAGAAGTAAAAGCAGTAGGGATTTAGGAAAAGAGCAAACCCTTAAGACATGCCAAGATAAAAAAGCTAATAGGAGAAGGAAAGGAGGAAATGTCAACTCTGCAAGACCAAGGGTTATCCCACTGCCAGGAACTCTGCAGATTGACCCTTCCCCACATGCCAAGTGGCTGACCTGCCAAGACTCTGTGCGTGATTGATTGAGTGATAAATATATTAATGCTCAGCATAGCAACATGTTCCGCTTAGATCATTACTGGGAGCATTAGCAAAAGTTAGGTATTTGCCATGTTATCATGGTGGACTCTCAAGTGTATCATCCTGCCTCCAAATCTCCAAGCCTCACCCAAAATGCCCACATAAAAGTCACCCACAGACATGAGGGTAACAGTGTGACAGAAGGAAGTAAACCCCTCTCCTTAAATGTTCAGTCAACTGTGTTCCATACTCATGTTTCTCTTTGCACCATGAAAACAGAGGCACTGGGGTGACATAGAAACAATTTAATGGTAAGATATTTCATTTGAGAGAATTGTTACCCTATTTCTTCTCCCAAAGAGATATAGAAATCTTACAAAGAGATAGAGAAATTGGCTCATTAGAAAAGGGAATTATCAGCATGGGTTCACTACAGTCTGTCAGAAGAATATGAGTTCTGTCATAAGAATATGAGAATGAATTGATGAGGACATCAAGACAGAAGCCAGTCTGAAGTAATATAATCTATAATCCATAAAATCTTTTGAAAGCATTCTTTATGCAAAGTTAAGCAGAACAGGCCTAGTTTCTGGACTAAAAGTCAGAATAACAGTCTGTATATAAAGCTGAGTGCTGAACTGAAAGGCATTTGTAAATAGCGGTAAATCTCATTTTTAATGGGGAGTGATGATCTCTACCAAAAGGGAGTAGTAGGCCTGGTTTTACTCAGCAGTTTTAGTGTATTAACTGTCTGAGGAACAGGTATATATGCTGCTTCTATGCAAAAGGAACATCATCAATCTTATTCAATTATATAAATACTAACACTTTACTGTAATTGTGCCATAAACCACAAAATTACCTGTTAAAGGTTAAAAGCATTAGACAGATGGACAAGATCCTTCTCTTTCTTTTTCAGACTAGTGTAATAAATTTTACCCTTTCAAAAACAGAGAGCTGATTGCAGCTGTGGCTGCTGAGCACCTTCAGGATTTGTGCTTCTGAGCTCCTGAAACTTGTGACAAGCTAAGGAACATATGAGGAATAGGGGCTAAGCTTAAATCTTTTAAAATTAAAGCAAATTGTTGAAAGTTCTTTTTGTTTCCAAATTCTTATATGCATAAATGTTTTCTCTGATAATTGTTAAGTTGCAATGAAATCTTCCAAGTTGTAAAGGAGATTAAGAGAGACAGACAATGCACTGTGTTACAGCAGTGATGTTTCAAGAAATGCCATAACACAGAGATGTCTCTGTGAGCTTCTTGTTTGCTCACAGGGGCTCTTCTGAATCGAATTGTAAGTAATTTTTACCCATGGGAATATTTCCTTTATCCATGAAAAGTCCATGTGCTCTGTGTCACCGGAGATGGACCGCTCTTCCCATGAGCTCAGGCTACTGCACTGAGCAAACTTGACAATTTCCATTCTGCTATTTTTCTTTCTAGAGAGGGAAGATCCATGGAGATCATAAAACTGGGAATAGCTTTGAAGAAGGGAAGGAGGATAGAAACTGCTTCACTTTCCTCTTCTTCCCTTTCTGCAGGTGCTCTTACATTGGCTCATCTTTGAAGGTAGTTGCAGTGAGGAGAAGAGGTGAGAGAGGAACCATGTATTTAGGCAACAGGGCCATGGCAAAAAATGAAAATCAAAAATTGTTACACTCAGGCAATTCCAGGATAAGTAAAGGCTGTAGGCAAGTCCAAATGGGTGCAGAGAAATCAGTAAAATACTCAGTTAAATTAATTACTTATTCTGAATCCACTCATTCAACAATTTAGAAGTTATTCAGTGTTTTTTTTTATCAGAAGGGTGCTAATCTAGCATAGCATTGGAGCAACAAACAGAATAAAAATAATTTTATAAGTGGATATAGTGGACATTTTATTGTACTGTTTTTGCAGCTTTAGATGCTATACAACTGACAGCTTAGATGATCTCTATTCTCAAAAGCTGACAGAAATTGTGTACAAGGGAAGAGTAGCCAAAATTGAGATGGTTCACTTTGATGTAAACTCATTGGTCTCAGCAAAGTTTGAAGTGAAGAGTTGCCCACAGCCCTGAAAATCACAGTCCCCAGGAAAATATTGGACATCACACAAAGGCATCCAAGGCCTATTTGGACTCCAATTGTCTCTGATGACAGATGTAAATCATTTCAGTTTTTAATAGTAATAGAATGCTCTGTGAGGATGAAAAATGTAATTGGTGAGGAAGGATGGAACAATGAACGGTACTTGTTGTCTAGGTAATCAAGGACATAGTTCTGCCAGCTGAACCACTGAAAGCAAAGTGAACACAATCTCTCACTAATTTAAAGTCCGATTCCATTGTGGGGCAATTAATTTCTCAGTTCACAAATGAAAGGTTGACAGTCAGATCCCAGCAGAGAAGGAAGAATGATTTAATCTTGCCTTGCAAAATTTTTCTCACCCGTTCAACCAAGGGAGTTTGTTTCTTGGCAGACATGCAACTATCATTAGTTTTTAATTATCAGTATAAATGGCAAACAAGCATAGATGGTGCTTGGGATAGACCACTTCCCTGTGGGATTTGCATGGCTGCTTTAATCTCATCTACTATTACATACTGGTGCACAACATTGAGTTTGTGGAGTGGAGTTCCAAAGCATGGATCCTGAGGATGCAGGATGCAAGGATACTTGGGTGGTATTGAGCACTGGCCTAACAACATGGACCTGCAAGAGGGTAGTGATGGGGAGACTTTGCATAAAACAGAAAACCCTCATCCTTGTAAACAGGCAGCTGATGCTGAGAGGACAGGGCAAACCAGGGAGAGCAATAAGGTGGGCTGCTGAGCCATCTATTCCCAGGTGTTAGGAATCTGGTTAATAACACAGGAAGAATTTGAAGTCATAGAATGTGGATGAAACTGCCACTACTACAGGAACGTGACAGCCCAATCTGTAGGACTGGCAGGTTAGTACTGAGCGTGACCAGGAATTAAAGGGAAGGAAAACAGGGAGAAACGTATGTGGAAATGGTTGCTCTAAGGTCACATTGGAGACAGGAGTCAGAGTTTCAAGAAGTTATGAAGGAGAAAAAAAAAGAAAGGGAGGAGTTTTTCCCAGTGGCAGCCTATTACAGATTTTTAGCTGGAAGCAGAGAATTGATTCAGCTTTATTTGGAACAGAATAAAACATACAAAGCCGTGCATTGATTAAAACAGGTAACCAGCACTTAACACGTCATATTTTCTAGGCTGGTACTGTAAAGCAAGAACAATCCATATCTTTGCTGGGATGCATGGTTATATACACATACCTATATCCCCAAGCTGTCAGTTTTCTTCTCTGCCAAACAAAGGAGCACTTAGTGTTACCCACCTTTCAAAAGCCATCTGCAGTTCATCAAACAGGTTCTGCACATGAGAATGCCTTAGTTCCCAAATCACCCAGCAGTGGAGCACACAGCAGTGCTTCACACAGTGGGGCAGCAGCAATCCTGGAACTTCTGCCCTACACTGAGTGTAGGGTAGAAGCTTTTCTGAACACATCCACCTGCTGCAAGACTGAACATATACACAATTGCCACAAAAAAACCACATATGCCTAACTATCTTAACCATAAGGCCAAAATGACTTTTGGGAGCCTTTTTTGAGCCCCTTAAGCTCAAAGTTAAACAGAAATGAAATATTGTGGGGAAATATAGTACTAAGAGAAATAGCTATTTATTTCTCCCCCCACTCATACTGGGGAGGACTGGCTGAAAAGTCTGAACATTTTTAAAGTATTGCAAAAGGCAACTACTAAGTAAAGGATGGTATGAAATGAGGAAAGTAAGGATCAATGGACTTAAACAAAAATAAATTCAAAAAGCCTTGGGAAGATTTTTTTTTAAATAATGTAATCCAAAGGATAAAGGTATTGTCAAGAGCTGGCAGTACCGAGAGACACTTTATTAAAGACACAGTGATGAAGTATTCCAATACAGATGAAAGTTAAGAAGCATGGTAAGAGAATATTACAGCTGTATCAGAGGATCATTACAGATCTGAATATCAAAAAGACACTACAAAAAAGGCAGAAACAATATATATAGCTGCATTTGACTATAAAGGAAGAGCCCAAGCATGAAAATATACAATTTAAAAAAAAACCCAAAAAATACTGCACAAGAGAAAGCTAGCAAAAGACAGAATGAAATAAGCAAAGCATGTGAAAAGCACAGGGAGGCAAAGGTGAATACACACCCCATGCCTAATGGGAAAGGAAGTGCCCAACAGCTGCTCTGAAGAAGACCAGGTTGATATTGCCTTTTGCTCCATCTTCAGGTAAAAGGTGAAGAACATTTAGATGAATTAGATATATTTACATGAGTGATGTCTGGTGAAATCCATCAATACTTAAAGAACAGTCTTAAAGCAGTCAGCATCAAAAAGTCATGAAGGATGGAGAGACCTTGAGGGACTGAAAGAAGAAAATGAAAACATGGGAGAACCTAAGAAAACTACACAATAATCAGAATACCTTTTTTCTTTAGAAGAATTCTGAAACAAATGGCTAAATACTTGTTTTAAAACATGAGTTTTGTAAAGTGATAAGAAACATTCCAATGGAGTGGTCCAAAGCAAATTTTGTGAAACCTTTACTTTTCCTGTTTTTTAGTTTGTTTTGTTTTACTTTAGCAGAACATCTGCCTGAAAAGCTTAGGAAAAAACAGTGACATATGAATCCTATTGTCAGTAGGATTTCTGACACAGTCCTGTATGCCACTACTATGAACATAAGAGGAATACATGATCCTAGTGTGGATGGGTGATGCTGAGAGAAAAAAAAAACCAACCACAACAAAACCCAACCCTCAGAAGAACTGTTCTCTTAACACTGTAAAAGTGGGGCAGATCAGGGATGACCTTTTCAGGGTGATTCTTGAAATAATATCCTAAATTTGGCCCTATGCATTATTCTCATAGAATGAAGAACAGCATTTGTGGAAGGCATCAGACTGGAGGGATGACAGGACTGGAATGCTAAGTGGTCTTTGTACAGTGGATAAACATCTGAAATCTGCAAGATGGCTTAGAGACAAGAAGGGAGCACTGCATTTAGGAAAGAGGAACCAAATGTTTGAATAAAAGCTGGAAATAACTGACCATGCTGCTAATAAGGAGCTTCAGTGTTACAGACCACAAAGCAAATATGTGATGCTGTTGCAATCAATCAATCAATCCATCAATTTATACCTTTCATATTGACACATTTGAGATGTATAAAATGCAGAAGGCTATTTGTAATGCTGATGTGCATTTCAGTGCACAAATGTCTCTCTATATTAAAAGACTGGAACAAAGTGGTTTAGCTTCCAGCAGAGAAGAGCTAAGGGAAACCTAAGGGGAACACCAGAAAGGTGAGTGACAGGGAGGAACTGGTTATCAGAAGAGGATGAAAAAAGGTCTTTACTGTATGCTTTTGATAAATCAATCAGCCATCTTTTGAGAGAAGGTCATGGAATAACAGGGTCCTGACTCTCTGTGGAAATGTAGAAAAGATTATTTGTCAGGGGCCTTTCAAGTCTTCTTCACCTGCGATTCTAGACTCATGTGAGAACAGGGCCCTCACCAGAATTTCTTTGAAAGACAAATTTAGGCTCCTTTGAAAAAATGAATTTTAAAAGTACTTTATGTAGGCCTTGGCTTGCCTCTGTCTCTGGGTGCCTCCCAGTGAGCCCCGGCCAGCCCCAGGTCGGCAGACAATGAGGGGGCAGCCCCGAAACAGCGACGGCAGCGGGGGGACACTCTTTGGTGCCCCGAGGCTACTGAGGGCATCTGGGCTGGTCGCCTTTGCAGCAGAAGAGATGCTGGAGACATCGGTAGAGAATAAATGCCGACTCTCAGCAGGGGGCCAGTCCAAGGTTTATTTGGAGCTCCTGAGGGAGCCCCACACCTCAGTGGTGCACCTTGCTCAGAGTGAAACAAAGGAATCTCAAGGTTACATTTAAGGGGGGGAGGAAACCCAGGGTAGATACATTTGCTAACCAATAAAGACCCTCCAGGTATGCAACTTTAGGGATGGACATTTGGGATAGTGTATAAAATAGTACTTAGGGGGCTGACTCCTGGCCTTTGAGTAATCACTTGAGGACTTGGACCGAAAATTCTAGATAGAGGGGATGGGATGCTGAGTGACTGACAGAGAGCCAGGGCGGGGACTTGGGTGTGATCTCAACACAGGAGAATGGTTACACAGGTAGAGGAAGGGGGTACAAAAAGGGGTACACCATTTGGGAAAATAAGAGGACACAAAACCAAAACTATTACAAAGTATTACAAAGTATAAAAGCTACAACATTGGCTAAAGACCCATCTAAGCAATAGTTTGGGAGTTTTATCTTCCAGCAGGTCAGGATTTCAGCCAAAGGCATCTTTGCTGCTTTTGTCTGTTTGAACTCTGGAGTCAGTAACCCAGAGTTGTGCGCATGTCATGGTTTGACCAGGAAGTGAGGTTTTGGGAAAGCAGAATGAAAGAAGGAATGAGCCCACAGAATTCTGGGTTCGACTGCTTTTGGAAAAGCAATAACATCTGCTGTGAACCTAGGGATGGTCCAGGTGAGCAGAAGCAGAACCATATAGATGCCCTTGAGAAAAGAACATTGCAACATTCATCAGGTCTCAGGAAGTGCTTGCTCAGAAATGCAGTGTTTCTTGTCACTGGCACCCACCTATAGGCTACTTTTCTGCCACACATCTTTATTAATCTGGGCAATAAAACTGATTATGATGATCCTTTCCTCAGTTCAAAACTGGGTGTGTTCTGAGGTGATGGTCTTTAGCATCTTTCATTTTCAGACCTCTGTGGTTCCAGTTCATGCTAGAAACGCCAAAGTATGATGGAAAGATACATTATCATTAGTATTTCATCTTGCTAAAGAATGTTTTCCATTGTTATTATCATATAAATTAGAACTTCAATGCCATGCAAGACTAATAGTGCCATAAAAAAATTTATTCTAGTACTTTTTAAAAATATTGTTTTAAAAGAACAAAAAAATCTGATTTTTGTCTGCTGCTTCAAAGTATCATTTGGTTCTTTCTAAATACCAAGCAGCAGAAAGTTAAAAACCCTCACATAATGAATGAAGCAAAAGATACAAAGACACTGTCACAAAATTTTCCATCTCAGAGAAGAATATAGATTTACTGGTGGTAGAGTTTGGTGGGGTTTTTTGTTTGTTTGTTTTTTATTTTAAATACTTGAAAAAGTCTGTAATTTTAACCTAGTTTTAACAAGTTTCTAGAATGACAGTGGAACAAGGCTTTTGTGAAAGGTCTTATATAAGACCATAACGTAGGTAGTACACACAGCTTTAGGGCATCCTGTACCACGTCAGAAATGCTTTTTAGCTATAACTTTAGTCTGTCAAGAAATGAAGTTGCCTACTCACATTTCTTTAAGAAATTGCTCTGGTAGGTTAATTTTGTACCAACAAGCTCTATGACAGATCAAGTGTCACCTGTTGTCCTCACCTGCTTAACTTAATTCAAATTAGGCATTGTGTGTCCTTCCACAGCCAGCAAAAAGCTGGCATGAAGCTTAAAGCCCACATAAGCTCTTGCTAATTTGGCAGCAATGTGACAGAAATTCAACACTGAATCTGGATCAAAAATTGTACTGCTGAGCGACCCATTCATGCACATACCTGGCATTAACAATCAGAGACACATGGCTAAGAAGAAGGCCAGCAGTATGTGAACTAGATAAAGTCAAAAGGAAAAGAGATGTAAGCAGTTTCATACCCAAAAGGTGGCAGTACTGGAAAACAGGATGGGATGACAATTACAGGATCATGCAGAAGCTGATGGGAAGAGGCAATATGGCATAGGCTGTCAATCAGCAACATCATATAGGGATGTCTCCTTGTGTAGAACACTGCACAAACCAACAGTGGTTTGGACAGAGAAAGTGGTGCTGCCCAAGAAACCACCTGAAGATTTCCATAGAGGGTTGAATATAGTTTGGCAAATAATTCCCACAAACTCTTAGCTCCACATAGGCACCACTGGAGATCCAAGGTAAGGACCTTTCCTTTCAAATAAAAACAGGCTGCTCTTGGGCAAAACAACGGGTAAAATGATGGATTATGCAGCAGTTTGTCTCCTGCATTCAGGGGTGCTGAGACACGTATGATAAAAAGACCCTTACTGTGTTCATTTTCCAAACCCTGAGAGCTTCACTGATCAGCACACACCACAAAGGGCTGTTCTTGGCTACAAGGGACTTACCAAAGCCCTGATAAAATGAGTACATTAAGGCACAAAAATATGTATCCTTCTTTACCATAGGACCTGAGCACTGATACCTAATATTTATCCTTACAGCACTCCTGGGATACAGCACCTGAGGCAGAGATGGGTAGAAGTTGTATGTTCAAAGGTATTTCAGAAACTTCCTAGCTCTTCAGGCTGGTCTTTGAGGTGCTAGACCTATAATTTGGATGCCACAGTCAGTCTGAAAACTTTCTTTTGGCAACCAGAGCTTCAGGTTAGATTACACAGTCTCAAATATTCCCTCCAGCTACTTCTCTAAGACTTGTGATACTTGAAAGGCTGTTCAGGTTTTTCAAGTTGACGCATACAAAACTGACAAGATACTGAAGACAAAACATGAGCTGTTTGGAGCTCTAGATCAGAACTTGGAGGATATCAATGAAGATTTCCGGATGAGGCTTTTCTCCATTTCAGAGATTTCTAAAGGTATATGTGTTCCTTTTTTGCAGACTGGGACTTCAGAGATGCATGAAACAGAGGCTGAAGGGATTAATGATGAAATCTTTTACATTTCAGCTTCAAATTGTATGTTGTCCCTTCCAACCCTATCTATTCTGTGATTCTGTGATCACTGAACTAAGAATCATAGAATGATTTGTGTTGGAAAGGACTGTCACCATGATATTTTATGAAAAATCCTTTGCTAGGATTTTTTTTTTCCTCCTGAGGAGCCTCAGGAGAGAAATGTAAACAATAACTATCTGCTGCTGTGGAATGCAACAGGTGCATCTGTGATTGGTGCATGTTGGTTGTTTCTAACTAATGGCCAATCACAGATGCAGCTGCATTGGACTCTGAGAGTCAGGAGTCTTTGTTCACAGAATCACAGAATCACAGAATTTCTAGGTTGGAAGGGACCTTTAAGATCATCGAGTCCAACCCATGTTCTAACACCTCAACTGGGTCATGGCACCAAGTGCTACATCCAGTCTTTTTTTAAACACATCCAGGGATGGTGACTCCACCACTTCCCTGGACAGATGATTCCAGTATTTGACCACTCTTTCTGTGAAAAACTTCCTCCTTAATGCACTTGTTATTGCATTTCATTCTTGTTCTTTCTAGCCTTCTGATGAATTGTTTTCTCGCTATTCTTTCAGTACAGTTTTAATGTAGCATTTTAATATAATATATATCATAATACAATAAACCAGCCTTCTGAAACATGGAGTTGAGATTCGCATTTCCACACATGGGCTATTCACCACAAAGGACCTTTAAAGATCATCTAGTCCAAGAAGTCCGATCAAACCTAATATTTCCAAGTGTTTATTTGAAGACTCTTGAAAGGAAGTAAAAGGCAGCAAGATGGTACTATAGGAACTCTCAGACTGAACAGTTAAAAGTGTGTGCTAAATCAAGTAGAGCTGAATTCTGAAGATGTCTTATATGAACTTCAGTTAAGCACTGAGCTTCAGGCAAATTAGCCTGTGTTGAGCATTGTGTTGCCATGAACAAATAGCTTTCTTTCTAAAAGACAGCTCCATACTTTTCTGAAGAACCTTATTAGAGGTAATAGCCTTAGCATCATCTGCATTGGCCTGCCTATGAGATCAGTGTGGTGCTGTTCAGAAATGCTACTTCAAGTGTCCAAAGCTAGAGAGCCTCATTGAGTCAGCCTTGCATGCAGGATACCAAGCCCTGCTTTACTGCAGGACAGTGCTGTGGCCCATTTGATCTGAGGGCACTAACAGTAATTCCTCCTTGTGTTCAGCAGTATGCACACGCTGTTTGCAGCATAAATATGCCACCATGGGCTGGATTAATTACACAGTGTCAGAAAAGAACACTAAGCTTTCTTAGTTCCAGGCTTTGCCACTTTCTCTGCTACACTACTGTCCAGCATGTGCGGGGGGCATGGACAGGCTTCAAATAGAAACACAAACACACATCCTTGGAGCCATGTGGGGAGAACTTAGAGATGAACATCGAAGCATGGCATGATCACAAGGGCAAGAGAAGCCACAGTAAAGTAAGGTCCTTTGGGGAGAACTTAGAGATGAACATCGAAGCATGGCATGATCACAAGGGCAAGAGAAGTCACAGCAAAGTAAGGTCCTTTCAGTAGCCCCATTCCTCCCCTGCTGCAGTACCCAGATCCCAGCAGCAACTAAAACCTGAACATGGCAGTGCAAAAGGAGTTTCTACAGAGGAAATAGTAAAGTAAAGCAATACCCTGACAGCTCATAAACCCAGTGCTCATGTATTTTACTGAATTGAACTAAATTTTATAACTAGGGATGGTTATTCCTTGACACTTGTTCATATGTAAAGCTCTCAGCTTCTGTTCTTTCTAATTTACTGTGCATGCATGACCTTCTCTCTAAACTTGACCATAAATATTCTGTTTGTTTATTTTCTTGAATATAAGGGAAGGACCAAGCCCAAGGCTGAAAAGTCAGTATAAGAGAGTCAAATTTATTCAGAGAGCATGCACAAGGATGTAGTAGATAAAAACAATGCTTTGGGGTGAGAGCATATGAAACACAGCAGAGAGGAGAGGTTTTTTGTTGCTATTTTATATTCAGTCAGTTTTCCTGCTAAAACCCAGCTGGTCACTGTCCCAGTCTTGCTCAGATGCTGCTCACATATGCAATCACTTGCAATCCCAACCCTAAGTGTTCCCATGAAAATACAGACAGATGCTTAAGCCTTTACCAACCTGCTAATCTACTGGCAAAATAAGCCCAGAAGTGTGTAAAATGATACCTTATGGATTTTCAGGTGCCTTTACCTTCATTTCTTAAGACTTTGGCAAACAGGATGACACGGGAGCAACACTATCCTGCCCTGTTTGGGATGGAAAAATGAGGTGAGGTTGCGTTGCTGTGAAAGGGAGCAGTTTTCATGCAACTCTCCCGGCCGAGCAGCACTAGGTGGCACTGGTGGTATTCACACACGTTTTCATCTTCCTTTCGATTTCCAGAAGGAATCCATTGGTACCTTTAGACTTTCAGCAAGCAAGAATGCAGTGGAAAACAACTCAAGTATTTCTCTCACTGGTTTGTGAGACAAAGATTTTTTTAAAAAACCCCTTTTTTTTAATATTAATTGAGGCCGAAGAAGGACTGAATGACACTTACTCTCTCAGCACTGCATCTTTAGCTTGTTAACTTCACTTACATGGTATTTAAAGATTACAAATTAACTAATAGAAATACTATGTTGCACATAATGTTCAATTTATAATAATTGATAACACTGCAGTATTACATGTGAGAAGTGCCGAAGGGCTTGATTCTGTGATGGCAAGCTATCAGTGCTGATTGATGGCATCAATAACCTTACCTTAAAGTGTAGTTAGACTTATTTGAAAGTGCTAACACTATGCCGGGGTTAGCAGCATCACAAAGGATCCCTCTCTAAACCGACCTTGGAAGTTCCCTAAAGGTTGCTTGTTACAAATTTAAGAAAATGAACACAGAATGAAGTAGCAATAAAAGGAAAAGGAAATGGTTTTTCTTAGAGATTATGCATTAAAGCAAATTGAGGCACAGCTTAAAAACTGTACAAGAGAAATCCTTTGGGTGTGACCAGGGAAATCAAAACACCAGCAAGGAACTGCCATCAAGTAAGCAAGCTTTTTAATGGAGGTCAGAACTCAACAACCTTTGTTTTATATTAACTTCTTGCTCTGAGTTCTGGGGGGAAAACCCAAAGCACAAACAAGGGTAATTTGAAGAAAGCAGAAAGTTTACTTATCTAAAGAACATAAAGTAATTAAGCTTTTTTCCTTACAAATGTAGTAAAAGTTGCTCTTTCCAGTCAAAGCACTTGCACAGCAGTACTGGTTTCATCCTGTGAAACCTTTCTTGGCAATGGTAATTTGAGCACAGGGTTTATCTCTGCATGACTTACAACTACCTATCCCTGCAGTGTTCTGCTTCTACCCTGTAGAAACCACAGAGCCCTAGTACACTCCCTGCTCCCTCTGCTGAGAGCCTGGTGCCAGCAATTCCTAACCTCATTTTTGAGGGATAGGTAGGTAGAAGTGGTGCAGGGCAGGAAAACAACTTGAAGCACTTTTTGTAAATCCCTACTGGAATATTTAATTTCCTTTAACATGAACACTGAATGAAAGGGACAGTTTAGTGGCATATCAAAAAGCCCACATCTGCCTTCTGATGCTGATCAGGCTGGAAGGTTCCCTGAGATACGGGCTCTCTAAGCATGCAGGTGTGCAGTTGAACTTTTCATCCAACCTTTAAGTTTTCTTTTCTTCTTTTGCACATTTCTGCAAAATCCCAAACCACCCAGTGCTTAGGGAATTCAGACACTCTTATTCATTTAGAGAAAATATAAAAAAAAATCTGAGTTGGAGACTCTAACCTTCCAAAATCTATTCTTAGTCAAAATAAACAGAAAATGGACAAAAAAAACTATGTTTTGCAAACATAGGTTTATACTCACTTCCCTAGCACATCTGCAAACCAAGATTCTTCATGTGAAAGATCATCTAATATCATGTCTTTCCAAGCTCTCTGTCTGCCAACAGTCAGTAACTCTGAAAATAAAGCTAGCCAGTTTGAAAATTTTACTCTTTGTAATTTCTAGGCTCACTATCACCTCTTTTCAAGTCTTTTCCCTTGCCTGTCTTCAAGTTTCTGTGTTCTGCTTAACAGGAGAGTATACAGAAAATGGAGCCACACTTTTATTGGAGGCATGTAGTGAAAAGAACATTACTGGGACATGTGAAGCTCTAGTTTTTCACCATAAGGGAGTTCAAACATCAGGACAGGTGCCTAGAGAAGTTTGGGAAACTTGAAATTTGGAGATACTCATAACTCAATTGGTCGAGATATTGAACAAAGATCCTGTAGTAGCTGAGCCCAGTTTCAGTTGGGAGCTGGAATAAATGACCTCCAGAGGTCTTTAATAATCAAATTTTTTCCATTATTCTAAATTTGTGTCACACTTGTTAATATAAACTATATAATATGATACATAAATATTTTAAATTTGTGATTATTCTGTATCTGTACATGGACACATTTTTCTGCCACATTCTGTTGTACTTAGCTAAGGATTATTTAGATCAGTAAAAAATTGGCTGGGTTGATAATTTCCTACTTCTTTCAGTAATAGCTAAAATATTATATCCATGCTACCTAGGGGTATGCTCAGTTATAGGACCAGAACTGATCAATACTTGAACTGAAAACTGCTGGGAAACTGCCTCAAGGTTAGATGCAGCACTTATGCTTTTCCTTCAGCAACAAGACTACAGAGACCAGTTCTTGATACTGGAGGAGGGGCACCAAGAATAGTGCCTATGTCTGTCTTGTTACCAGAGAGCGCCTCAAAGCTCTTTGAGTGCAAATGGTTTAATATTGGTGCCCTGGCCAAAGTTAAGCACAGTTGTTGTTGCAGGTACTCCCCATCCTACCCTTTCCTTCTGTTGGGCTTTAGCTAGCCAAAGCCTTCTTCCACAAAGTGGAAAAACCTTAGATTTTCTCTTTAGACCTTGTGTCTGAGTGGAAAAACCCCAAACCAAAGCAAACCAAAAAGCCAATCAGGAAATCCCTCTTCATGGTTCTTTTACAGGTGGCAGTCCCATGCAAGTCCTCTGACAGAGGCAAGGGATCTGAAGGAGTGCGAACTCAAGGCTGCACCCCAGCTGTTACCCATTCCCACCTCACCTTCTCCTGTCCCTTGTGTCTTTGACTGTTGGGGAAGCAGTGCAGTGTACATCTTGTGCAATGCACTGAAGTGACTCAGGGGAGCTGTGCTGCTCCTAAAGCTGCTTATGGCAACCTAGAAGGCCTAAAAAGGAACAACAATGCTTCAACCTTTTAATGAAAATAAACCATTACCAAGATGCACTGCAGTACAGCTGAGAAGTGTTGTTCTTCAGAAAAGTGACGCAAAAAATCCTTCTCCCTTTAGCCCTGCTCTTTCAAACACTTCTTTGTCCAGCATTGTGATTTCTTTTGCTATATCTTACATGACATGACAGAAGCAGAGATGACAGCCCAGCCCTAGAAACTGAAATTAGTTTCCTGAAGAACATGCCTCATCTGACTTATTATGATTATACATCATGGAAATTCACTGATTACTGCAAATGAGGAAAATACAGTAAGCTCCCACTGAAGGGATACAGGAGCTATAAACAGGCCAGCACAAGCAAATAAATGCACCCTGAGATAAGCGTTTTGAAAGCAATAGAGCAAGGAAGATATGAGAGGGACTAATCATTCAGAGACAACAAACTATTTTATTTGGTCCATAATGAGGCATTTGAGGGTGTTTTAAAGTTTTAGATTGTCACTGAGTGAACTATTCTCCTATTAATCTGTTAGAGAATTGGTAAACAGCCACAAAAGGAGCAGCACATGCCTACGGCATTAGAGGGAAAATTGCCTACAGATTATAGTAAAACTGTTTTCCAAAGGCTGGGAGAACACCTGAGAATACTGAGAATACCTGTGCTGATAACACTATCTCTGCAAAGGAGAAAATGCTTAACAATTATCTACAACACCAAGAATGGCCACATTTTTCTGAGTGCCTCTATAAAAGCAGCCAGGGACCAGGTTTATGAGGTACAAAGCAGTCAGGTAGAGAATTACCAAAAGAAAAAAACCCAAAGTATTAATTTTGCCTGAGGAATGTTTGGGAAAGGGAAAGAAATGGAAGCTTTCTACATTTTATGCAGGATTTTTTATCTCTTTTATTTTGAACCTCATCCCTCCTCCATACCCTTCTCCATGTCCAGGCATTTAAGGGGGGTGTGCCTTTTCAGGGAGGAGGTAGGTTGTCTGCTGTTATGTGGGTCAGTGTGTCATACATCAGACAGGCTGTATTATCCACAAGGCATTTTAATGAGTCTGTATTTTGTTGTCTTTTCCTTGCACCATGTCGCAGAAGGTCTGCCAGCAAAAAGGCTGGGGGGCGGGGGGGGGGGAGGGTTCTCCTGAAAAACACTTTAAAATTATTGTCTCTGTCACACCAAGACTCACACAATTATTACAGACACACTGCATGGGGACTGCTCAAGGCACAAGTAATGAGACTGGATTGTTGAAAGGGAAGCCTTTCTGGATACATTCACTTGGGAGAGGGGAAACAGCAGGTTATTTTTCCACAAAAAAATAATTGGTGTCTTTGGACTTTGAGCAGCCATCACCAAGATGCTGTTTACCCAAAATATATTTTGGTTCATACCTTGTGCCTGAAGTATTTAGAAAAAAAAGAGAATAAATTTTTGATGGCAAAAAAGATGTTAGAGTTAATATAGATAGATTATATTTTAAGATTGGAACAAACAACAGACAAACACAGAGAGATGGCAAAAACCTGATGTGCAGTTTAAAAGTCTCTGGATAGAAACAGAAATAAAAAGAAATAACCGAGTTTTCCTCTAAGCGATTGAAGAAAGAATGCAGATGGATGTCCATGACTTACAGGTCAGTATATCTCTGTCTGCACAGGAAGGAAGTATACAAAGATGTATGGGAATTGTAAATAGGGTGGGTGGAAGAGTCTGTATCCATACTGGCTGCTGAAATAGCTAATAGAGAAAAAAAATAATGGCAATGTGAAGGAGTAGAAAAATACCAAACAGTGGATAAAGGCATACTCAAAGGAGCCAGAGAGAACACTGAAGAAATAGCTTCAAGTGAGCTATCAGACCCTACTTTTACTTTAAGGTGTATTAGTCATGGCAGACAAGTCAAATGCACTCAGGACTTTATCTGTAAGTGACAAGAATGAGTAGAAAAAGAGTTTCCATTTGCATCTGTAGGCATGAAAATTCTTAAATGCTTTGATATATAAGGGAAGTATAGATAACACAGATAATAAAATTTTAGTGACATTTGTAAAAAAAGAAAAAGTAGACACACATTTCTAATATATGTGAACTCCTTTTTTCAGGTGCTGTTCAATGGTTTCCACACTTGGAAAACACAAGATGATACCCAATGTTTTGTCTTTAGCTTTCAAACAGAGTCAAGATTCAGCAAAAAAAAGTAATCTGATAATGTGTCAGAAAATGTCTAAAGAGGCATCCAAAGTTTGATTATATTCCTTTGCTTGTTCAAAAAACCAAAACAAACCACAGAATATTTTGGAGTCTGGATGATAGCATGCTCTTTTAGGTACAAAGAAAGGCAACTGAAACAATGGAGGAGTCAGAGAATCTGCTTTATGAGGGAAGACTGAAAAGACAGAAACTCTTCAATCTGAACTAAAAATTAAAAATGACAACGGGGTGAATAAGGTTAAATCTGATTAAATAATTCAGGTGGTGGATCCTGCAATACTAGGAATAGGGAATACTCAGGCAATACTGAGATTAGCTTAAAACATGTGAAAATATTGCCTTGTGTGGCAGGGAATGTTTGCTGTCAAACCTGAGGGAGCAGGTTCAGAGAAGGCTTAGACAAACAGTAGACCTGAGATCCAGAAACAGATGCATAAAAGGGCCTAGGCAGGGATGCACCCTCTAACACACAGTAGAGTCCTGAAGCTGGAGCAATGCCAAGGCAGGGAGTGACTGCACACAGTGCCTGTTCTCCCGACCTTCCCCAAAATAACCGCTGTATTGCCACTGTTGGAGGTAGAGTCCAGGGCAGGATGGACCACAGGTCTGGCTGAGTGGGGCATTTCCTGTGGTGTTGAACTGCTTCTTCTAATAATACATAGATCCAATTAGGGAAACAACCAACACCCTTTATGTTTCTGCCACTTTTTCTTCTCTTATTCTTTCCTCTGCTGTTTAAAGAGTTATCACTATAAACACTTACAATTATTTCTCACTGTGATTATCAAATCATATTCTTTGTAGTTATGAATACATATCAGATCCACCTCTTCTTGTTCCCATTCTCTCCTGTGTGTATCCCATTGTTCAAAACCACATCCTGTCACATGGAAGAAGAAGTAGTATGAAAGGGCGCTAAACAGGAATAACTTCCCACTGTTTTTTTTTTTTTCTCTTTACCCAGAGACTTTCACTTCCAGAGAGATATTAGAGTGCAACTTCTCTCAGTTCAGAAGTGCAGCCAGCTCAAAGACAGACTGCTGCAAGTGTTTAATCATTCCCAACAGCACTAATCAGTAGGTAAGGGCAGGAGGTTAAGAAGGATACTGTGTTGGAATAAAATGAACAAACCCATTTCAAAGGTCTTGTATTTCTTCAAAGTAGTCATGGAGAAGACAAAAAAAAAAAAAAAAGACAGACATATATAAAATGCAAGCATTGGAGAAGGCAATCAGAAAGGGTACTGGATGTGTGATGGAATTACAGAGGGGAAAGGTGAATTAATTGTTTGGCAGCCAACTTCTCTGAAAACAGGGAAACCTGGGGCTCTGCAGCCCTTTACCTGGTGCTACCTGTGGTAACAGTTTGGTTTAAGGAAGATTTTCTATATAATTTAACAATTAATCCTTGATGAGACCCTGGCAAGGCAGATGGCTTTTTAAGCTGTGGTATAGAAAAAGCTGTTCTTCAATAAGAGCAACAATCCATGAAGCTATTACACATTTCCCAATCCAGCCTATGTTACTTTTTAGCAAGACTGCTTTTCTGTGTAATTCTTGTTTTTATCTTGTGATTCTTTATCTCTCTCTTTTTTTTTTTCTCCAGCAAACTAATTTTTTCAGTATGCAAAATCAGAATAAGAGTTTCAAAACCCTTCTGTTCTCAAGGCAAGATTTAGAGAATGTGTGTTCCTGGGAAAATCAGGGAAAAAAAGGACTGGATTGTGGATTCTGTGGAAAAAAAAATAGTAAAATTGATTTTAAAAATGTGTTTAAAAGGCACAAATGCTTATTTCCTTACTGCAGACATGCTATAAATACAAATAACTAAGACACCAATCCCTTCTCTGGCCCAGCCAGCTGTACCTATAATGTGCAAAAGGACGTTCCTTGTTCCTTATCTTTCTTCTTTAGCTGTTATGGCCATCTGCACCTCTTACTTGCCAATAAGAACTGAAGCCAGTAGAACTTCACAGATTCCTGCTATGATGATGTCAGTAAAGCAATTCAGGGAGATTTCAATTAAAAAATACTTGAAAAAATAAATCATATTTGCGTACTATAAGTCAGAAATGCAAAGCTTTTCATTTTGTTGGAAGGACTGCCATTTTATAGTGCTATAATGTTTATTGATATATTTCTGTGAGAAATTCCAGAGGCCTGGACTTATATAAAAGAATATGTCAGGACACTTAGGCATTGTGCTCAGCATCACTGTCATGAAGTCCAATAGCTGTTAGTTGCATTTACTTTCTTGATCAGGATGTAAAAAGAATTGTTAATGCCTGATAAGCAGAAAAGTTATACATAGAGCCAGTTCATGTTCCATGAGCCATAGAAGAGTTTAGGGTTCCTGAAGCATTCCCTATATGGACTTTCCTGATTGGCAGACAGAATGTTCATATAAAATAGAACCATTTAATAAATTTTAGAAGAAATAAAAACATACTGTCCTCTGATCATTGGTCAAGGAGATTTTCTAATTAGTCCATTGGATCTCAAGGCAAGCTGTCCCAAAATTCATACTAAGCAAATGAACTCCTGAAGCTGGAAAATACAGCAAGCTCTGTTGAGGAGTTGGGTTAATTTTCTTGGCACGTTGTTGTGCTAACCCAGCTGTGGTGCTCCTGCATCCAACCAGCAATCTCTGCCCTGCTTCACTCTGACAGCATCTTGCTCAGACTGAGCTCAAGATCCCTTCATCGTGCTCCATTGCACAGCTGGAAAGATGCCTCACATCTCTCCCATATAATAAGAAGTCATGCTGTGCCTCTGGCTTTGTCAGAAGCTGAGAAGAAAGCCAGCTTCTGCATCATTTCCAGGCCTTTTGGAGCCCTGATAACCAGTCTACTGGGAGTTTCAACAACCTTGGCAGCTTATGGACCAGCATGGATGAGTTGCTACTGAACAGGTATGTCTTGCTTAAATCTCTGAAGGACCAGCATACAAGATTTGTGCCCTGTGTCTCTTCAGTAAAAGAGACATATATGGCTCTATATCCATCTGCAACCTACTCCAGGGGTTACAAGGAAGTCAGATGAATACAGATGGACACATGTAAACTCATGTGTCATTCAGGTCTGATCTGTTGTCAGAGAGACAGAAGTTTGATAGTAAGCAGCACAGAATCCACTGGCAGCTGGTCACCTCCCAGCTTTTTCCTTCCATCCACAGAGACATCAGAGCACTCAAACATCTGAAGAGCAATTTCCTCCATTGAGAAGTGTGCAATACATTGATTTGTTTCCATGCTGGTACAGTCCCTAGGATCCAGCCTAAGGTTAGTATGTATAGATTCCTTTAAGACCTTTATTTATACTTTCTCCCTCTTCTCTGTCCTTTACACATTCCCGTTTCTGCCTGGCCCTGGGCAAGGCATGAACACATGCACTGTGCAAGGTGAAGCAAGGGCCAGAGCTGGGCAGGGAGAATCAGAGCTGCACTTCCTGCCACAGCAAGGTATGAGACCTGCAGACGGAACCTGTCAGACTCCAAAAGACTGCAGTCACAACAGAAATATTTTCTTTGAAGAAAAGGCATGAAAAATATTTGACACTTTCAGTTACAACCAGGTCAGGTTAAATGCATGGGAGGGTGCTGCTTGGAATCTGTATTTCTCCAGACTTCTACGTGCTGATCCCCAGCTTGATTTGATCAGTCTTCAGATTCACCATTCAGATTACAGAAATGCTCAGTCAGGACTGCACCAGAAGCAAAAGATTCCAGGGGATTATGTAATACAATTTATATTATACAACAGTACTATTTTATAATATCATTATTATTCAATGCATTTAGAGAAACTTGGAAAACTGGCAGCCATTAGGTTTGTCTTCTACTTGCTGTTGAACAGAAAGTGGTATCAAGAATGTAATTTTAATTACAGCTTTCCTTCTCTTGCAATTCTAAGCAAAGACAAAACTTCACAAATGCAAGGTTCATTAATAAGTTTCCTTGGCAAAATTAGAAAACATGATTCCTGTAAGTTAATGCATATTATCCATAAATATTAATTGGAATTTACTTCTATTATTATTCAGCTGCTCTATCTGTTTAGCCCTTGCTAAAATAATTTCTGTTCTTGGTCATGCAGAAAGAGTTTTCACCACTGGCATACAGGTATTTTCATAGCTTTTGGGATTTGGGGGCTGTGTTTTTTCCTGAGGCTTTGGACATTTGCTGTAGTTTCTGTGAGTGACTGCTGAAATTATGTGTTTGAGTAATTTCTTTGTGGAGTAACAATTTTATAATCCCTTTAAAAAGCTCCTTGTTTGTGACGCTCATACTCGTTTGGGCAGACAGACTATTAAAGAAGGAGTTATTGATCTCAGAAGAAATTTTGTCCTCTTAACTGTGCACTTCATTTTACCTTTTCCTCTCCAGCAGTCAGTACACCCCAAAACAGTAGTTTGTCACCTTTATGTGGTTCACATGAGAATTGTTCTTTGGGGAGAAAGCAAAGCGAAGGGAATGACAAAGAATTAATCCCAGATCAATCACAGTAATTTTGAAGGGGTTTGATATATGAGCCACAAACATTTCTGTCTGATGGGCTCCATCCTGCTCCAGTTCCTTGTGTCAGAGCAAGCTGCACACTTGCTGTGCTGGCTTCACCTTGAAGCTCCCAGAACAAGCACAGGAGAGCTGCAGGAATTTGCCACAAATATTTTTCCTCTGCCAGTGGTAGTCACACAAGACTTCTGCACAAAGCTTATACGGCACCCAGGGAAACCAGGAACAGCATATCAAAGGAATAACACCAAATGCCTCTTAGGCTATTTCTTTCCTCTCTAGGAATGATATTTACGAAGGGATCATTACTTTCCTCCTGTCTCTCCTCTGCATACTCTATGACACATCTCCAGTCAAGGACTTGCTTAGTTTTTTGAGCAGGTTTTTGCTTAGTGACTTCTGCAATACTTTTCAGTTTACTTGCGATAGTACCTGCTAGTCTAAAGATCAATTAAAATACAATTGTGAAAAAACATCTTAGCATCCTAGAATGAGGTGTGTTAGTCTGTGGAATAGTCTCCTGGTGGAAATGACTTTGCTTGCAACTTATAGAACCACTGAAACAAAACACTCAAAATGATAAAGTAAAGAGGAAATGAGGTTTTTGCTGGTGGACTAATTGGGATTTAGCAGACATGGTAGGTCAGTGCAGGCATTTTTGATTCTTTTTTTTCCTTCTCTCCTGCCTATAACTATGTGTAAACAAGGAAGGAACAATTTTATTTATTAAAAAATAAAAAGGTTAATCAAAAATCCAGAGAAAATCACTTATTTTAGGGAATACATTTTCCCATGATTTAATTGAAACCACTGTTCACTACATTTCTGCAACACGTTCAAAGTCATCATATATTACCTTTGTTATGGATTAAGCTTTATTTGCTTTAAGGAAGCATCTTCTTTGAAGTGGATATTCTCCAGACTTTAAGTAACATAACTTGCTTCACATTTCTGTAATTTTCCAAAATTGTGTTAAAGCACACATTCTTTTTCTGAGCTGGTAAGCATTAGCTCCTGGTTTGACTTACTTATTACTCGTCACTGTTTCCTCATCCACAAACTACATTAGATTTAAGTTTGCACCAGCAAAACCCATACTGCAAACTAATGCAACCCCATGGGACATGCCGTAACATCTGTCCATCCAAATCTACTCTGAGAATGCTATGTCCTTCTACCTCTTCATATAAATCACAGTGAAACAAGAATTATGGAATATACCTGTAAATTCAAATAGTCCGGTAAATATGAAGGAAGGGACTTTTATGCTACTTTAAACAGGGAAGCAATGTTAGATGTCTACAGTACATCAGGAGAAGTCAGGATTTAACAGTCTCTTTCATTTGCCCAGGTAAAATGTGATAAATCATATATACATAATTTGAAGGTAAAGCCAGAATAAAATTCTATTTAAATGCAAGTGGATACTTATGGAAGGTATTGCATTTCTCTACCTCTCATTTACACTGTTATATAAGAGAAAAATCAAAGTGAATCTTGGGAGGGCCAAGTCCTTCCATGTGATTTTTATTTTCCATTGCAAATACACTACAGTTGACTGAACACTGTGGGACTGCCACAGCTGTGGTGTCTGGCATTTACCTGTGAAAAAAATGGAAGTGTTAGATGAAGAAGAACATAGATACAAGCCTAGAACCATAGATACAGAGCTGATGTCTGTAACACAGTGAACTAACCCAAGATTTTTCAAATACAGATGACAGTGGCTAGCTGAATAAAAAGATTTACATCTGATTTTACAGCTGATTTCAGACTGTGCTTGTCTTTAATCTCGGGTGGAAGGCTATTGGAGCCTCTGGGAAATAAAGTAAATAAATACGAGAGAGAGCAGATACTTAAGTGCTTAGCTCTGGGCCTGTAAATACGACAGGAATGGAGCATCTGGGGTACCTGGATTTGTTCTTTTAAGAGTTGGCTCAAAAGGAGATCTCTTTGCTCTTCCCATTGACTCAATTTCAAGAACATATCATTACATGAATTTATTTCTGGGATAATCAGTGAATATCCGTCATGAATATCTGTAATGATCTTACATATCCTTGAGATGAATTTAAGGAGGCCTGGATCAGTCCCAACAATGCAACACTCATCTTTTAATAACTGATGCCCTGTACATGTGGAACTGACAAACCTGCACACGTGGTAGGTCAAATTCCCCATTCCCCAATCTAAGGATAATTTTAAGGTTTTTAATCACTCTTTTTAAGCCTGAGCTCCACATTTGGTTTGATTTCAAGCTCCCTACTGTGTCTGGTCTTCCTGTGGGCTTTTGGTTTTTATTTTCGTTTGGTTTCAACAGATGTTATTTACTGCTATCTCATTCTGCTTTGGAGAGGATTTATCATTGAGATGTATTTTCATTTTAGTGCACAAATACGTTAAATCCAGGCATGAAGCCTGACCAAAACAGCTGGAAAGTGACATTGAAATTAAGGTTATAGTGCTGCTTCTCTAATCTGCTGAGCAGTTTATATAAATGCAGTTTAAATAAAATGAGTCTGCAAACAGAAAAGCTTAAAGGATATTAAATCCTGGCTTTCGAAATCATGGTCAAGCTAGCAGGAACCACCCCATAGTGTGTAATCTTTCTCTTTCATGTAACAAGGATACCTCACAAGCTTTCTGGAGTAAACTTTATTAAAGCCAGTGGAGAGAAAATGCAAAAGGGGAATGGTAATAGATTTTACTTCAGAAATCAAGTGTATTTACATATCTATCTGTCTATCTATCTGTGAGCTAGATGTATGTCTCCCTAGTCTTAGTGGGAGAAAGCTTAATTTCTTTCCTTTTTTTTTTCCCCCCCTAAGATATTTACTCACACATGCAGTCATGGTGAGCAGAGAGAAGGTGGGGATGAGTGGACCCTTCCCTTTTCCTGGGAGAGAAAAGCTCAAGGCATAATAAGGGTTTTTGAAAGGACAGAATATGCTACACTTGTTGGCAATGAGTTTGTCAGTGTTCCTAACATTTCTATACAGCTGTAATCCATGCATTTAATAAAATATTGATATATATTTTCACAGTTCTATTGTGCAGCAAAAATCTTAATGGGATCTAAATTAAACACTTCTGCAATGGATTGGAGACTGCATGTCATTTCTTGCCCTGGTGGAAAAGCTTTGTGCAATCCCATCTGCTGTTCCAAATGCCAGACTTCGAAATATCACTATATGGGAGGGCTGTTATAGAGAAGTACTTGCTATTTTATTTGAGATTCTGTTTAGCCTGGTAAAACATCCCCTATCTGTTTGTATCACTGAGCTGCTGCTGAGCCACAGGCCCAAGTCTAATCTCAGATTGATGAAATGCATCCAACATGACATTTGACTCAAACTGCTCATAAATAATAATAATACTACTTTACATTTATATAACTCTTTTCAGCAAGAGCTCTCCCAAAAGGCCTTTTTGACCTCCAATTTATCTATTGTGACTCTCAGTGAATTAGAGACAAGCATAATTCTCTCTACTCCACTACCACATACAACGTGGCAATAGCTGTGAGACAAATTACATTTGTGATGAGAATCCAGTCATCTTAGCTATGTGATGCTCAATAATCCATCCCAGCAGAGATCACCTGTAACATTATCAGTGTGTCAGTGGTTCAGACAGCTGTCAACTGTATAAAGAGCTCCCTGCTCAATAAGTATTGCCCCCTTTCTTCCAAATCTGGCATCTCTAACCCTCAATTAACTACACAGACCTTAGCTTGACAATATTTACTCCAGAAAAAAAGGAGAAACTTTTAAGGGCAAGAATGTACAATTTGTTGTTTAACAAAAACAGAAATTTCATAAATCCTAAAAAAGTAGGTTTGAGTAGCCTCAATCCTAACAAAAAAAAATTGGAAACATTCGAATATACCACCATGATACTCTCACATTAAAAAGGTTGTGTAGGTCATATCAAAACAGGGCTTTTTTCTGCTTGTAGTCAGGATTTTTTTCCACTTCACCTTATGAGAATATATTTTCAAAGGCATCAAGGCATCAAACAATGCAGATAAGGATTTTCAGATTCATGTCCTGTGTCTATTGCAGCTTGAAGCTTAAATCCCATGAATAAAATTGCCTTGGATAAATCGTGAAGGCTGGCTTTAGCAATCTGCCAAAGCACAGCACCTATCTACATATCTTAAAAACTCACTGTGAGACATTTTCTCCCTGCTTATGCTGAGAGCAGAGATACAGCTCCTATTGCCTTCCAAAGGAACAGAATTTAGCCAACGGGGCACTTCTACTTCTGTGTAAATGTTCCTTTTTTGATGAATAGAGAGTACAATGTTTTTTTAAATAATTTTTAATTACTTAGGTTATTTTTAAATATCTTTGTGGCTCAAGATTATGCCAAAGACAGCTGATGACAAAGGTTCAATAACACATGGAATACATGGTAATGGAAAGAGAACACACCAACTTGGAACTTGAAACCCTTAGCAAGATACAAGAGATCCAAACATAAATTCCTATTCTCACCTTGCAGTGGGAGCTCAAGGATTTTAGCTATTTTGGTGTCATTTTTTTATCATTTGGTTTTATTTTAAAATTTTAAAGATGCTTCTTATTGATCCATTTTAGCTCTGTTCCCAAGATAATTCCCATAAATCCATTATATTCCCATAAATCCTTGTTCTTGCAAAAAAGCTAATGTGATCAGCAATTATGAAAAGTAAACAGGGTGCTGATTTTATCATACATTACACATTGAATCAAAAGTGCAGGAAAAAGTCTAATGAACCAGTGATTTTCTCTATATATTGTAGCCTGTCTTTATATATTGTTCTGTCCTTTTTTGTGTTTGTCACCTGTCAATACTCTTGTCCCCAAACCAAAAACATTTCCCACTTCTGTTTTGTGTCTGTATGTACCACTGGAAAACTCAGATATGTGTTTGCTATACAAGGACAGCTGCTATACAAGCAGTTTTCAAATCTGTATTTAGACTAGAGCCAGGTAGAATTAAAAATCTTATAGTGTTCCAGCTCTAACAGCAGATAACCATAAACTCACAGTTAAGTTAAATGCATTCTATACACCATCTTTGCAATCTGGCATCTGATAACCCTTTGGTTTGAGTTTGATAAGTCAGTGACTGATCTTGTATCCTAAGTGTGAGCTACTCATTTCTACTTTCCTTACCTGTGAAGTAATCACAGAAAAATGTGATGGAGAGCAGCCGTTACGAGAAGGACTTGGGGGCAATGGTGGATGAAAAAAGAGCTCAACATGACCCAGCAATGTGCACTCACAGCCCAG
Source organism: Onychostruthus taczanowskii (assembly GCF_017590055.1). Taxonomy (NCBI): domain Eukaryota; kingdom Metazoa; phylum Chordata; class Aves; order Passeriformes; family Passeridae; genus Onychostruthus; species Onychostruthus taczanowskii. The sequence continues at coordinate 651,286 of NW_024505118.1, forward strand.
AAAGCTAAACATATCCCGGCCTGCATCCAAAGCAGGGGACAGCAAGGCAAGGGAGGGGATTCTTACCCTCTGCTCTGCTCTCGAGACCCCACCTGGAGAAATGCATCCAGCTCTGGGGTCCCAACATAGGAAAGTCATGGACCTGTTGCAGCAGATGTAGAGGAGACCAGAACGATGATTAGTGGGCTGGAGCAGCTCTCCTGTGAAGGCAGGCTGAGAGAGTTGGGGCTGTTCAGGCTGGAGAAGAGAAAACTCTGAGGAGACCTTAGAGCACCTTCCTGTGCCTGAAAGGAACCTACAAGAGATCTGGAGTGGGACATTTTACAAGGGCATGAAATGGCAGGGCAAGACAGAGTGGCTTGAAACTGAAAGAGAATAAGTTTAGATTAGATGTTAGAAAGAAATTCTTTACTGTGAGAGTGGTAAGACATTGTAACAAGCTGCCCAGAGAAACTGTGGATGCCCCATCCCTGGAAGTGTCTGAGTCTGGTCTAGTGGAAGGCGTCCCTGCCCATGGCAGGTGAACTGCAAACTAGATGATTTTAAGGTCCTTTCCAACATAAACCATTCTATGATTCTATGAAAAATAAAGCACTTTCTAATAAAAAAGTGTTCAGACCTCTGTCCAAGCTGGAAGGAATTTTGATAGTTCTGATTTTATGGACTGTAGACTAAAGTAACAGAATTATGTTGATTTTCTTACAGGGGATAGAAATAAAGAGAAATGAAAGCAGATGGATCTGCCCTAGCAGTGAACCATTGGATACAATACTTTGCTTCAGTGAGTATCCAAATGATTTTCAGGTAGTTTGGCGCATAGGTAATTTATGTGCTTCCTTCTCTGCCTGCTATTTAGAAGCTGTTTCTCAAGAAGGGATTGTTCACCTTTGCATGCACTATTTCATTCTTAACTCTTCTAATATTCTTCTTAAGGTTAACTTAGTGAAGTGAATTCAATATACTTTTTTGTTGCACTTAGAGACTCTGCATGTGGCTGGGGTCAAACCCAAAACCTGCAAAGGAGCTCCTAAGTGACTGCTTTCTCGATGACTGCATATATCACACCACAGAGGCTGTCCTAGCCATGAGATCTTTGCCATCACTAAGCTGAAACAACAATGTCCCTGCAAAGGCAACGCTGCCAAGTACGTTGTATTTTGACCAAATATAAAGATTCTTCTTTAGGCACCTCAAATACAAAAACTGGCTCTTAGATAAATCACATTTCATTTAATATTTTGGAGTATAAAACAGAAGTCTGAAGCACAAATAACCATCTCAGACAAGCTGTATTTGAAGATTCTGTGTTAAAACATGTAGCTCGAATACCCCATTTTCCTGACCCCACAAACAGATAGAAAAGCAGCCCTGGTTTATACAAAGATTCTTACTTTTGTAGTCCTCACTGAGACATTTAAAAACCTGTCAATATATATAAGAGTTCTCCCCTTCCCTTGGTGAGGATGTTGAGGATAGAAAAGCAACACAATTCTTATTGACAGTTACAAAATCTTTAGAGGAGGCAGCTGGAAAAACAAAGATTCTACATCCACAAGAGGACTTTAGTACCCAGAAATCATAATGTTGAACTAAATAACCAGGATCCCTTTAGAAAAGTGTCTCAAACAATTCAGAAAAGTGCAAAATACATGTGCTTCAGTGCCTACAACAATCCAAGGTTAAAAAACAAACAAAACCAACCAAACAAAATAAAGCCCACCCTCAAATTGTTAAACAAGCCAAATATGTATAAAAATGGAACCATTATAAGGAATTTCCAGGTATCATCAGCATATCTATTTCGGTTAAGCTATAAAAATACACAGACTTATATCTCTGAAGATTCCCAAATCTTTTAGAATCATCTGAATGGCTACATAAGAGCTGACACAAGTAGATTTACAGAAGAGCATAAATCTTGGCAAAACACTGCATAGTAGTTCAATTATCCTGCTTCAGGGAAATCTAATTTAATTGCTGGAATGCAATCACTTCCGATAAGGTTTGATATGAGCATCATTTATTGTCGGTAAATGTATCTTCACCAGATGTTCTTTCTACAACAGCTAAATAAAATCGATAGTCACCCACTTCAAATAGCAAACTATTTGTTGCTACTATAATTTGTAAACCATCTAGCCAGAGGTCAGTAACTTATTTTATCAAGAAAAATCAAGATTATAGCTTCTTTTAAAAAAAACCCCATCACTACTATTTATTATTGCAGAGCTCATTTTCTGTATGCACAGTTTCTCCTAGCTCAGTACTTCATTAGTGTGTGGCCCACTTCCTACAGACTACTCTGCTGTGCCATTTCCTGGAGGATGAAATGAAGTCCAGCATCTCATCTCATGGATATTTGAATGACCTTTTCCAAAATTTGACATTTAAGGATATTGAGAAATTGCTGTAGTGGGTTGACTCCAGCTGCACACCAGGCACCGACCAAAGCCTCTCTGTCACTCCCCTCTGCGACTGGACAGGACAGAGAAGACGTAACAAAGGGTTCATGGGTTGAGATAACGACTGGGAGAGATCACTCACCAAATACCATCACAGCCGAAACAGACTTAAATTAGAGATATTAATTGAATTTATTACTAACAAAATCAGAGCAGGATAATAAGAAGCAAAAACAGACCTTAAAAACACCTTCCCTCCACCCTCCCTCCTTCCCAGCTCAACCCCCTACCCCCAGGAGCCCAGGGGTTACGGTCAGTTTATCTCATGTTTTTGCTGCCGCTTAGGGAGAGGAGTCCCTGCTCCACTGTGGAGTCCCTCCCAGGGGAGACAGTTCTCCATGAACTTCCCAATGTGGTTACATCCCATGGGCAACAGTCCTCCCCAGACTGCTGCTGCATGGGTCACTATTCCATGGGGTGCAGTCCTTCAGGCACAGCCTGTTCCAGCTTGGGTCCCCCACAGGGTCACAAGTCCTGCCGGGAAAACTGCTCTGGTGTGGGTTCCTCTCTTCACAGCCCTGCAGGTCCCTGCCAGGACCCTGTTCCAGCCTGGGTCTCCCACGGGCTCACAGTCTCTCTCAGGCATCCACCTGCTCTGGCCTGGGTCTCCCACCCGGGCTGCAAGTGGATCCCTGTGGATCCCCATGGGCTGCAGGGTGCAGCTGCCTCACCATGGGCTGCAGCAGGGGCTGCAGGGGAATCCCAGCTCCAGTGCCTGGTGCACCTCCTGCCCCTCCTTCCGCACTGACCTTGGCGTCTGTTGTGCCTCTCACATATTCTCACTCTGCTCTTCCCTGATCACAAGTACTTCTGTGCAATAACTTTTTCTTCTTCCTCTCAAATCTGTTATGACAGAGGCGTTACCACCATTTCTAACTGGCTCAGCCCTGGCCAGTGGCACGTCTGTCTCAGAGCCATCAGGGATTGGCTCTGCTGGACAGGGAGGAAGCTTCTGGCAGCTTCTCACAGGAGCCACCCCTGTAGCCCCCCTGCTACCAAAACCTGTCCATGCAAACTCAACACACTCTAACACTTGAAGAAGTCTATAAATGCAGCTGAACACAGTTTTTCATTGTTCTTATTGTGCAAAGACAACCTTGAAGACAAACAATGTACAGCTCCTAAAGTCTCCTAACTCTGTGGGTTTGAGAGATGAGGTATAACTAGAACTCATGCTGACCTTCCCCACCACCATGGCTGATGATAAATGAGGCAGGTAGGACAGCCATTCTTATGCATTTGCACGTTTTAATATTCTCTGTTATTTAAGCAAATAAGTACAGAGGTTCTGACTTACAGCATGGTGACCTTTGGAATGTACAAGGCAAAGAATGCAATACAGTCTCAATACTGGAGTTATTTCTACTCTATAACTGATTGACAAATTCTATCACAAGTAATTTGTATTTATGAAATTGCATAATAGACCCAAGTGGTTTTTTTAGATGTTAAGCCTATCTAGTGCAATCACACTGTAGTGAATGTATCTATTGTTAGCATTAGCACTGAGAATTTAAAACTGGAATAAATTTTTGGTACCTAGGGAAATTTACATATGCAAATTTAAGGAGCAAAAATCTCCAAACTATCAGTATTGAAGTTTCTTGCTTTCTATGCTAAAACCTCCTTAAAATAATTAATCTTTTGTAGGGGCACAGTTTAGCAGATGTGCTATTTTGGAAATAGACCTTGAAGCTTTGTAAGCCTGTAAAATTTGCAAATAGATGAGAACAAACCCTTAGTAAATGAGATAAGATAATAAAGTATGTACTCTTTAACTAATTGTAGGCATAATGCCTAAAGATCTTGTGAAATAACTTCTGTTATGCCAGGTATTAATATAAATTAGCTCAGCTGTGAGCATGGTCTCTTCTTAAAAGCTGAATAGATTTGCCATGACATTAGTTTAAAAACATTTGGAGATACTCTGTGGATAATGATGAATATTGAATGAATTTCCATAACATTAAACTACATGGAAGCATTTGACTCCTAGTTGAATTCACTGTTTTGTCCCCACCAAATTTCATACATAACTCATGTATCTTCAGCTGAAATACCAGTGCACACACCATAACCATCCTTTTCCTAAATAGTCACTGGCTTATCAAAAGAGAGGAGTGGACTCTGCAAGGGAAATTTTCCAAAATTTCATTTTCCAAAATTTCCAAAAATAAACCCAAGTGAATCTGTGTGAATATGACACCTGTTCATTGTCCAAGGATTCATAAAGGCCTATTACCTCAAAACAAGAATGTGCTGCTGGGAGCAGAAGCAAGGAAGTCTAGAATTGGTAGATTTCCACATGTCCAATTCTGATGCACAGTGATGACTGTTAGAAAGTTGACACCTTCCAGTATTTTCTACAAAGCTATTCTCTTCACAGTTTAAGAAAAAACCTGGGTTATCTTGCATAGAACTATGTAGAAGCACCTGACACTCTTGACTACAATACAGTCTTGTACATGAAAGAAAAATTTCCTTTGTCTCCCAGAGGGTTTTCTGATCACAGTCATCAACATAATTTGATCTGACAGCAGACAAAAACTCTCTTCAGTACAAAATACTTTACCTACAGAGAGCTATACCTGAGCCACGGATGCTTGAGCTCACTTATGGTCCCTAGAGAAATGGAGAGTTGCATGCACAGAACCATGGTAAGCATGATAGTGCTACACAGATACAGGATAAAGGGCAATTCCAACCCTGTGCTTCTGTGTCACAATGATCTTACTGGAGTTCCTATTTCCCTTTACAGAAGGGACCTGTGGGGCATCCAGAAACTGAGGAGGTGTGGGAAAGCAGGTCACATACATGGTTCAAGACCATGAATCCCACCTATGAGAAATCCCACAAAGCAAGAGTGGAACTGGAAATAATAAATCTGCTTCTCAAAAAGGGTGCTGGCTGCTGTTGCCTGTAATTCTCCAAGCTGATGGAGAGATTTATGAGCTCCAGTGAGATGCACAACCTGCACAAGCTAACTTATCTCTGACTGCAATTTAACCCAACTTTAATAGCTCCCAGGCTCTCAATAACAGCTTGATCTGAACTGGAGCTTCTCAAGTGCTTTATTCTATCCCATGTTATAAAAGTTTTCTCCTTAAAGATATTTCCAGCACAAATCCTGCTTTTGTTTATTATATCTGAACCTGTAGAAGCAGAAATAACAAATATGGATCAGGGAAGCTCCAGAAATGCATCTCAAGTTGTTTGGAGTTTGTCTTCTGCAGAAAAAAACTAAGACAGGTTGCTGGCAACAATTTCTCTTTCAGAAAACCTATTACCTTAGCCCGTGTTAACAGGAACAGTTAGATTAGCAGGGAGCATTAATCAATCCCCACTAGTACTACATATGCTATTTCCTAAAAGGCAAGACATACCTTTTGGATAAGGTTTTGCAAACACAGCTAGCATAGAATACAGTGAAAGAGACAGGTACAAAAAGGCATAAGGATTTTGTCTCACTGCAAAATGAGCTTTACCTCAGCTGCTTTGACTGGGTATCAGTCAACAAGAACATCCTTTCCCCAAGGACATGTTTGGTGTTGTGGCTTTTATAATGGACTTGAGATAATTGTCTAACTTTGTAGTTTTTATACCTTTTAAATCCTAATTATTTTTTACAGAGACAATAGACAAAATGCCCAGGGTTCAATACAAATTGCCACAAAATCCCATGGAGGAGGGGCCACAGTGAGCAATGATTTGGCAAACTTCTCCTCTACCAATTTTCTCAAGATAGGTCATTGGAACATCGGAATTTTACCTGACTGCCTAAGTCATTCAAAGGCTCTTTAGACCAGTCATTTACCATAAGGCACCCAAAATAAGTTACATAAATTTTCTGCTTGGCGCTAGATCTAACCTGAAAGCAAAATCTATTTCTAATTTCTGATTGTTGAAAATAGCTACAATTAAAAGATAAAGAATTAGAGGAATAAGAGAGGGTTCGTTTTGGTTGATTGATTTTTTTAGTTTTTTTGTAAAACAGAAGGACAAAACTCCTAATAGTCTTCACAAATAATCCAGCAAAACTGAGAATGTCTATCTATATAGTGACATTTAAAAATAGTTTTCTTAGTGCATCTTTATAGGAGTGATTCAGAATATCAAATCATTTGAGATTACTACATATTGTTTTTTTTTTAATTGCTAAAACCCAAGTCTTTACGAATTATGGTTTCTTTAACGTTTGTAGATACAAACCTATTAAGAATGATCTTTAAACTAATATGTTAACCACATTGTCCTTTTGCCTTCTGATATTCAATTATGCTCTCAACATATCAGGAAAATCTCTTACAGCACAGAACTTGTTCCAGCAAGCACTGGAAACCATCTTTGACAAAATGAGTTTTCACCATTATTCCTGTCAATGCTACACAAACAAACACTATCTGGGGTCAACAGGCTGTCCTTGTAAACCAGAGGATCTTGGCTTGTGGTGTACAAACTACCCAGTATCTGCAAAACAGCAAAAGGTATTTAAAGGGGCTGAGGAGAAGGGGGAGAACACTTTAGAAGAAGAAATATTCCTATCCATTAAATGAAGGAAAGAATTTAAAAGAAGATAAAATAAAAGTACTGGATGACTATTTAAAATTTAATCTCATTTTTATCTGACTGAATGTAAGTGTGCCAAGCCATGTACACCACAGCCTACAAAAAGAACAGTTAATTATTCAATCTTGCATGAGTGCAAATGCAACCTTGACCTGCTGAGGTTTTTCTACAGGACTTATCTATTCAGTCAGCATAATCTTTATTATTGCTGGAGGGTTTAATATTTTCACATTGCTTTGATAACCAGTGGAGCATAAAAACACAGGTATTCCATGAAGCTCTTTGTAGAATCACTTTCCAAACAGAATAACTCTGAATTATCTTAGAAAGTTTTGTTTTTTAATTTAAGAGATCACAAAATTTTAAATACGCATTGGCCCACACACACACACACAAAAACTCAGCTAAGACTGGTGTGTGCTTTTAGCCTAGTTTGATCAAACTCAGTTGTGAGTATGTGTATATTTTTATCTGCCTCTCTCATCCAACTAAGCAGCTCCTAAGCCAATTTCAGCAACATTGAAGAGAGAGTAAAGGTCTTTGAAGTAGGTCTCAATATTCTGGATGTCAAATTTTCTACAAAATTACTGGAAACAGGTAGCTAGGTAGAGATGAAAGGCCATCCCTTGCCTGAACTGAGTTACAGTGTGACCTCAATTCATACTAAGCCTCAGGGTATTTACAGAGGCTAGAGAATTGCTGAATGTCCCAACATGAGAAAAGTTTCTGACTGTAGTCATATTTTTTATTAAATGTGACACAAGAATGCTACCACAGGACTCCAAACCACTGAGAACCAGACCTTACTACTGCCACTGGCCAAGAAAACACTTCTCCAGTTCTCTTCAGAAGTGTTAGACACCCGCATGAGTGATAAAATTTCCCCAGAGAAGAGCTCTTTCTCTGCCACAGAAAACCATTGTCTTATCACAATACAAGCACAGTTTTGCCCCTGAATCCAAAGTGTGAGAACTTGAGTAGGATGTCACATCTCATACAGGGAGGCTGAAAACCATGTAGATATTGGTATTCATGTTCATGCATTGCCCTTTCAGCTACTTGGCTCTTGTTAGGACTCTGGAAAAGAGCTATGATGAACTTAACAGATTTTCTTATTTTTGTTTTTTCTTTCTAATTCTCTATTATAAAGACAGCTAAGGTAGACTTTAAGCCCAGCACTGATTACAGCTGCTCAAAATCATACCCAGCTATCAGTAGCATCAGCTGCAGTACAGACTTACAACCCTCCTTCTGCCAGGAATGCCCTCCACACCAAGATAGAGGAAAACATAAATTTGACTTTTTGACTTTAAGAATATTGACTTTAAGAAACCCAGATAATTCAGTCTTTAGGCTGTTTCTTCTTACAGAAACAGAAGAAAAAAGTGCCTTGATTTTTTAACAAGTGCAGGTTTTGAATTTTTTTTTTCTGTACTTCCTAATCTTCCTGGCTAGTTAAGTAAAATGCAGCACAAAATAGAGCTTGTAAAAAGACAGGAGACATATGATGTTCTCAGAGAGGGGAGTTGCTGCAGAGTTGCTTGCAGAGGATATTGGATGTTTGAAAAGAGAAAATTATTTTAGTAACTATTGTTTTTTCTTTATCTCTGGTTATACTTGCACTTTTTTTAGAACTTGCTCTGCCTTCTCCTATGCTGCAGTTCAGATGCATGACTAAGGAATCTATGCAGAGCTAAATCAGTCATTTGTTGTCTAGCATTCCTTGGAATACAAAAGTCCCTTTCCTTTTGTCAGACTATAAGAACTACTACTTGAATGAATGTTTCCAATATTTTTTTATTTTATCAGTCATTTTCAAGTCTCCTGGAATATATTGTTTTGTTTGATATTTTACTAGTGATCTCGATGAGACAACTGAGTGCACCCTCAGTCATTTTGCAGCCAACAACAAGTTGGGCAGGATTTTTGATCTGCTTGAGGGTAGGAAATCTCCCCAAAGGGATTTGGACAAGATTTGGAGTGGAGGTATTAGCTTCACAGAGTTTAGGTGCCAGGTCCTCCGCTTGGGTCACTTCACTCCCATGTAATTCTTCAGGCTTCAGAAAGAATGGAAAGCAGGCCAATGGAAAAGGACCTGGAGTGCTGGTTGACAGTTTCTGAACATGATCCAGTGTGTGTCCAGGTGGGCAAGAAGGCCAATAGCATCCTGGCCTGTATCAGAAATAATGTGGCTAGCAAAACTAGGGAAAAGTGTGGTAGGCCACATCTTGAATCCTGTGTCCAGTTCTGGTACCCTCTCTACAAGAAGGACATGGAGGTGCTGGAGCATTTCCTGAGAAAGGCAGTGGAGCTGTGGAAGGATCTGGAGCACAAGTCCTGTGAGGAGCAGCTGAGGGATCTGGGGGTGTTCAGCCTGGAGGCTGAGGGGCAGCCCTTGTCACTCTCTACAAATCCTTGAAAGGAGGATGTAGCCAGTTTGGGGGTTGGGTTCTTTGCTCAGGTAGGAAGAAATAGGACAAGGGGGAAGACATGCCTCAAGCTGAGCCACCAGGTTTAGACTGGATACTGGAAAAAGTCAAGCATTCAAACAGGCTGTCCAGGAAAGTCATTGAATCACCATCCCCAGAGATATTCCAAAGAGGGATAGTCATGGTGCTTTGGGGCATGGTTTAGTGGTGAGCTTGGCAGTGCTGGCTTAACAGTTGGACTTTATGGTCTTAAGGGTCTTTTCCAACCAAAATGCTTTTATGTGTAGCAGTCAAAGAGCCAGCCCAAATGACATCTCTATATGGGCCTGAGTTTTTCTCAAAGCACAAAATTGCAAAACTGATCCTGCACCCTACTACGCTCCTTTGACCTGCACTCCATCCCCAGTTTTCCCCTATAGTCTTAGCATACGAATCTACAAGGGAGCTACAGCTCTGACTCCAGCTGTGCCCTGTGTAACAGAAGTAGTAATCCCATTGTGCAACTGCAGTCACTGGCAGCCGTGAGTGTCATTTGGCACTTTCATAACACTAAAGGAGGTAAAAAATCTGAAGAAAGAATATCTCCATAATATTAAAAAGCATGTGGTCTGCCCTACTGTTCTCACTTTGCCTTCTAACCTGGGGTCATTATGTTGAAGCAATCATATATTTTAACTAGCACTGAACAAGGCTGTTAGCATTATTAGTCTCTGAACAACTTACCTGTGCTGGTTGCTGGCAAACCTATTGCTGCTTGTACTTTCTCATCACTCTTCTGCTGCCAGTGTTTAGTAATGTTCAATGAGATCCAGAGATACCAGTCAGCAGTGCTCAACAGCACTGATTAACTGAGGGCACAGATCTTTAGGTAATGGAAGCTGTGTAAAAACTTAGGTAATTTGTTTATGGAAAGATGTTGACTTGGCAGTATGTGTTCAAAGCACTTGCTAGCACGCAACAACAAAGAACCTATGCCCACAAGTAACATCAGAGAAGTAATTAAAAGAAAGAAAACAACTGATTCTATTTGGTCAAAATGGAGCTTTTGGGACATTAATGCAATAAAAATCAGGAAGCCAAACAATCAATAGCTATAGTAAAATATTTTTGAAAACTTATGTCTTTCTGACTAAGACATTTTTAATCCCTTCTAACTGGGTATCCCTCTTGGGAAATTTAATTAGCTCTGGACAGCTGCCTAATGTTTACACAAAGTTTAACCACTCTGGCTTCAACCAGAATTTCTATCAGTGCTCCTTATTTGGCCTGCTTTTTTTTTTTTTTTAATGTAAGCTCACAACTTACAGCCTTCTTCCTATTGCAATTCTTTTTTCTCACTGAAAAATTTTCCTCCAAGGCCAATTCCCTTACTATTTCATTCCCACCTCAAATTCCTTGTGCTTCCCTTGATATCAATTGGTCACATGGACAGGACGAGGAAAAAGTAAGGATGAAGGGTAACATTTGGAAGCTGGTAATTAACAAGAAATTTATAATGCAGTATAAAGTAATGCATCATAATGCTACCTACCATTTTTAAAAACTTGCCTACAAACGGAAAGAACAATAATAAAAAGTGGTATTTGTGCTAAATGCTTATATTCTGTGCACTGAGAGAGAAGGATTACATCACACTAGAATTAAAAAAAAAAAAAAAAAAAAAAAAAAAGCCAGGGAATTCAGCACTTATATTTGTTAATTCTGAAAGGTACTATCGCAAAGAGGGGAAGTAAATATCTAGTTGAGGGTTAACATTTTGCCCTCTATTTAACAAATGGCCAAGATATCTCACATCAGCTTGCAAACCTATTTGGAGCAAAGTGAAGGACATACTCCAGTTTCACCATGGAACTCACCATGACTTGGGAGAAGTCCAGAAGAAGGTTCTCTGGGAAAGTGAATCTTGAGTACACATCCATCCTAAAACAAGTCAGGCAAACAACAACATTATCTTTTTTTCACATCTTTAATACACTTCCTAATTAAAGACTCTTTAAGAATCTAACAGGCTAAATTAGAACATTGCAATTCCATTTAAAAAAAATGCTTCAATGTAAATAATTGCATAGGAAAAAGAGAAGTCTCAACTTAAGGATAAGGCTGGTTGTGATGTGATCTCCCCTATTCTTACCAAGTTGTTGAAGTTTGCCCTAGAGACTGAGGCAGAAAAGCCATCATCTCACTCCACATCCCTTGCTGGACATTACTAGAGCAGGTTTAGTCTGGGACAGAAGTGTAGGAACAGGTTACCTGGCTGCAGAAAGAAAGGATCAACAGAGCTTCTGGCTTTTCAGATAAAGCAGAAGTGTAGGAACAGGCTACCTGGCTGCAGAAAGAAAGAAAGGATCAACAGAGCTTCTGGCTTTTCAGATAAAAGGACCATAACCAGAGAGGGAAGCTTATGAAGGCTTTTCTGCAATTCTAATTTGGAACTGATGGCTTTAATTCAGGTGTTGAGGTTGGGGAAACTGTGGGTCAGGACAGAAAATTCTCTACATCTGTGCTCTGCTTCTGGTTTGGGAAACTGTTTAGTGGGCTTGAAAGACAGCTAAGGCTATCACAGCTGCAGAATGAAAAATAAAGTAAGCTAGTTAGGAGTTTTTATCTTCCAAAAAGGCAGGACAAATAATAGAACTTCACCACACAACAGAAGGCCTTTCACAGTGAAATACTGTCAGCTCACTTCTGTGGCAGCATGAACACAAACTGCAGGGTGTGGAACAAGTTGCAGTAAGCTGGTAAAAAAGGCAATTAGTGGGAGAGGAAAACTCCAGGCTATTTCCCTTCTTCCCACACATTATTTTAAGAAAGCACCACTGCATGACACATAACACCCCTTGCTACCTACTTTAATCTATACTCAAGGAACATTAAGCAGGTAAGGCAGGGTAATGCTGCTCACCCAGCAGAAACTAAGTAAGGATGAACGGGGAAGATCCATTCATTGTCTCTTCCAAAAAAGAACCAGAGGATGTCAAGGAAAACTAGTTGTCAAGTTCAAGACATGTATTGTTTGTCATATAAGGCCTAGGGAATCTTCCTGGCACAGAAATTTACTGATTAAAAAAAAAAAAAAAAAAGAAAAAAAGATGAAAGCTTACATGTGTTCATAAAGTAATTAGAAAAAAAAAAACAAACCAGAAAATAAGATATTCCCCCATTTTTTTCACATTAATGACACTTGGAAAACTCAGTTTTTTAGAGCTGAATTAAATATTTCTAAATTACTAATTACTATCTTAGCCAGAAAACATAGAAAAAAAACATTGCAGAAATAATGTTGGCAAACCTGCTGAAAAAATACTAGATGCCTGTAAAATGAGTAGATGTTGGTTTTGTTCCCTAATACATGAAATGCAGTATTGCATACTGACTTGTCTTTTGTGTTATTTTGGCTTTGTGATTAAGCTCCTGAGACTTTACACGCAGCCATATATTTAGCAAATATAGTAAATTGGGTGAAGAGGTCAGCACATAGACAGCAAAAAGGAGTCAATCATATATCCAAGGATAAATTCTCAATTATATATAAAACAACATGCTGTGAGATCTTTTCATCTGGCTGAACTACAGTAACTACTCTGCTAATCCCATCGAATTCCATTTTATGTACTTCACTGCAAAACACTTGGCCTCAGACACAGTCTAAAGATCAATTGGAGAAACAGTGTCTCTCAATGGCGATGCTTACACGCCACATCTGCTTTTCTTCTCTAAAAACATTTGCCACACCATGTGGATGGGCTGGCTACAGAAACCTATCTAGGATCTGTTTATATTCTGTTTTAATTTTGTTGTTGATGCTGTGTTTGTGTTCAGTCAAGATACAGTGAAGGAGTTAGCCTAATTTCCTGCAGAAGCAGCCACAGTGTTTCACCCCGGCAGAGTGTGTGCTTTGTCATATTACACCAAAATTATAGGACAAGGAAGAAGGTTTAAAGACGATCAGTTCCTACAGGTTTCTTACAAGACAGAGCAGAGAAAAAGGAAGACTGGGATTAGAATTTTTGGAAATTCACTCCTTTTTTTTTATCTTTTCAGGCAATTCACAGCCAAACATGTCAACCCAGAGTTTGTCAATACTCTGCAGAGGACAGCTAATAGAGAAAACAGAGGAAAATGTTCTTGGTGTTTACAGAGACAGCAGAATACCTTTGCATATTTCAGTCACAAGCCCCACGTTTAATCAAGACACATAATTTACAAGATTTCTTCATCCTATTGCTTAGAGAATTTCTTGGTTTGTTTTCCACAGAAAATGAGTGCAGTGCTCTGTTTCTTCTGCTCCTTCCTACTTCACATTTTTTCCCCTACAGTTATAATCTTAGCCAGCTCCTTCCTTTGCTTTTCCATTGGACAGTGAACAGTTTGGCTTTCAGATGTATTAAGTATTCTGCTGAATGCTTTCTTCTCCACAGCATCCTAAACCTCTCCTTAAAACTTTGTCACCTTTTCTTCTGAGGTGAAGTACCACTGCATAAGATGAAGAACTTGGTATATTTTAAAATCAGTAAAGGGTACTTTTGTGCCAGGTATTATTACAAACTGTATTTCTGCAGTATGATATTTCCTCATACATTTACTTCACTTCTCTCTTAATGGCAATAAGATCACAACTACAAACTTGAATTTCATCCACTTGTCTTACCCAGGTTCTTCTTTCCTTGCAGCTATCACTGTCTCTGACAAAACACTGGCTTGTACAGCTGTGTACAGCTTAAAACTAATAAATGTTCCATTTACTTTCTGGGTAAGAGCTCATTTATCTTCCACTGAAATCTTGCCCATTGCTTTTGTGAAGGTTTGCCTTTCATAAATGTTGCTGGTGATGTCCTCTTACCCAAGTTGTTCATTGTTAGCCAGTATTTGCAAATTTGTGGAAATAAGGCAACACAGAAGAATGCTTTCAGGATGCTTTCAAGAGTGTGTGGCTTATTGTTCCTTGTCCCAGTCCTTACAGATCTTCACGTTTTTTTTGTGAATTCAAGACTTTAAGCTTTACTTCCCTTTTCTCCACATCTCTTTTCTGGGCTATTGCAGTGACCCAAATGTCAGAACATTGTTTTCCTCTCAGTTCCGCATTTGTGATTGCCATTCCCTGTCTAAACCTCATGCTTTCTTGAAGGTTAATGCTGGTTTCCTGAAGTCTCTCTTTTGACATTTTTCCTTAAAGGCAATCATAGGAACTGATCAGGATCTCATGCAGTCCCTTGCAAATTGACAAGTTGTCTCTTTAGCCTCAGAAGAGAAACATGCTTTTCTGTAGGATCATTTTCTTTGTCTACTCAGTCTAAAATCTATCTCTCATATGGGCCACTTTTTACCTCGAGTGCACAACTCACTCCTCAAATTTCTGTGATGTGGAATATCAGTCAGTCATCTCTGTCTAAGTTAACTATATCATTATAAATATGAGTTATCTGCTGTCATAAGGATGAGGCTATATTCTGTTTGTTTTCCTTGTGGCTGGGCCTCACAAATCGTAGTACTATTTGAGCAATTCCCATAACCATCCACATTTCCAGGTGTTTCAGAGAGGCAGATTGCTAACAGTGGTTTCTTAGTTCAGTACTATTAGTGCTCAACAATCGCTGAGACCCAAGTAATTTATCAGAGAGCCATTTATTTCATGGTGCAAGTGCTGACCTCTTAATTACACACATCTTTACTCCATGCAACTGCCTCTTTATCACCAAAACATCTTATGGGTATGATTATTACAGACATGGGAAAAACAAGGCAGTCTGTGGAAGATTTGTGACAAGAAAGAGGATTCGTAAGGGACTACTTGAGAGAGAAAACATGAAAACAAAGTTAGGTCCAGAAGGGAGCAATAACCTGAAAAAGGAGAAGAAAAAGTGTAAACAGGAGGCTCACTTGGTTTTGCTTCACAGCCCCCGATGTACTATGGACCATTGAAGAAAAATGTCATGGAAAAGTCTAAGCATTTCCCCTGCAACATGCAGCAGTCTAAAGAGAAAAGAGGATTTTTTTTCCCTTAAAATCCAAGAAGAAGTGTGAAGAGGCTCTTCACATCCCCTGGTCACCAGCACGAATTCCAGCTGATAAAATGAATTTGACCTAATGATGTGAAATAAAAGTAATACTTTCTGTTACAGCCCTTACACCTGCCAAAAATTAAGTCACTTGACTTATGTTCCCTACACTAATAATACCAGTGCATTATCGAAAAAAAAATTACTGAGACCATTAAAAATATGACGACTTTAATGCTCTAAAAAAAGGACCCACATGATAATATGGACAGAGATTGCACTGAACTTTTGGTCTGGCTTTCAGATGTTATTTTTTGCTTTACCTCCTGTGTGTCTGATGGAGCATTGCCAGCTCTCCCAGATTTGTACAGCCAAGTTATTTAAACCCCTGGGGTAGGAACAATTCAGGTTCCTGACAATGTCAAGCATTTTTCTTTTTCTTGGTAGCCCCCATATGATGATTTATTTTATGTTCCCTGCTATTTCTCCGATAAACACAGCAATTAATTACATATATTTTAGTCTTAGGACCCAGCCTACTCTCTCTCCTCCCAGAATCATTCTACATTCACTAGTCAGTGTAATTTCCCTACTCAGTTTGGCACCTGTATTTAACAAACAATAAGCACAGGATGAGATGACCTTAAAACATGATTGAACTCAGTGTGCAGCCCATAAGAAATATGGGTGGGTGTGTGTACTGAGGGATTTCAAAAGCCTTGAAGTAGTTTGTTTAGATGCGGGCAGCATAAAGTCCTTGTTTTGAAAATACTTTTTTTCATTACGATTATCAATTCCAAGGAGCTCTTTGGTTTTCCACTTTTCAGGTGGAATCCTATTCATATTCACATTAATTTGATTTAAAGTTGACATAAAATGAAGGAAAAGGCTTGAACAGAATTCATATTCCCTTTATCTCTGCACCAAAAATAAGAAGGATGAAGTTGAACAAACTATTTCCTTTTGGATTGAAATAATTTCTACTTTATTTCTCTCCAGCTGTCCTTCTCAGCTCCAGGGGTTTTGAGCAGTGCAGCACCAAATCAATGCCCTTCTTTATAATCCAGCATTACCTGAGTGTGCCCCTACCTGGGTGCTTCCCAGTTTCCTTTGCCAGCCTGCCAGGGTGGGTCTGGTCCTGGGGAGTCAATTCTCCTTTCCCAGGACAGGTGCAGAGTTCCTCTTGGACAAGATTTGTTGTGGTGAAGAGGAACGAGAGGGAATGAACAGGACCCATTTTTTTTTTCCCAGTGAAACGAAAGTAGAAGTGTTTGCTTGAGCCTCCATTCGTCTGCCCGTGTAAATGCCTCCGATTCTGAGAGAAGAGAGATGAACCTTCTTTCAAGAGTACTTCATCAGGCTTGTCCTCTCCAGGACACAGAGTGAGAGGGGAGATTGCATGGGGTGATATAAGCTGAGATGTGGCTGAGACTTCTCGTTAGGGAGCAGTCAGCTCACAAACTGAAACTTTCAGTGCTGCACTTACAGAAGACAGAACAAGGATTTTTACTTGCCAGTGGTGATTCACTCATCCAACTGCTCTCTGGACCAGCACAATCCTAACAGAGATACCCTATAAAGGTCAAGCAAAAGTTCAGTGCAAGACTTGGGGATGTATTAAAGTGGTTGCTGATGGCAGAGTTTACTGAAGGGTGAACCGTCATGGGTACAGATTTCATGATACATGCTAAAAAAGCAACTTTTTAAATGCACCTTTCATCCAGAAAGGGAGTTCTTACAACCTGAATTTAGAGGTGACCTACACCCAAAGACTTATGCTGCAAAACTGCTCAAATTATTCTTCACCAAGAACATACCCATTTTCCAAACTGATTAATTGAGACAGCAGCCAATTCCTTTGCATCAGCCAATTCAAGTTTTCACCAACTGGAGCTATGTAGCCATGCTCTCAATTTTTTAAAACTAGCGTGTAGAAAAGCATATTAAAAACTAACTACTCCCAAAGTCACCATTATTGTCTAAAATATTTTTTGCTTGGGAAATCTAATCAGGGTTTGTTCACAGCACATGGGGAAAAATCTGCTCTTTCTGCAGTGCTGAGAGCTTCTTTGTGCGTAAAGTACAAAGAAGGAAGAAATGCACATCAAATTGCAACTAGATAAGGCATATCTTGTGATGAGAAAATGTGACAGAATTTGGTGGATTGTTGGATTTTAACATCACTACTTTTATGGAAAATGGCACGTGGGGCTTTCATAACCATGAAGATTCAATGCTCATTTGAGCAATCACACCTCTCACAGCACGCTTGTTCCCTGACATTTATGCTGGTAGCTGTCTCTCAGCAGCCCCCTCACTGCAAATCCCTAATGCCACTTCTGTGTCATTTAAGTTTCCTGTGAAGGTCTTCTACTCACTGCCTTGCCACACTATTTTGCTCACACTTTCTGATGAAACCACAGCCAAGATAGTATCAAATACAGCATAAAATGGAGAGAGGGAAGCCATTTAGTCCTTCAAAATTCACTGAAATTTGCTGACCCACAAAGAAGGACATTTTGATGAAGTACTTCCTCAGAAAAAAATATTTTTCCTCAAGTGAGTTGAGGTGTCATGCTTAGACAAATAAAAATCTTGACACTGTATCTTGGAACACAAAATACTGTAATTCCCATTTCAGGATACAGAGGTTGAAAATATTCTGTAGATGAATACCAATCCCTGCTAATACTTGACCCTTGGAGAGGTCATTAACTGGCAGTCTCTGAATGAAACCAAGAGGCTGTAAGCAGTTTTTGGCACAGTTGATAGAAAGGACAAGTTTCAGCTGTTGGCTACTTTTTTTTCCCCTTTCCCCAAATGATACTGCAATTACAAGGAATTTTTTTGAGAATGTGGGACTAATCAAAAGAGGGAAACCATGAGGAGAATGGAAATGAGGAAGAACAATTTAGCAGCAGAAAATAGAAATCTCAATGGGAATGCAAACAGATGGACTTCAGGGAAAAAAAATTAAATTATATTTTAGGAGTATTACTGATGCCTGATGATGAAAAGGGTTAATTAGCAGATAAGGGAAGAATTTTGCAAAACTGCTTTGGCTGAGGAGTAGAAAACTTCAACAGAAGCAATTGAGAGATAAACAGACCACATTCCCTGCGAAAGGTGAAACAGCAAAACCTCCGGAGATGTCAGGCACTGAGAGGCTCTTACTGTAGAGCTGATACCAACAAACTGTCAGCGCAGGCAGCATGGCTTCCCTGCAGGAAAAAGCAGCTTCTGTAAGAGCCGTCTGAGGGATAAAGAGAACAGAGCTGCTGCTGCACAAACTCAGCATGTTGTTTGCATTTTCTGGCAAAATCCATTAGCAAACTTTAAACGTCAGAAGGAAAGACCTCTCCATCCTCCCTAAGTGTACACGCCTGGCGTATCAGTAGATCAGTTTTGTTGGCAAGGTGATGCACCAGAAAAATCACTGACTAAGGGCGTTTCCGTCCCAAAACACCTTGGTGATAATTCATAGGCGTGGGTATTTGTGCTGGGGGCAACTGGGGCATAGGACCAACAAGTGAGAGGGCTGTCACTGAACAATTTCTTGTGAGCCATTGTGTCCCCTCAGCTACAAATAACTTTCTGTGAAAGCCCTACAACATTCACCTTTACCTGCCTTGTAGGAGGGGAGAATCTTGAAGGAAAAACGCAGGTACTGAAAACCTGCCGCGCCCTCGCTCCCCGCCCGGAGCCTGCTGCTGATAAGAAATTCCCGAGGCAGGGCACACAGGTTGTTGGCAGGGTCCAGGGCAGCAGTCATTCCGAGCCTTGAGCAGCAGCATCGCGGGAGGTTCGGGAAGATCCCGACTCCAGGCTCCCGGCTCCCTGTTCCCCGCTCCCGGCTCTCTGTTCCCGGTTCTCGGCTTCCTGTTCCCTGCTCCTGTTCCCTGCTCCCGGCTCCCTGTTCCCGGTTCGCGGCTTCCCGTTCCCTGTTCCCGGCTCCTTGTTCCCGGTTCTCGGCTTCCCGTTCCCTGTTCCCTGTTCCCGGCTCCCTGTTCCCTGTTCCCGGCTCCCTGTTCCCTGTTCCCGGCTCCCTGTTCCCTGTTCCCGGCTCCCTGTTCCCTGTTCCCGGCTCCCTGTTCCCTGTTCCCGGCTCCCCTCCCCCGGCCGCGGCGGTTGCGGCCGGCAGGGGACGCTCCGAGCCCGCGGCGCGCAGGGAGCCGGGCGGCGGAAGGTCAGCAGCATCCCCCTCCTCCTCCTGCTTCCTGCAGGGCTGCTGTTCTTCCAACGGAAATAATAAGCTCCCCAATGAAGCTGGCCGCAGGACCTAAACCTAGGAAATAATGAAGGAGGGACAACTAGAAAATGTGGCATCTAAATATTGCAGGCTTTTTTTTTTAATTATTTTATTTTAATTTTTAAATTATTATTATTTTTTTTTTTTACTAGAAAAGCAATAGCACAATATAATTTCATTAGCAATTGGAGATCAGAGGCATCCCAGCTTGTTTCCAAGTGCTTCTTGGCTGCAGAAGTGAAACATTGACAGAATTTATTAGCCTACTATTAAGTCTTGAATTCTGCAACAAACCCTTATTCTCTCCACCCTCTATCCAAAACCTGCCAAGAAATCCTTGTGTACACATCCAATGAGGCCCCAGAAACAAGTCTTTCTATTTTCTGTGAGCTTAATTTTTTTTGCACAATGTGAGAGGTTGAACATACTGCTTGCCAGGTGTTGTAGACAATTTCCTGTTGTGCCTCTATAAACACCACACCGATTCTACTAAAGAGACTGCATCGCCCACAGTTTAACACCTTTCTTCTTCCTTTGTTAAACAGTATTTCCTGTTGCACAGTAATTTGGGTTCTCTCACAGAACTCATCACTCAATACTTAATCACTCAATACCGCATGAGCACACCATCTTTTCTCCTTCATCTTCACCCTTGAAGAGATCTTACCCTCCGTGCCTCCTGTACTGCCACTCACAACTCACAAAGCTGACTCTAACTCAGGCTCCTTCCATGCATTTGGATCACTGCCCCTCTTCGGGCTGCTGGCCCCTCTCCTGCTGCCTGACCTTTCCAGGCAGGCACAGCTGGTCACCCTGATTTATTATTCCCTCACTAGCTGTGCTCGCCTGGGCATATGGGGTCTCACTACAGAGGGGAGGCCGTGACACCAAACTTCAGCTGGAGAGAGGCCAGCTTTAGCAGAGGCCACACGCCTCAAAGCATGGCACATCCTTCTGTCACCCCCTGCTCTTGTATCCCTGTCTGGGCTCCTGGTTTGGTGATGCTTTCCTTCATGCAACCAGGCACAGCATTCTCATTTCTCTGAGACACCATTAGACACTTCCTTGTTTAAACTGATAGAGTAACTAGTTTGAGAATGACTAAGGAGCTAAAAACTCTGCTTAATTATATCAGGAACCCTTTTTTGCTTCCTCAGGCATGAACTTTGAGTGGTTTCATTGAATAGAAGGAGATACTTGATGCTACTGAACGTCTGTTTGAATGCCTCATTGAACTGGAGATGTGAGCCTGCTCCTGTTGAGTAGGTGTACACATCAGAGCTGTGCTAATGGGCACTTTTGGTAGCAGCCACAGAAAAATATTGAGGCTGACCTGGCCTGGATGGGCCAGGAGCTGGGCTCCAGCTGAGGTCCAGCTGGAGCATTTCACATGGCAAATGAAGACAATAATTTAAAAAGAAGCATCCATTTAGGGGTCAGAGACCACTTTTCTGACTAATTCTAAGACAATCTTTCCATTGTCTGTTCAGTATCTTTTCCCACCTGAAGAGAGTCCTGCGGAGAACAGAAAACCAAACTCCAAACAAACAAGAAAAGGCCCGAAACACAAGATTTGCAAATAAAATTTTGATGAATTGGGTGGGTTTGATGTAGAAAAGAGAAAACGAAACTTCCAACTGTGTACCTTCCTTGACAGGCTTAATTTTTCTTTAAAAATTTCCCAAGCAGCAACTCAGACCACCTCTCAGATAGGATTCAGACATGATGTTGATCATGTGGAGGACACCCTGATCCTCTGCCTTATTCCCAAACTCCTTTCTTCTTATGTACACATTAATACACAGAAACATTAGATGTTCTATAGATGCTTCGCTATTTTTCTCCTTGTTGACATGGTTTCCATACTATTCTATCTGCTCTCCCATTTTTAAGTCTGTGTTCAGCTTGCTTCAAAGAGGAAAAAAAAAAGCTATTCTCCATGTCCCTGGTGAATCAAAAATAACCAAGTAAATTACAGTAGTACAGATGTAGGAGAGGCAGTCTGAAAACCTTATTAATACTTACAGGTAGGAAAAGGGGAGAATAGTTCACCCAAGTAAACTATGGAATGTCCCTCTCCTGAAGTGTTTCAAAGCAGGCTACAAAACAATCTGTCAGAACTGAGAGCTCCTGCACATTGCCTTAGTCTTGGGATGATGCCTAGGAAAATCACAAGTACCCTGTGTGCTCTGTCTGCTGAAGGAAGGCAAGGAAGAAAGCATCTTTGGCAAAAAGGGAAGTACTGTGTAAATGGTGCTGTGGTCACACTAAAGAGAAGAATTCAACTTACATCACTGTAATTCTACTTATCAGAAACACTTAGTTTGCTTAAGCATACAATATCTAGCATAGTAATTCCCTAAATTTATAAATTAACTTGTTGAAATGCTATTGCTTTCACTGTGTCTTCTGTATCTGAAGCTGATTTCCACCATGACAGATATGACTAGAGCTCTGTAGTAACTTCTCTTTTACCTTTGTTTGATTTTTTAAATAATGCATTCTTAAAGAAAAGGAATATTGTATGCAATAATGAATTAAAGTAAAAGAAGAAAAAAAGCTATTGTAAATCAGGACATCGTGTCTCTTTTGAGCCATAAGAGATGTAAAAAAGTTAAGTGAGAGTGTAGCAAACATCAAAAATGAAAGCATGCAATAAAAATGAAAAAAACATTAAGGAAACCTAAAATACTTTTTTTTTTTTTACATCTGTGCAGCACTGGTAATAATTTCAGTAATGATGTGACCTTTTGTTGCCTTGTAATAAAAACAAAATTCTGGATTAAGGTGTGATAGAATATCAAGGATATAAAGGAGAGGCAGCATTTTACACCAAATAATGGTGAGTAGGTCTCTGCTGAGAAGCAGAGAATTTTTGACCCTGTGTTTTGCTGCACCATGTGAAATTCAAACCAATCAGATCATTCCATCTGTACCTGGAACTAGTTTCTTCTAGATGACTATCTGTGCAAGTATCCAAATACTCCTCCAAAGTGCCTGAAGATAAAATACAAGTAATGGGAGGTGACTCTAAATTGCTTGGACTGTGAGTGAGCCAACTCTTCTTCAAAACTTATTTCCTGGAGAGATTCCAGACCTATTTTCAATTAAAACAAGAATGAAACAACTTTTGCTGTACTTGGTCTTCAGAGACTCCTCTTCTTCCTCAAACTGCAGCTCTCAGGCATGTGACTTCATTTAAAAACATGAAACACTTTTAGGCCATCTGCGTTTTTCTGCATAGCAAGCAGCCTTATGTAATCCTGTTCTGCTGACCTCTCTCCTGCTGCAAGGCCTGTCTGCAGAGCCATTGCGTTAGGAGGAAATGGCAAGAGGCTTTTTGGAATACTCTCTCCCCTAGCACCGTCATAAATCAGCCCAACTCCTACACTTTTGGGCACTGCATCCATTGTTGTGTCTGACATAAGGCCACCCCCTCCTTCCCCCCAGGCCCTAAAGCACATGTTCTGATCTTGCCTTCTCAGCAGAGGATTTGTGGGAGGGGATGAGAAATTCCAAAATACGAATTCCTTCGGAAATCAGCGTCATTCAGTGTTGGTGATGTGTCCCCTTGGCTTATCGGATGAACAGCCCACAGCACGTCATCCTAAACTTTACCACAATTAGTCATGAAGTTAATCCAGGACTGGGAGAAGGGCAGTGGCTGAATTGTTGGAAGGACAGTTAAATGAGAACATATGTGCTACCGAGAAACAGCTACAGCTACGTCCTCACTCCTAACTACGTTGTGAAACAAGGCTGACACAGCCTCAAAACTATTAATTTCCTGTCTTGGTGATAAACTTCAGTACCCTGCTTAAGAGTTCTGAGGCTAGAATGAATTTCTCCATGCCTTCTCAACCCTCTTACCAGTTTTCTAAACAATTTTTTTCTGGTTTGTTTAAGCTAAAACTGAGAATATAGTTGTGTATATATATATATATATATATATAGTGCTATTACATTATGCAGTGTATATCCGTCCTTGTTATGGCATTTCCTTGGATATTCTTCAACAATGCCTGTGATCTAAGCATGTGGCCATTTAATTTGCAGCAGCAAAACCAGAAAACAAAGCAGGGCAATTGCTTCTGTTCCTTAGTTTACTTAACTTTGAGACAGGCACATTAAAGGCCTTTCACCTGAAATTCATTCTGACCATTGAAGACTGACCAGTGTTTGGTTCCATTTGGGCAGGATATTAGCTCTTCACAGAGGTGGAGACCCTACTCTTGTATGAGAGTTTGAACTACAGTCATGTTTTTGCCAGAAAGGCAGATATTTCCTTACTGCTGTTTCTGATACATTTGTTCACTGATTTCTACCAGTGCACCACTTTTCATCATATACTCTAATTCATACAAGTATTTAAAAGCAGTGTTTTATTCTGTAAATAACAAACTGTTTGCAGACTTGAACTATGTCTATAACACTTGGATGGAAAGCAACACCGGCTTGAAGCATCAGCAGTGATGTATTATGCCATCTTGACTGTGGTCTTATTCCTGTTAGTATTATATGGATAAAAAATAAATAAATGTTATTCTATCAGTGTAAGCAGCTGATTTTAAGCAATAGCCTGTAGGACAACAGGAAAGACAGAGAAAGCCAGAGCTCCTGGTACAGAATGATGGGCAGGTTTCTCACCAGAAATAGCTTCATTCTGGTACTGTTGAAAGGATTTTTAGGACTGCCCCAGCCTGGGCTGGAGGACAGCCAGCAGGACGGTGGGCTATACACTAGATACACTAGATGGCTCTACGCCAGAGCAGCCTCAGGTTCCGCTGACACTGAGGTTACTTTCTGTCACTGTCTATGCTTTAAATGACACTATGTCTATGCACCTTCACCCCTTCATTTCCAGCAGTTTGAAATTGCAACCAACAGGCTAATATTTAAACACTTGGCTGCCCGACCATTCTTTGTCCCCAGTAGGACACGTCAAAGGGCAGCAGGAAATACTCCCTTGCTGATTGATTACTCTGGAGGTAAAATGCTCTCTAGGTGAGGATTGGGAACAAATTCCCCTTCACATGAGAATATTTAGAAGATGAAAAGGAGAGTAAGAGGATGGGGATGGGGAGGAGGAAGAAGGATGGGGATAATAACTACCACAGGTAGCCCACACAGGTAATATCTACTCTTGCTTTACCTGCAGACTTACCAAAAAGTGGCATTTTGTGAGTTTTACTTCACAGGAAGGGGAAGATGGAGACCCAAATGACCACAGGCTAAAATTAATAAGAATTCTCAAAATGCCATCTCAGTGTTTCCATTTGCTGTCAGTAAACCCAAAAACCAGCACTGTAGCAGCTGTCTCTTTCTGTTTGCTAATCTTTGCTGGTAGGAACACAAATAATATTTTTTGAAATAAAAGCCATGAAACACTAGAATCATAAAACAGGTTTTACACATTGTCTCTTAGGATGTACCTGCACAAAAAATGCAAAGTACAGACTGCTGATCCAGCCTGTGTATCAGGAACAGTTAAGTTTTCCCTGTTGCTTAGCCCATTCCAAATGGCATTTGCTATTTTTTCATAGCAAATTGCATGGCTACATCTAAGATAGAGAATATTTAAGTACCACAATGACTTACACAGGAATATGGCCATTTCTCCTTGATGTGGAATCTTTCAATTGAATCTGGAGGCCTTCCTGATGATTCACTGCATCTCCACTATAAAAACATGGGCTTTATAAAAGAAATTTTGAAAAAGAGTCGGTATTTTGTAAGTCATGCTAGATAATAATAAAGATCATTTCTGAACATGAAATCTATTACTCTTCCTCAGGAAAATTATTGTGGATTGACAGCCTTATAATTAGGTAGAATTTCATTTTACAACTAAAATATCACATTATCAACGACACAAAAGGAGAAGAAACACTGAATTTTTAAGTTCACTCTTATCATCTTTATTTCTGACTTTTTTTGCCTACCTACCACCACATCACTAACAGGCAAAGCACTAATGGCATTAACAAAATTATCTGGCTAAAGAATGATTTTTTTTGCTGGTATATATTACATAGGCTTTTTCCTCAGAACAGGTTTTTGGACATACATTTTAGCATCTGTGATCTTTTAGGTAATCATAAGATGGAAGTGCTTATCTGAGAGATGAGGTTTCTTTCTTTGTACTCTTAGGCAGCTGAAATGAATAATACCTTAATCCTTTGGCTACTTCATTTGTAACTGCTTGGTAATTGTGAAAGGGTACATTCCTGCTAAAGGATTAATTTAGTTCCTGCATGAGAATTCTCAGTGCATACCACATATGCAGCAGCACTTCTCAAAAGAAGGTGACTCAGTTTCATCTAACACATTAGGAATGTGCACCTTCCTTGCTTCTGTTTGATTTCTGAGAACTGAGTACAAGCAAATAGCATTTTCACAGCCCTTGCTGATTCTAATAGTATCTCTCCTGAAACTGCAGGTGAGAGAATGTTCATTTTCAGACCACTGCCTATAATACCAAAGAAGAATAAAATTGCAGGTTTGCAGAAAATGCCAGAGATAAATAAAATTATATGTTTGCCTTAAAATAGGCCATCATTGCAGTTTTCCAGCCAAACCTCTCTGTGAAATCAGGTGAAAAATAGCTGGTTTCCCAACACATATTTTCATTGCCTTTTTTTTTTTTTTTTTCTGACCCTTCAAAATCTCTGAGGAAATATGTGAAAGAGTAAAAGACTGTAGAAATTGCTAACCCCCTTCATATTAGTCTGAAGGGAAGAGATACAAATAAACATCAGAAAAAGACATAAGAAGCTACCATTTTTCAAGATGCCTGAGGCTAATGAATTCTGGAAAGATGCAGAGTCATGCCACCAGACAGTCTTGAACCAATTAGAAAATGACTCACCAAAATTTAATGGAAGCCTCGTTCAAATTTGCACTGAAATTTAAATATATAGTGGAAAAGTCAAGTACTGCCATTTATTGTGCAATGTTCTGTGCTTACAGAATCCTCCAGGGCTGGCATGTCTGAGCCATAACTAACATATTCCTCCAGCTCTAGACTGTGCTCCTGTCATCAGGAGCTAAAGACAGACAAATGTAGCAGAGTTCTGAAAGTTGAAATAATTCTGTAAACTAAGTTTTTATCTGAGCTTCAGTTGTGACACTCTAGTTCTCTAGTTTCTATTTGTGCATCTACCAGTGCTTGACTGGCTCCTTGGAACTTTGAGGCGTTGTATACGTATTTATGAATAACATTTTGATGCATTTTTGAATTCAGCACCTCCATCATGTAGCATTCAGTTACAAATGATAGTATAATAATTGACATTTTTATGATGTCAGCCAGTATTCAATTTCAATAAATCGTTGATTTCTGATACCAAGCTAATACACTCATGAAATGCCTAAAATAAATTCTACTTATCTTAGACCTGTGATAGTTAGATACTTGAATTTGCTGTTGAATCATCATATTTTATTTGTATGTGCTTCATCAAAGATTAATACTTTTTCATTTGAGTAGGTGTATTGGAGATGGATGCCAATAATTCAGAGGTAACGGATGTATCTGCTTGCAAATTCACAGATTTCATATAGATCTTGTCTGTTATAACGTGACTCATTCTTCTGCCCATGATAATTTTTATGCAGTGACATTTGTGATTTAATTTTACAAATCAAACTTAAAAGCATCAATACAGTTCAGTTTCTGTGGCATGATAATTGGACAGTATATTATTGAACATTAGGGTCCGTTCCCATTTCCCTTCAGCTCAGTTCTCAGCAATGCAATCTATATTTATATGATGCTAAAAAAATTATTGATATCAACTGCCTCCATCTGTTGTACAATGAGATGCTGAAGAGGCAGACAAACTCATGGGTGATGCAGGGAGTGGAGCTCTTGGGACACGGGTTTGGATCTCAGCTCTTTCCTGTTCTGTTTAAATGACATATATTGTCTGTGTCTCAGATAACTGCCTGTAAAATAGTAGCTCTGTTTGTCTCATGTATAAAGGCAGAGATAGGGACCACTCATCCCGCTGGTTATGCGTACTGTCCAACACAACAGGTCTCAATCTTATTTGGAGCATGACTGGATATCGATACAGTGAAAGCTGTAGAGAATTCTGTATTGATTCACTCATTAAAACCTTTCAAATGTTTGTGACAAGAAGCCTCTTAACAGGAACCAGAAGTGTTGTCCCAGATTCTGAAGTTCTTCCATATATTATTTTTTGCTATGGTATTTGCATCCTGCTTCCTGTTTGATGACAGTCTAGTCTCAAGAATTTCCTCTCCACAGCCCTGTTTTCAAAACACAAGACTGCCCCTTACACTTGCTGTCCATTGTGTGACATGATACTGAATTCTGGGATCATCTCAGAGAGACGAGCATTCAAGAAATTTCTCCTTGAGAAGAATTGTTTAGGATGGTTTGAATTTTTTAGTTTGGGGTTTTGTATTTTGTTTGGTTAGGTTTTTTTGTTATTTACCAGAGATAATTTCCTTTTTTGCTCATGTTAGGGCTTGTTTGGGGTTGGAAATGTGAGGGACAAAATTCATAAACATATTTTTTAGGCTAAATTTACGAGTGGATTAAAAGTCATCACTGAGAATGCAAATTTGATTCAAGGCCATAGAGGAATTTTTGAGTATATTAGTGTAACCTAGGGGATGAGTACAAACTTTACACGTTCCTGGACATTTTCTCACCTCTGAATTTTTAAGAGTATGTTTTGCTACATTTCCCTTGAGAAATATGGTTTCTTTTGATTTCTCTCAGTCTGCATTCCATATGGTGACACTAAATGATGCATTCTGTCCTCAGCAGCTGGAAAGTTGATGGGTGTGAAAGGAACTTGCCACCTTCAGTCCTTGTTCCTCACTGTACCAAAAAGAGCCCCACACCTACTAGTTTTCAAGACAGCAGAGGTGGCATGAGCTGGACTATCTGATAACAGATCTGGTTAGAGGCATTCTGGGTGTGAAGACTTCTAGTCAGAAGATGCTAAATAATATCTCAAGGGAAAATTTAAATTTTTTGCACTAACACCAAGGAAATGCTGGCATCCTGAACGTGACAATGTTTTTCTTCAAATAGCTAACTCAAATATGGAGTCAAAAGTTTAATTTCCTCACTGGGAGACTCTTTGTGTTGGGTACATATATCTTGAATCACTAAAATCCCTCAGCCTGTAATTAATTAGCTGAAGAAGCTTTGATGTTTACAGAGAGAGAAGCAGTGGAGGTTGCCTGCAAGGCTCAACACTCTCAGTAGCTTCCAGGCCTCTTCTGGCAGGCAGGCCTGTGAGCTTCTGGTTTAATAGCACTAAACACTGCAAAACAGCTCAGCCTGGGCTGTATTTTGATTATTACTCGCCTGCTGTGAAAGGTGGAAGTTCTCTGATTGTGAGTGTTTGGGCATCTGATCAACTTTTGTAAGTGTGAGGATGAGGTGCGGGAGATTTGACATGGAGAACTTGCCCCTTGTTGGAGAGGGCTTGAGTCAGAGCTTCCTGTGCTCGTGAGACTTCCACTTTGGTGTGTGAATGTTCCAGGTATTGCAGATTACAAACGGTAGCTGATGAGATGAAAAGAAAACTATTGATTGAAGGGAGAGTAAGAGCAAATGGAGGGCTCCTTTGTGAATAGAAAGAATTAAGAGAGAAAAAACCAAGAAGTAGGGGCAAAGAGAGGAAAAAAAAAATTGACAGCAGTATATCACAAGTGTACCACAGAAAAGAGATTCTGTGTACCCCAAGGTTAGCAATGTCTGACTCTGCACTTCAGATCAGTTTTACTCAAACCATGTGTGCTTTTTGGTGTGTGTTTTACGTGTGTTCAATTACAGGGGTTATCTGTTCTCTGCAGGAGTTATCAATAGGGGTTATCCAATCCTTCAGGTTAATTCTTCACTTAGTCATCTACTGATATACAGCAAATGCCAAATACTTTAAAGGAAATGGCAATAGTAGGAATCAGCTGATACTGTTCCTATTGTGCACTAGGATTGTTTTTATTATAGTTGTTGCTGTGTAAATGTTTCCAATTGGCTTGTGGCCCAGAGACAAGAGAAACACAAAACATTTTCTCTGGTATCTTTGTCATGTTTATTTTCCTCCCTTATTTAAATGGGGATGGTCTTTTTGCCCTAAGGTTACAAAGTAGCAGATGCTTTTCAAGCTCTCCAAAACTATAGTAAAAATCACACTGCATTTTAAAATAGAAAAATGCTATAAAAGTGATAGAAGTAAAATATAAAAATAAATTTAAAATATAAATATTTCTAGGGTTTACATAAGAAACCATGGTCTAAATCAGATAACTCGGGAAGAACAGAATCACAAAACACTTAAAGCTTAAAAAGATACCCTTGAAATACATGGTAAGGAGATGTGATCTATCAGGTAAATTTGAGAAAACTGGTCTGTTTCCCAGCATTCCCCAAAATTAAAAAAAAAATGCTAGGTTTGTTTGTCTATTAAATAACTTGTTGAAAATATTCACTTACTCTTGCTATTGTACACAATATGTATTCAACTCAAGCTCTGATTCTAGATATCTTTCTCTTAATTATATTTTTTAGTTACATCTCCAGATGCTCAGTGACTGGATGCTTTTCCCAGTGGCTACAACTACATCAGATGCCAACAACCAAGAGAATATTTTTCCTACAATGATCAAAGCTCTGAGGTTTGTACCTGTATCATTAGAAATGGTGGGAATTTTACCAATTATTCCAAGTGGTGCAGAAGTACATCTACCATTGAAATCTGCATAAATGTTCCACCTCTAGTCAAAATATTCAATAACTTCACACAGTTTTGGTGAAGTTTCCTGTAAACAGTTCTCTAAATTACAGCTTCTGAGGCTTTGTTGAAGCAAACTGAAAGGAAAAACATTCAACAGAAGCAGGACAGCTAGAAAAATGCAGAAACCATAGCAATGTTTTTTGGCTGTGTTACATTATGCATATAAATTTGCAGACATATATATACCAGTTAATCAATCACCTCCAGTCAAAATGTCAGGGTATCATAAATGATATTGAACCATCAGGCTGTGTTCAGGCAATTTCTTTTCACTCTATTATAACTTTTCATCTTGAGCCAACATTAAATTCCATTTGTCACAATAGGTGTCAGTAGCTATACCATTTTCAGTAGCATCTTCTAGATAAAACACCCCAATGTCTCTCTGCAGCATCATTAGCAGTGTTGACTGCTCTATTTTCTCTCAATAGAAAGCCCCTCACAGGTACCTTATTGTGGAAAAGGCATCCTCAGCAGGGCCAATCGTTTGAGTGATGTTTGAAGGAGAAGAGATTAAATTCTTACTAAGAGTTATGAACAAGGCTCAATGCCATTTTCATTTAGGGACTTGGATCCTTAAAGGGACGTGCTTTTCCTTGTTGGTGATGTTTTATTGTCATTTAAGTGGGCTCCTGCCATGCAAAGGGATGGAAAGTTATTAATATTTTGGCTAAAAACCCCTCCAACAATTCATCATTCAACTCCTAACAACAGAACTAGTGAGAGAAGCAGTGAGATGATCAGAGGATGTCGGGAGAGGACAGCTGACTTTCTGTCATTTATCTTGTCTCCTTTTAAGAAGCCATGCTGAGACACAGGGCATGCAGTTTGTGCCCAAGGGATTATCTGAGACCATCATTTAGAGATTATGAAGGAATACTCTCGTTCCTCTGCTGTAAATATAAGGAACATTAGCAAGTGCCAGGGAGTACAGTCTGGTTGTTAGAGCAAAAGACAAGGGGCAGCTGCTCTTTGCTTCACATCTGCTTGTATTATTATCTCAGCTGAGTCATATTAGAGAAGGTAGGAGTGGAATGGTGGGCAGAGGTGGAGAACAGAACATCTATTAGTTCTTAATTAAGTATCTTCTTATTCTCCCTCCCAGTCTGCCAGTAACATTAAGAGAAAATAATGGTATTTGATATCTCACTGGAGAATTACCTGAACATTTTTGCTCTTGGAAGTCAGTGCATACTGCTATTAGTGGGTCTTTTTGGGTAAATTACTCAGTTCCTGAGTAGAGTATGTGACAGAAAATTACTCTCTAGTACCTTCCACTATGCTGATTTTAGTCATGGAAAGGTTCTGTTGCACTGAAAGAACATTTGTATTTCTGCAATCAGGGAGAGAAAATGCATATGATATATCCTGACCTGAGTGTCCAGGCAGCTCACAAGCAGAGCTTGCTTTCTGACTTCTGGGAGTAAAACTTCCTTTACAGAAAAAAACAAAAACTGATCTCAAAACAGACAGTGACAACAATTTGGATGTCAAGGGGAAATTGAAGAGGATTTTTTTTAGCTATTATGAAGCACTGTTCCTGTCTCGCACTGCCAAAACATGGAGTTTTGGGACCACATCTCTTCCAGTTTTTGATCAATTTGTGGCCAAATAACTCACTCATGTTGTTATGGCATTTTCTACATGCAGATAAAACCAAGAAGCTTGGGCAAATAGAATATTCAATTTAAGTGTTGCAAACGGTTTGCTCACTTTCAGAATTGCATAGTATTGCTTCTTCATAAAAACAAATTAATCTCTCTCTATTTAATAAATTACTAAACTACCATCCTGTCAAGTGGGACTAATCTCTGATTGAAGGGAATGCTTCTTCCCTTACAAACAGGTGTATTTCACAAATGTTCCACAAAAAATGAAAGTAACAAAAATGTTACATGGGAGCAGAGGGGAGCAGACCCATCCATACCCATGTGGGTAAGTCCTAGAAAGAAGCACAGTGGAAGAACAATCCTTGAAGTCCTTTTGTTAATGATGCACTAAGTTGTTCTGTTCATCAAACAGCTGCATGCTACAACCAGGTACAATGCAACAAGCATGTGACTCTTAGCACAGTCACGCATGCTAACAGTAATTTTCTGAAGTATCTAAATTTAGATATGAACACTGAATGAGGCCCACTGCCACCTGTCATTAAAAGCAGAGTTCTGCCAGAGTTTTCTCAACCTTCCCTGCCACTATTTCCAGATTTAGAGTTATATTTCACATGACTTCATGGAAAATGGACTGTATTGGGTGCAAGAAAAATTGCAAAACTACTCTCTAAGAATACACAGAGATCATTTTTATTCTATCCATATGATGATCCACGTCCTTTTTGAAGATTGATGTTTAACAGCATGACTATAGGAGTTATCTCCAGCAGCTAGAGATTACATTTCTTTTGTGACACATGTTTGATATTTGCTTTATGGACGTATTTGCTTTCAATGAGACAAATCTTCTGATCAGGCAGAACTGCAGCAACTCACAGACTGACCTAGGACAAAACTCCCTTGTTGTGCTTCACAGCCACCTGTAGAATTGCAGCACCGTGCAGTTAAGGACTCGTGTTCCTGAGGCTTGTGGAACTTTGTCTATGCTTAGATTCAAGCACCACATTTAAAGCACTTGTCCGCCATCTCTGCCAATGTGATTTTGCATGTGAAATGACCTTAGAGACATCTGCAAAGCTTGTTGTCTCAGCAGCTAGTTTGTAGACCTCAGCTGAGCCTGAAAATTCCTTGTTAGTCCCAGCTTCACCTTCTGCCTCTCAAAAATAAATAGTAAGTAATGAAGGGCAAGAAAGACACATACCATGTGTTCTCCTCTTGTGTGTGCTCTGGGTTTCCCTCCAGGTCCCCTCCTTCCTGTCTTCTTTCATCCTCTCCTCATGTTCTCTGAAACTACATGACTAGAAAGGTCAAATGTTATCTACTTCCTCAGTTTGTTGGAGGCTGTTTAAAAAGTTCCTTTCCAAAGCTCTGTAAAAATTCAGCCTCTTCACATTCTTTTTCTTATTTCTCATGAAACGCAGATGACACTCAGGAAAGGAAGAAACTATACTGACTGAATTTAAAAGTGTGCTGCTAATATTTCTTGCTCTGTGGAAAGGCAATCTCCCTCAGCACACTGGAAAATGTCGAAACTAATAACTGTAATTAATAGCTAGAGTAATCACATCTCATGCAGCGGCAGCATGTGACCCCTCATAAGCATGAATATATTTTCCTTCTGGCACCTACCAAGAGAAAGAAATATTATCGTGCTGGCACAGGAAGCTCAGAGAGACCAAAACATCAGACTTCAGGCCCTGAGGACAGCCACAGCAGCACCAGGATCTGCTGCTGGCCTTGTGACACCCTGGGTTATGGCACCCCATGGCAGCCAAAGCCAAAGCCCTGCTCTACCCAGCTTGCAGCTTACTGGGCAGTACGCCAGGCCAAGGAGTAATGGTTTTAAACTGAAAGATTGGATACAATCTGGTCAATTTAGATTGGATACAAGAAGCTTTTCTACAGTGAAGGTGATAAAACACTGGAACAGGCTGCCCAGAGAGCTGGTAGATGCCTTATCCTTGGAGACATTCTAGACGAGGCTCTGAGCACCCTGGTCTAGCTGAAGAGGTCCCTGGTCATTGCAGGGGGTTGGACTCAAAGGCCCTTAAATGTCCATTTCAATTCAAACCCTCACTCCCCCTTTTTGCAAGAGCAACACGCAGCACTGCAGGGCCTGTGTGCTTCCATAATTCAGAGTAATTGGGACCATATCCACAGGCAGTCCTTCCTCAGGGCACCTCCTGCCCCCAGGGATATGAACTATTGTACAGCCACCAATGTTAGACCAAGGGCATGGATCACAAGGACCCAAAGATAGTGAAGATTAAAAGAAAATTATTTTCCTCCCTAAGAAGCAGACACTTTCTTGGTTCCTGACCAAACAGAGCACATTTTATGCACCAGTGCCATAGCACAAGGGCAGTTGTGGAAAACAGCCTCAGGGAGGGTCCCTGAAGAACAGGAGAAATTCAAAAACAAAGCAAACTATTCATTTACAGCAGTTACAAAGGCTGTGAAATTATGCTTTATCCTTCTTACACATTTCACTTAATAGAAAAAAGTCAGTCCAGATGAAGTTCAGCCTTATAAACACAAGGACACACAGGGTTCACTTGTGTAAACATAAGCAAGCCAAGCTTGATACTGCTCCCAGTTAAGTGACTTGACGGGTGAGAAGCCAAATGAACAGAGGATCCAACTCAGACTGAAGAGCAGTAGCTGGTGCCCAGTCCTGTGCATAGTGCTCTCATGGTGCAAAACAAAATGCAGTTATCTGGGATGCCATTAAATGAGACATCCTTTTGACCTGCTTTTTGTCAACAAGAATACATAAGCTTTATACTTGAAAAAAAAGAATGGTGGTGTCATTTAGGTAGCTTGTTGACCTTTATACATGATCTGTTTATGACATGTCTGTACTTTCCCATCCTCCCTTGACTTTCCTTCTTCTATTACTGTGAAAAGTTTTTGTTCATTTATTTATTTGCTTTCATCCATTTGTGGTATGTATTTTTTTTCAGAAGTACACTAAAAAACAAAAGCAAAGAAAAACATTGTATCTACAACCCTCTTATGCAAAAGGTAGAATTCTTCAAGGCTTTACTTCCATAAAGCCTTTTAGTTTTGTCTGAAGGTCTCTTTCCCATTTATTCATGCCAGTAATCTACGAAGAAAAATTCATGGCCTGATTTCTATTTTTAAAACCTTGCATATTCTGGTCTAATGCTAAAGATTAAATAGAGTGGGGACAGATCTAAATTGTTGCTGTAATCTGTTAATCTACATCATGACAAATCACCTTGCAGATGTTGGGCTATGAGCTGATATACATGTGTGCATGTGGAGTGTGGCAAGAATTTTCACTGTTTTAATGAAGTTAATGATGGATTTACTACAAGTTTTGCACCTTTAATTCCACAGGGCAAATTTTCTTTTTTTTCTAATGTTTTATGTATTTTTCTGTGTGGAGTGTTTCCTATTTCTGGATGCAAGCTCAAGGTCATCAAATCCCCAGAGGTAGCAAAGGAGCAAAAAGAAAACACAAAGCCCTTTGCCATTCTTAAACCCACTTCTTTCTAGGTACAGGAAACACAAGTTTTACTGTTCACATTCAACCTATTTTAGGACAACAGGAATTATCTGTGTGTTGCTTCCGACTAGATGTTGTGGAAAGATATTCGAGTACTGGGAATAGATTTTTGGGAAGCTGCAGATTCAACTTTGCTGTATTCTGATAGAAAAAAACCCACCTTTCTGATACAGGGGCTTGAGATAATGTCTTTGTTTCCAGTCTGGAATTTTCCCAGCTTTTCTGTATTGCATCCACACAAAACTAAACTGCTGGGGCATTCTTGAGGCGGGATGGCGTCCTCTAAGAAAAGTGGTATTGTGGTCTGTGGCAACTTCAAACCTGCAGTCTGTAAGCTCCTTTATTTTACCAGAGTTATGAAACCTGCTCCTCTGGGATATTTTGTACCCCTTCACTTGTGTCAAAAGAAAAGGGGTTAATATTCTTTCCTTCAAACTTAGCATTGACTCAGTCGAAAGAGTAATCTCTGAACAGAAATTGTGCTTGCAGCCTTTATCGCATCGGGAAAATTTCAAATGAATAAAAACATATGAAATGAGAGGTTTTGAGAAAATCTATAACCAGAGGAACATCTCTAATAACCTGTTTTGGCTCCTAAGGTATCTCTGGGGAGTTGGTTTAGACCAAGACCTTTGGAAATACAAGGAAATTATTTCCCACAGGAAAAAGTAATGAAGAGAAATATAGTTGCTATTCCATTCTTTAGCTTGCAGAATAAAAAGTTTCAGATAAACAGACTTTTTCACATCCCCAAGGAAAGAAAAAGTCACAGATGCAGGCATGATGAGGTTTGTACTTGTAAAAGCAAAAAATTTCAACTTGGTAACATTCTGAGCAACAGGCTTATGCAGTCATATGCTGCTACACATTAACATGCAGAAAGCATTGAAGAAAATATAAGCCTGTTTCCTCTGGTGACATATATACAAGTGTAAAAGGGTGCCATGCACAATCTTCACAAGATACATGCCCTGTTTCTTAGACCTTACCCAAAAACACAGATCAAGCATAGCCTCAGAATGATAAATGGTGGCAAAAGGTGAATATAATTTTATTCCTTACATATGAAAACCAGTGATTTACAGTGTTATGCTTTGGATATGGAGCTAAGACATCTCCTATCAATCATTCAGAATAAAACTGTCACTTCAGAGTGGCTGGAGACAGGCAGACGTGCTGGAAACATTGGCAAAGTTTCCTTCCTATGAGAAGTTAGAGATTCAGGAGCACTAAAAGCCCTGAGCCTGTACAACAGAATGACTGGTAATGAAGCCACCAGACAAACATTTGGCACCCAGAGGTCAAAATTTTTGCCCTGTAGAGGAGCTACACTGATTAGGTCCTCAGCTACTCATTAAAGTCAATTTTTTAAATACACAAAAACTGCATGTGTCTTTTCATGTTTATTTACTTTCCTACATGATGTTACAAAATTTTAAACAGTATAGAAACAATATGGACAAAATTACTTACTAGGCTAGCTTCAAGTTCATAAGCTCATCCAAACATACATCAAATGAACCTAAATCACATTTTAATACTTGAATTTTAACGTAGTTTGAAAAAAATTGCTGACTGCTTCACTTCCTACTTTCAATCCCTTAACTAGGTGTTGTTGATAAGCACTCTGTGGTGCAAACAGAGGCGTAGAGCTGTGAAAAGCTGAGCTTTTTAAAACCAAATACAAGGCAAATATTATATACTTGAAGTATAGAAGAGTTACAGGAAGAAAAGCTAGTCTGATGAGATGCTGAGTGGAGCTTGGGAAGGAAGTTGCACTGAGGGATTGTGGAGATTCTCAGTTCAGTCAAAGAAAGAGCAGAGATAATTTCTCCCAGGCTGAGCCTGGGAATCTTAGAGGAAAGAATTAAAACAATTATTATCTCTCTTTCTGTAACCATTGTTTATATTTATGGTTTTCCACAGTGTGCTATTCATAGTTCACCAATAGTGTGAGATGTTTCTACTTTGAAACCAATCAAGTATCAACTTAGCAAGTCACATTATAAAAAGACCCACTACTTTCATTAAAGTGAGCCTTCTGATCCACCTGAAAACTGGAGTCTTTCTTTCCATCCCTGACTCAACAGTGTCAAGGGACACTTACTTAATGAAAAATTCAAGGTATTCCAAGGCAGCTTACCCCTCACTGAAGGAGAAATAAATAATGACTTTGTTAACAACAGTCCTACAAGCTCTGATTCCTCTAAAGCTTCTCCACTTCAAGACAGCTTTCAGGAGAGGAAAAACCAGGGCTTAGAAAATGTTTAAGTCACCTTTCTTCCAGGGATCCACAACTCCATCAGCTTCCATACTAGCCAAGGATGAGGAGTATACAATAAGATGCACTACCCACACCTTCCCTTCTCCCTCATAAAATGCAATAGGCTAGCCATAAATAGATATGCTTTATCCAAATATGTGCACAGCTTTGAAGTGTAAACTACATTTCATTTTGGGGGTTGGGGTAAGAGAAGCATCAAATATGTTAGCTCACCAACTGTAAATTAAAACAAAAGAAAAAAAAAAACCATCAGTTGCCCCTCATGTACTTTCCTCAGAACTGTGAGATTTAGTACACCAAGATTTTAACATCTCAGTTAGAAAAATGAGAAAGATACAGCAGAACATATGGCATGAAGAAGGTTTTAAACGGTAGAATTTGAAAATGGTTTGCAAGATGCTCCATAAATATTCCAACCCCAAACACAAGCTGTTTTGCAGCAGACTCTTGATGGAAGTTTATGCACACAATAAAATGCTACTTTTCTTAGCTCACAAATGGCCTGCTCTGGTGACATTGAATGGCGTGATGCAGAGTTAACCTGCCTGCAGGAGGAGCTCAGAATCAGGCAGGTGCTGGCTTGGTCAGGCAGTGTCATTGTTATTGTTTCTACTGGAAATAGGGGACAATATTCAGTGGACAATATTCAGTGACAACAAGGACTCTCATTGCATCTATCAGCCCTAAGGATAAGCTCTCAGGAAGAACAAAATCAATGCATTTTACAATCTATATTTCTCCAGCATTCAGAGATGTACTGCTGTTGATACAATTTTGGACCTATTTCAGCAGAAGCCATGATACATATTTTCAAATGAAGTCATTGAGAGACAGATGAAAATCAACGTCCAAGACTTCTACCCAAGACTTAGGCTAGCAAATTATTTGTGTGTAGCTACATTTAAGTTGACATCAGTTAACTGGAGTTTCCTTCTAGGTATTTTAATAATATATTCACAAACACTTAACAACAAGAAGAAGACAGGAATTCACATAAACCTAGGACTATCCAAGCTCTCAGTGCTGAATGCCACTGAGAAGGTTTGCTCATATATGAAGTACTGCAGGACACTACCATGAAAGGAAACTTAGAGTCCTTTGGGACACACTGTAAATTTTCATGTGAGTTGCCACAAATGCACCTACTGTTCACATAAATGAGATTTTCAATAAATTTCCATCTATTGATCAAAACCCAATCCACTTTCTTTGCATGAAGTGAAAATGCAAGTGTGTGTCTGAAAGCTTCACAAACTGAAATCTCATAACAAAATCAGATTTTTCAGTCAAGCCAGGATTGTGATTCAAGAGAACATTTCCTCTGAACTGAGTTCCCTTGTTCAGATCTGCTTTTGGGTGGTACTCAACACACAGCTCATAAAATTCAGCACAGTAGGTAACATACTGTTTTATTCTGAATGTTTTGTTTCACCTGCAAGGCATGTCTTAAATGCTAGTCTTTGAGGGACTCATTTGCTTTCATCTGCACAAGCCTCCAGCTGGTAGCCCTGCAGTAAAGCCACAACCTTCCTATTTCATGATTCTTACTTCAAATCCGTTTGTGCATTGGAAAGATGCTGGCAGGAAAAAAGAGCTGGACAAAGAGGTCTTGACCAGCACTCAGACAACCAAGGCTGTGATGTGCCTCTGAACTGCTTCTCCTCATGGTCTTGTAAAGCATGGATGCTTCTTCCTTGGGAAAATAATACAGGACACTGGGATCCTCTCCTTTAAGCTGCTGATATAACCTAGGTCTAAAATATGTAACATAGAGTCTTGCTTCTTTTAAAAGAGAGGATGCCAATGCTTTTGCAGATGACTACCTACAGGCAATGGGCCATATTTATTATTATTCACTTGCAATATTGTAAAGGTAGTTGGAAGCCCTAGAGAAAAGAAACCATTTGTGGGAGCTGGAGGAAAATGAATTGATGTAGATGGCAGAACAGGTAAAATGGAGGAAGAGGGGAAATGGAGAGCAATTGTGGACAAAGATGCAGTCAAAAATTACTTTCAACAAACCAAATGTTTATGCATAAATACTCATACTGCAGAGTGCTGTCTCTGCCAACAAACATAATTCCTTATGGGAAGTGTGGGTACTGGAGGATAAACATAGAGCTCACCAGGTCCTCCTTGCATAATCAGAATCATCCATCTTCTTACAGAGGGTTCAACTGATAGGTTGCATCAGGGTTGTGGACTGATGTGGAGGTGGACAGCCATGGAGGCACACTCTCCTGGGTTTCAGACTCCAATCCCTCTCTGTACCAGCATCACAACACAAAATCTTTCCACAAGCCACCTGAGACCAATCTAGAGATCAGGTGGATACTTTACGTCTGCCGTTCCTATTGAAAGACTGTTTAAGGACTTGCTACTCTGAGGGTTAGATAACTCCTCTTCACTTTTAACCCTAATGCAATTACACGTGATTTATACATCCTTCTTCTCCCCCTCATGTATTGCTGTATGTACTTAGTGTAATCAATCTCCTCTCATCCTTCATTAGATTAGCCAAGTCAATACCTATAGATTTCCATTCCCCATATAATTCAGGTAGCTTCCACTTGGTCAAGGTTTATTTAATCTTATCTGGCCATGCAGAGCACTGCACACAATATTCTAGATGAGGCCTCAGCTGAGTCTCACACAATTTAATAAATTTTCCCCTCTGTTTACATTATCTTGAAATTGCCCCTGCTTTCACCCTTTTTGCTGCTCTCTCATGCTTGTGGTACATAGTCATCCTGTGATTGAGCAGGCCTGTTTCTCCCTCATCATGCTGGTTTGAACTCAGCTGATGGTTGCCCAGTTGACAGCTGAGGGTTTTGCTCTGAATCTAAGTGTGCCTAACCTTACATATTATCCTGGACTGAGTATTCATCTTTATCCTATTTCTTTTCTTGTCCTCAAGGTCGTCCAATTCTCAGAGTATAACACTCCAGTCCTACATTTCATTGATGGCCCCTCCTTGGGCTGTATCATCACTGCAGTCTATTTGCTCCTTTCTCATTTTGTGACAGGTTTATTGGTGAAAATACTAAGTAGCATTGGTTTAGAAACCTATCTTTAAAAAACACAACTAATAGTGTCCTTCCAGCTTAAATGTTTCCCTTAATAAACTGTGTAATCTCCCCACTAGAACAGATACTCTAGCAGTGTACAGTTCTTACAAAAATCCATGTCTTCCTCACTGGAATACTTAATTTCATGTACTGTAATCTGTCAAATTCTCTCCTATGGGTTAAGCAATACTCTCTGAATTTCCTTTGCCTAAAAGGCAGGCACATTACTGGGAAAACCCCCCCAAAACATAAACATATGTTATTAGTCTGTGCTTGTCCTTTAATGTATTTAGGTTGCATTTGATACTGTTTTCCTTTACGTATATATACTCTATTATTCTTCCCTTCAAAATGAGTACAAAGCCAATATATACAAATGCACTTAGTCAGATAGGTCTGCAACTTTTTAGATTGCTATTTCCTTTTATGTCAATGCCTAAATATTGGCCGTACTTCCACTGTTCTCTGTTCATAGAAGCCCACTATGACTTCATTCTGTAGTAGAAGATCCTTGTGCTGGATATCCATATTTCATATGCCAATGCCTTCTAATGTGGAAAGTCCCTGTGATCCGGAGTGAACTAAGACCACAAAATTTGGTTTTCATGTCTTAGTTGTGGACATTTACATTTCCTTCTTTCCATTAGCCATCTTCTCTATCATTCATTCTCTTTCCCCCAAATTCAGCTCCAAAGAAAATGAAGAAAAATATTTAACATGGGAAGTCATATCCTCTTTAATTCTATCCCCATCCTCATTTCACAGTGCTTCCACTTTTTTTCTTGTTCTTTTTATTTTCATGCTAGAAAAATCTTTCACAATTTGCTTAAATTTCCTGTCTCAGCTTGACTTTTGGCAGTTA
The DNA here is from genome assembly GCF_017590055.1 of Onychostruthus taczanowskii. NCBI lineage: Eukaryota > Metazoa > Chordata > Aves > Passeriformes > Passeridae > Onychostruthus > Onychostruthus taczanowskii. The sequence continues at coordinate 693,128 of NW_024505118.1, forward strand.
TCATTTTACCCCTGCTCTTTCTGACCTCTCAAATGCAGTTTTAGCACTAGTTCTGACATATGTTCTCACTATGCTCTTACATATGGCGATTTCTCTCTTCATCTAAATTCCTTACTTAATAAACACTAAAACTGATTGAATTCTAAAACTGCAGAGAAGTCATGAATATTTTCATAAATAAACCCACCACATTCAGATCATTACTATTTATGAAATCGTGGTATTTGATAGTGAGAAACATATGCTGATCAATAAATAAGAATGGCAGTCTTTCTTAAAAGATCAAGAGATACAAATATTTTGAATGAGAAATTATATAAACCTTTTTCTTCTTTGAAAATTAAAACTCTGTTTTCCAAAGTATAATTACAATACCTTAAAGTTTAAAAAAAAAAAAACAAACAAAAAACAAACCAAAACGAAAAACAATAACAAAAAAAACCAACCAACCAAACAAAAAAACCCAAAAAAGCACCCAACCAAAAAACCCCAACACACAGCTGCATCTAATAAAGATTTTCAATCATACATTGCACAGTCAGTTTTAAAAAACAAAGCTTCCAAATTTGAAGACAGGAAATGGAGTGTATCTGAGCTACTTACAAAATAGATAGTTGAGTTAATCCCTTTAATGATAAAATGGGTGAGGAAAGAGTATAAATAAAATTTTAAAAATATATTAGTGAGCATGCTGAGTAGATTAGGTGAAGGATTAATACGGTAACCTATGACATTTTCTATTCTGTTTTCTTCAGAAAGTGGTACAATCTCTGGTCTATGAAGACATACTTTTTCCCATTGTCACCATCTATGCTTCAAAAATAGTCAGAGGAATGAACCATGACCAACCTTATTCTTTTTTTCCTCTGCATGGCAACTGTACCTTCAGGTTGCTTTCCAGTTAAGTCAGTGGCAGTCGTTCCTGTGCCAGGCAGAGGCTCGTGGTGTGCAGTTACTGATGGATTGGAACCAAGGCTACAAATCACATAATCTCTGCCTCAGACCTGCACCTTGACTTCTCCCTGAGCAATGTGATTCAACAGCTGGATGGAAGATGGAAAATAGATGTTGGCAAGAGGTTGTGCTTATCATGAAACATGGTAAGAGTGAGCGATGCAACAACAGCTTAGGGGATTAATTTGAAACAGAAGCTGCTCCCTTCAATGAGGGAATGATTTAGCATTAAACAAGCAGTTGCCTTAGTAACTAATGTAGTGCCTTTTCCCTCCTTTCCCTTTGAACATAACCATCTCTGAACTCAGTTTTTCATCACCTTTTTTGTTTGCTTAACTGGTCTTCTTCAAGTGTCAGACAGCCAAATAGCTTGCAGTGAAATGTAAGTCTATTTCCTTTTTATGAACTGCCCTAAAATGCAAAATGTATTCCAGGATCTCCTCCTCAGTTTACCAGGCTTCAAGTACTAAAGAACAATATTTTAATCTAAGCTGACAAGTCTATTTCTGATAGAAACTGGAATGCTGGATGCCATGTATTCATCAGACCTACATCTCTCCAGCAGTCTTTCTGAATATCACTTCTTAAGAAATGTGCCATCCAGGATGAATAAACTGTGTAGTTTTCCTCTTGATGTTTACCTGTTCCTATGTAGAAGGTCAAACATACTGCCAATGAGAACCAAACACTTCAAAAAGAAGGAAGAAGGGACTCACTGTACATGTTTAAATCTGTATCATCTATCTGACTTCTGTAGCAGAGTTTGATGCACAGTTGAGGAAAATAAAGGGATTAATCTCCTGCCTCATAAATCTTGACATAAATTTTAGATGGAGCTAGAACAATGATATTTACTCAGAGTCAGAAAGGATTCCTGTATATCCAGTTTAGATATAACCAGAGAGAATAAACTTGCAAGTATCTCCAGAGTTAGTCCAGCCTCTTCTGGAGATGGCATAATAAAGCAAAAATCTATAAAGTAACCATTACATATAAGTTGCAGGAGGAAATAATTAGAATATCCATACTTTTCCAAAACTGCTCCATCTTCAGTAGGAGAGATAGAATTTAGGTGTAGTCTATATATTTTCTCAGGTCTTGGAAAAACAAAAACATGGATATCATTGTTCTGAGCACCCAAAAATCCCAACACACATTTTTTGCCTTGACTTTCATGAAGCAAGCTAAGAGCAGCTAAGTATTGAGCTTCTCCCCACATGGGATGCTGTCACTAGTGATGATCATGGGACTCCAGCTTCAGGTTCAGCCACACTAGAAATCCAGAACAGGCAAAACACTTCTTGGTATCCAGCCTGTGGTCCTTGCTCCCATTTCCCATGGCAATGAGTCTGTCTTTTTCTGAATGAGATTTAAGCCTGAATTTGCCTGGAGTTATGCACTGAGGAATCCCATGAGAGCTGTCTATTCTGTCCAAATCACAAACTTACGAAGTTATACAGAAAGCAGGTGCACATTTTCTGGGATCAATTAGGCTTTTCTGCAGCCTTGACACATGCACCATCCTGATACAGAGAGATATAGTTTGAAATCTCAAAACAAGCCCTACTATTTCCATGATTTTAACTGCTATTACTATAGTCAGTGAAATATGCCCAGTGACATGGAGCAAAAAAGATAGAAAGCTGAAAGAAAAAACTCACAATTTGAGAAAAGAAACTCTCCCCATGTCCCTAGACACAAGGGACAGTTGATGCCTTGGGCTGGAGGAGAAGGAGACTGGGTCAGGTATCTGAGTGAGAAGTAGGGCACTGAAGTTACAGTCCAATGATCTTTTCCATGTGGAAAATCCAGTGCTGTTAAATTGATGTTCTATGGACAGAAATTGATTCATTAGATTTTTCTGATGTTTCAGTAAGACTATACTCATCCATTTTTTAAACCATTTATAACCCCAGAGATACACAGTCAAATTTATCATGTTCTGGCATAGAAGATGCCCGTGTACAAGCTGCAACCTCTAAGACGAGAAATTACCATTAAGAAATTACTCCATCTAAAACTGCCAACATTTTTACTATAACCAGTGGTGATGGAAAAACAGATCAAGCAGATCTGTGTCAGATTCTGTAGAAGGAGCATGAAAGATTAAAAATTAACCTGCATCTGATTTTCTTAGCTTTTTTTCCCCCACTGTTGTCTCAATGTGTTTGATGTGCTTTCATGTTAGACCCTTATTTGGGAAAAAGAATACAAACAGGAAATAAATCACACACTCTGACATGAGGGTAAAATGACACTGAACACTACACAGTCATGCTGGAGATGTTAAGAGTCAATTATTTCAGCAGAGAGCTTGTAAAAAGACTCCACTACTGAAAAATGCCTTTTTACTTCTTACATGAATTGAGATTAATTGTAATGCCCAATTGACAGAATATTAGAATGAGCTGAAAAAAAAAGATCAGATTAATTTCTTATGTGTTGAAGGTATTAGCTTAAAATAGTCTGTAATTGATTTTGGTCTGATGGTGAAAGCAGGACTGCCATTTTTTAAAATGGATTGTGTAAATTTGGCCAGACAATATTAAGATGAGACCAGACTCTGAGAGGGTCAATCAAGGTAAGTTTCTCTGCTAGACAGTTACTCAGCCATTTTGGACAGCTTCATGCATAGAATTCCATCCCTCAATTATCTAAAATCTATTACAGTTAAAACTGTGATCATGAGAAACAAAATCAGAAGGATTGCAGCTTGACATAAAATCAGTACTGGAAAAGAAGACTGCTCCAATACTAGTAAGTGGGCCTGGTAGCTTTCAACTAATGTGTCTTGCAAAGAAGGGTATGTAACAGTTCCACACACCATGAAAATTAATTTTTCCTATGTGGCTGCTGGGTAAAGTTTCATATTATGAATCAGTGGCATTTTACCCATCTGTTTGTACTTAATGAGAATGTGACATCTTGGATTTCATGTGAGCTCAATGAAATTAAGGGAGTATAGCTTTAACTAAACCCTCAGGATCAGGATTTATTAACAAGAAGAGGTTGTGAGGGGATTTTTTTATGAAGGATTTTGATATTTTGTTACCTCACTGCTTCCAGGACAGGAATGAAGATCAAGTGTTTCAAAAGTCTCAAAGGAAAATGTTCAATGACTAAAATATTTGGAGTCAATTGATTTCTATATTATTATACTGTAGTATGATCCAGAAATGAAATACAAATTAATTTCTGGGGAAAATCTAAACAGAGATTCTATTATGAGAACACTGCATTACAGTGATGTGTACCCAACTCAAAAAAATTATTAATTTTCATTAGAAGTTGCATTTTTGATGGAATTGTGTCCCAGTGGCTTTTTAGAGCCAACCTCTGTTATGTCATATTTACAGAGAGACAACAAATGAAGATTGAGTATTTTTTGAGTGTTGAAATGCCAGTGATTTTAACAGACATGCAAACACTGGAAGAAATATTTGGAGCAGCTATTAATATATGATTAACAAATAACTAGAATTAACAGTTGAGTAATATGAATGCATATTCAGATGTATTTATTTTTACACATTCATGGGATGTATTTGTACAAGGGACAGAACAACAGCAAGTTAAATGGTATTGATATAAACAGACTGTAAGCAAAGCAAGAGACACTTCAGGGTAACCCTCCCCATCATGAGGAGGAGGTTAAGAAGAAACAACTTTTATTCCCTGTCACTCATAATGATGAAAGCTCTTTTCTCTAAAGCACGCAATGCTGGCTGCCCTCACACAGACTCCTGGAATGAGAACAGCTGCTGTGAATAAGACAGGGTAAGATTTTTAGACCCTCAGGGAGGCATGTGCTAGGAAGCAGCAGTATTATACAGGGTGTATAATATAAATGAAAAAGCTCTGGTAGGGTGGAGTTCTGCCAACAAGCAGGAGCAAGAAAGAGATTACTGGCAGTGGGGTGGGGCAGGAACCCAGGCTATCAATAGAAATGGGAATGAGATATTAGAAGCCTGGAGAACTGGCTGGAGTTTGTCCAGACCTAACCCAGCATGCTTCACTGTCCTTACACCTTCTGTAGGTGCTGGGGCAGTAAACATGCCAGATGGAAAGGCAGAAAGGATTGGAGTCAAACACAGATATTGACTTAAAGGAGGTTTTATAACCATTTTCTTGGATAGCTGCTGTTCAGCTACCTTCCTGTGTCATTTGAGAAAGCTTGCAGAGTCAGTCCCTGAGACAGCAAACTGTGCTTCTCCTTTGGTTTGTGTTGGAAAAAGCCAGCACCATCCACTGTCTGCAATGTTTAGGAGACCAACAGTTGTGTACTTCCACAGCTCTTTAAAAGGATGAGTCTTTCCAGTGTGCTGTTATTTTAATTCATCAAATATAAGTACAGCTCTCAGGGAGCACCTGTATTTTGCATACAAAATAATGTCAAGTGTAACCTGCTAATATAACCACCACAACTCTCTTATTCATGCAATTTCTGCTTTGAACAGCCTAAGGATATGATAAAGAAAAATAAGGTTTCACAAGACTCATCATTTAACCAATGCTCCATCTGTTTATTTCATCTTATCTCTTTCCTATTTAAAAATGAAGTTCAGATGTTCTGTCTAAACACAACAAAAGGAGGTTAGAATTCCTAATTATCAGTAGTGATACACAATCTAAAATAAGTCCTGTAGCTCTGATATGCTCTGCAAGGTGAATGAGGGTAACTGAACAATAATAGAGAAAGAGGGATAAAAAAGTCTAAGGAGAAAAAAGAACCAAAACCAGTAATGCCAGCATAACTTTATATTCATTTACAAGTCAGGATCATATAAGAAGCAATTATTTTCACTACACTCAAAATCTTCATGTTGAAGATTACTTCAGTACAGGCTACAGAGTATTTAATAAAGAAAGGCTTGAAAGCCCACAGCGTATAGAAGGTTTTGTATGATCTGAAGAGACATGACAAACATGCTCATCAGGATTATTTTCACAAAAAACTAATTTTTTAAGCATATATGATGTGCCAAGTAAAAGCCTCTAATATCTTCCACCTTTCGTAGAAAATCTGGCTGATGTTCATGTCCTCTGTATATTCATTAATCCAGAGCTTTAAGACAGGAGGCAAAGGATATTGTAGCCATCTTCAAAGCTACAAGTCTGTATAGTTTTAATGGATGGTGGAGTTAGAGCTCAGACCTGCTCAAACATCATAAGCAGAACAACCAAAATACTGAACATAGCAAACAATTGTGCCTCTATTGACTGAAGACTATTGACATTTTTATAATTTTGTAAATTAAGCTGCTTAAACATATAAATCTGGACAAAAATAAATTTTATTATCAGCAACTATAGACATCACATTCATATGTACCAATATTTAAACGCATGCCCTTTTATTCTCAGGAAGGGTCTTTCTACAGCTTGATTTAAGCCTCAGATTGTTACTCCACCCCACTCACACAGCCTTGAGAGAGCAAACTGAAAGATACTGTGCCAGACAGAACAGAGCCACCCTGTCAAGGGGCAGAATTCTATTTCCTGGTGTCAAAACAAGGCAAAAACTAGAGGTCAGACAAGATGGGCCAGGCTGGTGCACACCAGGAGAAACGTGGTGCCACTCAGTACAGCTGGATTCCCCTGTGCCATCAGCTGGCTCCTTAGATATGAATTCCTACTGTTTTCTTGAGATCTTGGGATTGCTCTACACGGGTGGCCAGAGAAAGTGCTCCAGCCCTTCATGGGCCTGGCAAGAATTAAGGAGGCTTATAAATAACAGATATTTCGAGGTATATCAGGTTGCCTAACACACCTCTCTGCTGTCACACAGGACCAAACACACCTATGCCAGTCCGGAAAGTTATTGTTCCAACAGGAGAACCCATACTGAACATTCAACACAGGCATCCAATGCAGGGACAAACAACCTCCCACATTCCTGAAGTCTTACTCTGGCAGCTTTTCCTGTTGTAGGGCAAAATTTGTTTGCAGCTAGCTTCTGTGGATGAGCACTACTGAGGAACTGATTGTTATGATGCTTTTTCATACCATTCAGCATATCCAAGATATTTTAAAAATAGTGAGGATGCTTTTTATTGTGTTTCCAGCCTTTCCTCTGCTGCCATGAGGGTCAGAAACTGCTTGCATTTTCTAAGAGCAAGCAGAATGAAATTTAGTATATTTGCAAGAGTACCCGCTCACATGATTCCCTCTCCTGTATTTTGCCTTTTACAAGTAGTATATTACTTTAGTACAAGACAAGACAAAACCAAATCTGACATCATTTCAACATATACCAGCAGTATGTTAAACTAAAGCAAAGAACATTGCTGCTGTTTCAATAAGAAATTAATGAAGGCCCTTAGTTATTTTTTGTGAAAACTAGGCACCAGAAAAGCAATCACCAGAGTGATTTTCCTGCTTTAAAACAAATGAAATACACTATTATTTCCTGAGTATCCTACCAGCTTCTTGTACAGGAAAAAGAATCCAGTCCCACAGAAATTAGGCAGCGTTTCATATTTTGAGACAAAAATAAGTGAATTAATCACTGACTGTGAACCAGCTTGTGTATGTAATCAGTTCTAGTGGTCTACTGCTCTGCCTATACAGCTTTGGATGATGAACTTGCTACTTAGCTGCATTCAGGTTCTGCTCTCTCCTGTGCAAGCCAAAAGCCAGTCACTGCTGAGATAAAAACAGTCCTGTGGATTTTGAACTGAAACAAACACAACAGAGAGAGCAAAATGATTCCTTATACTGAAGCAGCCACTCCTTGCATGATCAGGTTAAAACCTAGGTGTGGTTTAACAACCTGTGTGTGCCTTTCCTGCCAGGAGCAGGAAACATGGCTAATGCAAAAGGAAAACATGGAAGATGGCAGGTTCTGGAAAATTGTCCATCTGCCTTTTCAAATGGTTCCAGCTTCTCATTCATACTAAACATAATTCTGAGCTGTGTTTCAAAAGCATTATTTAAACAAATTGTCTTAGGGAGTAGACATCCACTTTCCCAACCTCTGTTTGATGCCCTGCAGAGAAAATAGTTCAGTGCTACTGCCAGTTAGAAGAAGCAATGCCATAAAGGAAATAATGCACACTTTTAATATCCCAAACATCCTATTTTTCTGCAACTGTTTAAAATTTTAATATAAACTGCCGAAGATGCCCTGTATGTGTGGCTTGCTTTCCTGTGATCTCACCAGGTCCCTCTCATTATAATCACAGAAAAAGCAGTTTAACTGCTCTCAGTGAATTTCAGTTTCTTGGCCCCCACAGGCAGAGGAATCTATATATGCAGCAGCAAAAATGGCAAAGCACAGAATTCTATTTATCCAGGGCTGTTTGGCTGGAAGAAGGAGCTAAGTTTGATAATGAACTCCTGAGCCTGGTTATTTACAGGGTGCACACTACATGTCAGGCTCAATACATGACTAAAACTGTATGAACTGAAAAATTCAGTCCATTTGCCCTCTGTACTGAAACCATAGATGACTAACAATAACACTGAATGAAATATGCAGTGCTGATGCAGTCACAGCTGGAAAACTATGCCCTGTGATGAGCACAGACTGGTGGGTACTCAGGAGAAAGGGAAAAGATCATTAAAGAGATGGCACAATTGTCTTAGAAAGACTGGGAAAGCTAAGTGGCACTTGGCTCGGCTAGCATGGAACAGGGGCAAGTTTATTGAAAGCCCTCACTTGAACCATCCATTGTAAAAGGCCTTTGCTGGGAGGGTGTCTCGGGGCAGCAATGCTCCAGAGGCAGTTCCAGTCAGAGTATGTGTGGATCTTATTTCACAGACACCAGCAGATTTACTAGCAACAGTGTAAACTGATTTCTTCGGTAGTACTGTGAGAAAGAAAACATACCTAAGGAAAATGCTGAGAGTCTGAAATTTAATGTCACCTTTAAATTATCCAGGTCCAATTGATGAAATCTGGGAGAGCTCACTCAAACATCTGAGACATTGTTTTCTGGTGTGACTGAAACACTTACAGAAAAAAATGAAATTCACTTTCATGGATCTTCCAATGCCCAAATGTAAATAGTATTGGAGTTACTCAAAAATTTTCATGCTTCTGAAGAGGCTGCTATTTGCTGTTTTGCACAGAAAGGAATAAGGCAGATATCATCCAGTACAAGTGCTGTAGCCAAATACTGGAGTATTTAGGAAAAAAAGGGAACAATTTACAAGGAACTGACAGAAGTTCAACACCAACTACATTTTGGTAACAAGAAAAAAGGAGAAGACATCAATTCTACATAAGGGAAGTAAAGAGGCTAATTTATGACAGTAATTAAGTCTGAGAACAAATGCAATACACCTGAACTCCAAAGAAGGAGCAGCCCTACCCAAGATACCTTCAGGTAAGGTGTCACTGACTGCTGAACTGTGAAGGGAGCAGAGGTGCCAAGTTTATGTTCCAGTCAGTCTCTAGAAGACTCAGCCTGGCTTTGACCGCATCATTTTAAAAACAACCAAACCAAAACCATGGGTTCAGCTGGTCATCCACCTGAGCATTACCCTGTTTTTGAGGTGCAGCAACAGGGTTGGCCAATACTGGAATTTAATAATTGCCTTTTTCTTTCAGCATCTAGTCACAAGCATAAACGTCTAAAGCAATTCAGGAACAAAATTTCTCTTAACAAGGCAGTATTTGTCCCTTCAGTGCCATCATTAAAAACAAAGTACATAGCATGCAGAGCTCAGAGTAGGCATAGTTGCCAAAATAGAAAAAACTCGTGGGGAAGGGGCTTTACCCTGGGTTTTATGCAATCCCTATTGGTCAGGCCACATGGTCTGAGGCTAGTGGTATTTCTGCTACATTAATCAATATACATAGCATTCTGTAAGGGCCAGCTGTCATTGTGGGGCAGGTACACTGGGACAGCAGGATGCGTAACATCCTGAGGCAGGATTTGAGGCAGGGTTCGAGGCACTGTGCCAGAGTATGGCTAATACCCTCCCTTCAAAATCTGAGACAAAATGACTTTTCAAAGGTTACATGGTGGCAAGACAGCACTTGTGTTTAAGGACTGTCTCTCTGATCACATTTGGATTTATTTCCCCCTCCTGTCTCTATGCATTTACAACCTGTTAGTTCTTCCAAGTGCAATAAATGAGGCTTCCTTGCATGTGTTTTTTGTGTGCCACTCAGCTCTGACTAGTAGATATCGTTTCCCCTCCTTTTTGCCAACTTCATATCCCTCTTTCTCAGTTATGGTGCCTTTATACACAATGTCCTATTCATAAGTTTTCATCTTCAACATCTCACCAGAAGACAAAGAAATTTCTCACTTAATTTCTGTTTTGACAGTTCTTTCCCATCTTTCACTACAAGACCTTCACCTTTATTGCTGTTGAAATTCCTATTTGTTTGCCACTGGACAGATTCATTCAGTCAGTTAATATTGACTGACATCTGCAGAGCAGATAATCTTTATTTTTGAAGCGTGTATATATTATGCATAACTCATTCCATGTAATTATACAGAGTGCTCTCGTTTCTGGAAATGACTGCTCTTTGTGTTCTGTGTGGAAGTAATAAGATACATTACAACAGGTTTCACTGACTGCAGGAACAGCATGGTATACAATGTACTGATAAACTTACAAGAAATCCTTCTCAAGTGTTTTCTCATTTAAGTTACGGGGAAACAAGTTATGCAGACAGGAGAGGCTTGTTTCAGCACAGTGCCCAACTGATCTTGCTCCATTAAGAATGGAGGATTTTGCACTGTCTAGATCTCTCATGTCCTTTTCCCTATATTTCTTAACCTGTCCCCTCCAGTTGCCTGTCCAGCTTTGACCATTCAGTCACCTTACTCTTATCTTATGTACCCTTTTCCGTGTTCCCTATATAAGGGAACAACTTCTAAAATGTGCTCCATAAGAATATTTCCTAGTCTTTTTCCAGTAAAAAGGTCTCCAGGAAGAATTATGTTAGAAATTAATCAGCTGGTAAGCTATTGTTTTCCTTTGATGTTTTTAAAAAATAAAAAGCAGAATTAAAATGAGCTGTGAATTATGTCCTCCACAGGCAGGCTGCCTGCCAGAGGTTCGGCAGAAAGGTGTCGGGGCATCCTCCTCTTGTGGGCTCAGGGGCATGCTGGGAGGCCGAGCACAGGAACACCCAGCTGGGCACAGGCACAGCAGGAGCTGTGTGGCTGCAGGCGTGCTCACGCCATGCTGGCATGTCCCCAGGCCTTCTCATGTGGCTGGAGCAGCTCACAGCTCCAAGCCTCTGGCTGATTGCACGCCTGGCTCTCAGCTTGGACACCCTCTGCTAACAGCCTTGCCTTTCTCTTCCGGAGGAAAGTACTGGGATGCCTCAATTTCCCAACAGTAATGCTACTGTCCAGAGGGGATGATGCTGACAGTCTGAAATTGTGACAGCTTCATTCCCTCTCACTGCTAAAACTGTTTTGATCCTGCATCTATTTGGGGCTCTTACTGACAATACGCTTACTGTGCCAGATATTTTGCAGTGTCAAACAAGCAAGAAGTCCAGAAACATTACTAAGCAAATTCCATAAAACATGGAAATCATTCCTTTCACCATGTGCCAGGAACTTTTTTCTGGCTAACCCCAGCTTTGTACCAGATAACCCAAAGATTAATTCACAGAGCAATCCAAATTATTTTTTTCATCAATCTCTAGTCTGCTTTGGGAATACAATTGCTGTAAATCCTCAAACCTAACTCAGCAGTAAGAGCATATTGTCACCCATTGCTTCTATTCTCTTGCAGCCTTGACCTGCAAATATGATGATATTATCTTTTCCTCTAATTCCACTGCCATCCCTAAAATGTTCATGACTCCTCACTCTTTACACATGCAGCCCAGGCATATTTACAGACAAATCAAATATAAAAGTGCTTTGTTTTGAAAGCTGTGTTCTGTAAACTGTAGTTTTTCAAGAGTACACCATAAGAGTTCCGCCTGTCAGAATCAAGACTCATAATGCCTCAGCACAAAACACAACATCAATGCTGTTACAGGTAGATGCAGACCTTATTCAGCCAAGCAATCACATGGAAAAGTTGAAAAAGTCTTTGCTGAAGACAACTTAGTTGACATCCATGTCTTAATGAAACAAATTCACCAAACTGCAGTAAAATCATCTTTAATCTTTCTGCTCTCCTCAGCAATTCCACAAGTTATTACCTATGACAATTCACCTTAACCTACCCTTTACTATATAACCCCAAGGTGATAAAAATACCATGTTTCATATATATTTTTACTTGAGCAAGGCTTGGACTCTCATCTCTCCATCAGTTTCTCTAGATCTGACCAACTTAAAAATACAGGAAATGCATAGCAGAGAACCCCCACACAGCATTCTGCAGGGGAGGCAGGAAAGTGTCAAAAGGGAGACTAACACATTTGCCTAGAACACCATTTATGGAATGACATATTGATGTATTTGGATAGCAACGAATATCACACTCCATATAACTTCATCCTTACTATTCCCAAGAAATAAACAGATTTTCTGCAGTATTTGTACTGGTATAAAATAAACCATTTTTCATGTAGTATTCAAGGATCTGATAGGAGGTGTGTGAAGACAAAAATCTCCAAAAACTGACTTGTACCTGAAACCACCAGTAGAAACTATGAGAGTTACTCAATAAGCTTCTTGGTTAAACAAGACTTCCCTTTCAAAGTATCTTCTAAGCATTGCTTTCTTCATTCTTACTCGGCACAGATACCACAGATCCGTAATAAGCTGCAGAAACAAATCAGAAATCTTTCAGTTTTGTTTTTTGTTGTTTTTTTTTTTTCTTTTCTTTTCTTTAGAAAAGGCTCACCCCAGCCAGCTGTGTCCTCTTCCACAGAACAGCTTCTTTGCTCCCATTTGTCTCCAGAGACATACATGGACTCAAGCCAAAGCACAGATCCTCTGCTACCTTCTCCTCCCCCACCACAGAGAAAGCTAATCGACCTTTTCAGCCTCCTTTCTCTTTCAGCTCCACTGCCTTACCAGAATGCATTGGCTATTAGCCCATTTCCTGTTAGCCACAGCTTTATCTAGTGAATCTGCTCTATTTGAATACTTCAGGCATCCATTTGCTGCAAGACCTTGGGACATCCCTTTGGTCCAGACTCCAACTGCTACACACTACCTCCGAGTTAGTAGTGGCCGAAATGTGCAATTTGTGGCTCTAAACGACATCAGCATGAAGTTCAGAGCTAAATTGTAACCCTAAATGAATATGGTGTCCAGTCACAGGTTTTGGGGCTAAATATCAGAGATCATTTGATCACCTCCTTCGAAGTGCTGCATCTCTGCTAGATGCTATCAGAGAATGTGTCCACCCAAAGCAAGAACAACTGGAAACTTACCACTTTTTCCATGGCAATCTCCACTCATTCAGTGAGAGGAGGGGTGGTTGGTCCAGAGGTTATGGTGCTGGCTGGCAGGGTGTTAGGAAGCACCCAAAGAAGCCCTGGGTAAGTCAGTGGTCTGCACAGGTCTGATACCTCTGCCTCTGAATGGGGTAAGATGCCTTCCTCACAGCTGGGACATGAGTTGGAGCTGGGTTCATTCTCCTCAATTTACTAATCAAAAAGTGGAAGAAAGAGCAGCTTAGTTGTGATCTATAAATATGCTGATATTTACACTGGGTGCTCAGAAAGAACAGGAATTTTCATATTAAAAAATTCACATGTATCCAGTACCAGAGGGGAGGAATTAATTCATGTTTTGTGTTTACACAATGTTTAACACACCCGCCAAAACCTAAATGCAAATAAATTAAATGGATGAATGAAAATTAATACTCTAGAGAAAGATACAAAACTTAAATAACAGATAGTTTCAGGCCACAGGAGACCACTGAGGACCTTTCCCTAATGACCTCCTTCCCAGAGAGGATAATGCTGTTAATTATTTTTATAAAAAGGGAAAGAAACAGAGACAGAAGAAATTAAATCTAGATATAGCAGAACTCTTCGCAAGTCACACATATTTCATTATTTTCTCCAATAAGAAGCATCTCAAGTTTCTCTTTAAATGGGTCAGGAATGTCTTGGCTGCACCTGAATGTTTCAGTGACTATGAAGGCTTTAAAATCTGTGGTTAATCCTTAAAGAGAATCATGCAAAGTTAATTCATACTCTTGAATCGTTGTGTCTAAATTATTACATAGTATTAAATATTTGAGGTGAAAGATTTTCAAGGACTGTTCCAATTTTGGAGGAGTATTAGGCTGAATTCACTAGAAACCTTGTTGAGAGCAAATAATCTGCTTTCTGATTATGAACAAAGTATTCTTTTTTTTCTGTCAGCAGTTTTGTATTTTGCTGTTATCTCCAATTAGGCACATGCAAACACCTGCACATGGAACAACATTGAAATTAAGGAAGGGAAGTTAACACAAGTATGTCCGACAAACCCAAGTGCAATAGTTCAGTGTACAAAAAAAGTAAGTAGAAAATTAAGCATTTTTCTAAGTCTGAATAAGTGTAATTTAATGAAATTTACAAGAAGGCAAGGAACCAATGTTTTCCAACAGTCAGTGTAAAGCCACAACAAAGCCAGTTTCAGATGAACACAACATTCCTTTTGGGCTCTACCAATAATCTGTTTTTCATATGAACATTATCAAATGCTGAACAAGTAAGGGCAAATATATTTATCACTAAATTAAAGAAGAAACAAACTTCTAGGATCTATTATATTAAATGCAGGAGAATGTGATGAAAAGATTCTAACCGATATCCCTGCTTTTCCTGAATTTTCAATTTATCTAAAGCTACAGTATTTTAAAAAATCTCTGTAGTGTTTTACACTTGTAACACATGAAGTTGCTCATTTTATGCAACAAAATATTTATTCTAGAAGCCCTTTCAGAGAGATGTTAAACACAGTTGCTGTTCTCATTCTGGTAAACTTTAATTTCAGAAATAATTGAAATCTGAAATGGGTCCTTGAAATAAAAGGTGTTTGTATAAATATAAGGATGCAGTTACTGAGATAAGTAGAAATGCAAGAAATGTATGCACATAATGAATCTCCTGAAGGAAAGATATTCATCTTCTTCATCTTCTTCATCATCTTCTTCATCATCATCTTCTTCTTCTTCTTCTTCTTCTTCTTCTTCTTCTTCTTCTTCTTCTTCTTCTTCTTCTTCTTCTTCTTCTTCTTCTTCTTCTTCTTCTTCTTCTTCTTCTTCTTCTTCTTCTTCTTCTTCTTCTTCTTCTTCTTCTTCTTCTTCTTCTTCTTCTTTCTCTCCCCAGCTCCACAGTTTTTTTGCAAAAGAAACTCTCCCTTGTTCAAGTTTTAAGAGAATTTGAAGGTCTAAGCAGAAAGCTAAAAATTGTAAAGTTATTTCCCAAGTTATTCCATCACAGCTAGCAGTTTGTCAGGCAGTCACTCATCTACAACTAGATGACTAGAATCATGTAGATCACCCTACCTTAATATAATGAGCTTGAAACCAATAGACCCACAAACTACCTAGAAAACAGGTAAAAAGAATTTGCCTAGAGGCACCTCTCTAGCAAGAATTTTTGAAGGGTAGTATGAGCTTTCCCTGAAGTGTTGCAGTGAAGTCTGTGAAGGAGCACACAGTCTTTTGTAAAGGGATTTAAATAACACTGCTAACAGTGCCTAAAAAGTTTAGTTTTTCTCTGAGATCTAGGGATTAAAACAAGTTAAGGCATAATTTCAAGTTCACAGCTTGTTTGTTATCTCCTGTGCCTTCTCTGTATCAGCTAATTTCCACTTGAGTAGTACATCAGAACATCCCTCTGTTATTTTGACAAAATACACAGGGCAGGTACAGGAGTGCTGTCAGGCTTTTTTTTTTTTTTTTTTTTTGATGTCAGGGCAATTTGCTAAGCAGCTCATCTCATCAGTGGCACTGAACTTGCCTACAAGGCAATGCTGGTCCTTGCCTATGGCATTATTGTAGGTGCCTCGGGTACTGCTGGTTAGGTGCCAGATCATTTTCCCTTGACATTCCTTGCCTCATCATCAGATAAAGGATCCTCCTTCTTTGACTAAGCCTTTTGTGAATTCTGCTGCCTCAGGTTGACTCCACCTTCCTTCTCTTGTGCTAGAAGTGACTGTGAGTTGCACTCAGGCAGTTCCTCATGCTTGGCGCAGAAGGTCAGCCCTTGGCAAGTGGTCTGCAGCACAGAGATACAGACAGCTGGCACTGCTTTTCTGCACAGTAGCTGAATTTCATTTGGGCAGAGGCCATTATCTTCCTTTGCAAAAGCCTATTTGAGGGCTTTAAGCGAATATTTCCAGTTTGCACACCCAGAGGTTGTAATAGCTATGCTCTTCCTTATTATGGAAAACAAGCTCTCTCTGTTGGAGAACCATGTTCTTTACTAAGGTGAGAACCCACCTGGATGGCAAAATCTACAAAAAAAGGACATCGTAAGCATTCACGAGAGAGCAGCAACAACAATGCAGAAGCTGCACTTTTATCCTAGGTGGTAGTGTGTAATTTCAGAAAGCACTATTACCTCATGATATCTCTACTTTCATTGTGTATAATGATTAATGGTAATTGCTTTTGTACTTCAGTATTTCTCAGAGACCACTTTGGCTTCCAATGAATACATTAGTACCTCATTGCTGTAAACACCCTCCTCACAACTTGGCCTATAACACAGAATTAGATTACAAAGCAGTCAAGATGGATATTTTTTCTGTGTTTTGATTTTTCTGGGAGATAAGTTTTTTGCTCTGATGTGAAGGAGAAAATTGTTCAAGAGCTTCCACTTTAATCTAGCCATGAGTGGCATTCTAACTCATCCTAATGCATCTACCATTCTGATTCTCTGTTAGATTGGCTTAGTGTTG
The DNA here is from genome assembly GCF_017590055.1 of Onychostruthus taczanowskii. NCBI lineage: Eukaryota > Metazoa > Chordata > Aves > Passeriformes > Passeridae > Onychostruthus > Onychostruthus taczanowskii. Next base: position 709,873 of record NW_024505118.1, read on the forward strand.
GGACTGTGATCAAAGAATACATTTTCTTCTGCATTCTTAGGCTTTTGCAATAATGTAAAATCCTGGTTTGTGGGATAGAAAAATAAGAAAGATACCTTTTCTGGTTTTCACAGGAACCATTTTATACCAAGATACATCATCTCACTGTCCTCAAATATCCTTTATAGAACGACCCACATTAAAAAATCTTGCTTTTAGAAACTTCAGTTGGAGGGGCTTATGACTGTCACCCTTGCTCTCTCTTTTGCTTCCTCAATTCTCCTTTATTTTTAAATATTCTCTTACCCCCACTGTAAACTCAGTGTAAGGATAGGGAATTACAGCAATAGATTGCCTAGGGAGATGTTGGGGTCTCCCTCATTAGGGTTCTTTAAAAAAGATTTGGCAGTATCTGTCAGAAGTAATTTATGTGTTGCTTATCCTGCCTTAAGGCAGAAGGACACATGTTGTTATGACTGTCATGATAGGATTTCTGTACCTACACCACCTATTTATGAAAAGAGCAATCTCACATTTCTTTAGGTCAAAGAATTATGTTTGTGGTCTCTAAGACATTGCAGCAATTCACATTACTCTGCTACAGATAACACTAAAATCTTGGATAAAACAGTAAAGCAATTTTGTAAGAATTAATTTTGATAGCAACAACTGCATAAGGTTGAAATGCTCCTGTGCTCAAAGGAAGTGTTCAAAGTTAATGAACTATCCTAGTTTTATTTAAGACCATCTCAGACCTTATTTAAGGTTCTGCTAAAGGGCTAAAATGGGATTATATGAGTCTCAAGGTCTTCCTCTGATAATGTGATTTCCTTCTGTGTTAGCCCACAAAGGCCACCAAGCCATATGCCTCGTTCAAAATACTGCCGTGGGACTGATGGCTTATAATTGGTGTGGTGATCATGAGCAAGGTAAGGATTTCATATGAAACATGCTGGAGAATAATTACTGCTCTATAATGTCAGCTTGATGCTGTAGCATAGACACAATTTGTGTCAAATTAAATTCTAATCTTTCCATAGCAACCATATTATCAGAACCAGTTCTTGCTATTAAAAAATATTGACCCCATGGTCCCTGATAAACAAAACCAGTCTTCAATTCAGGAGAGAAAAACTGAGTTTCCATCTTCAAATTCCCTACTTGCTTCAAATCAAGACATTAACAGAGGGGTGTGACTCAGTGAAGTTGTTGGCTCATTGCACAGGAAATTATGTTTTGCTGCTGCTTTACCAAGAGCATTTCACACTGAAAAACTTGATGCAAGGCAAGTAAATAAATCTTGGTTTAGATAGCAAAATTCCTTACCTGAAATTTCTACTGAAGGCGGCAACAGACTCAGGCATTAGTGCTACACACACATACACTTTTACAGAAGAGATCTCCAGTTTGGGCCTCTAAGAAAGGGTTGGAGTTTTCCACAGCCCTGTGGAAAGCTTCTGTGTAACTCTCTCCACAGATGGAAAAACATCCCCATACAGCAAAGAAACAAGACCCTAGTAATGGCATTTTCAATCATAATGTCTAAAGTTATTCAGAGACTGAGATCTTGAAATTCTCAATATTAGGTGAGGCTAATATTATTATTAATCTGATAATATTAATTTGCTGAAGCAGAGACTCAGAATTAAGCACAAGTGATTTGCAACAATGATATCTTCAAAGCTTGTGTCTAGACTTTCAGTGGAGACTGAAGATTGAAATCAGAGATTTGTGCTGCTTTCTCCAACATGCACCTAAATGATAGCCAATTTGTTCTGTAATAACCCATGTTTCTTAATCGTCAACTTTCACATATTTCTTCTCTCTTGTTGTTACTTTTCATGTGAATAAATTCAGAAGGTCTCCCTTTGATTCTGTCTCAGGAGACAAAGAGCAACACACTGTCATTTTTCTGTGAAAGTGAATTCTTTCATGAACTCAAGGCAATTTCAGAGTTAAATTTAGGACCATAGTAATGAATATTCCCCAGTACTTCCAGTAATCCATGCATTTTCAATACCTGCTTTCATTTTATTTTTTCAGATCCAAAGCTAGATAGAGTGTATGGAATCCAATGTATCATGTTTGAAAGGTTGAAGGGCAGCTGGGATTTATTCCACAACAACTAATTGGGATCTCTGCTTTTGGACTTCACCTGCATCCTTCTGCCAATATAATTCTTTATGTCATACTGGTAAAGTCATCAGAATGTCAGGAGAGAATAATTTCCTTCCCCAAGATTAAAGCAGTGAACATATCAATTTAATCCAGAGTTTTGGGGGGACAGTCTATTAATCATCAACAAGGAAAAAGAGTTATGCACTAATGAGAGTTTTCTAATTGCTAAGCAAAAGATGGGAGGGGGGTGGGAAATGACTGTTCCAGTTTGGCAGGTTTGCAAATAACTCCTGATAAGAACAAACAAAATGTTTCTCCTGCTCCTATTATTGCTTCACTTCAACACATCAACCTTGCATTGTCAACAGGAATAATTCAGCTGAGCTTTAGAAGTGTGACTCTGAATCCATACAGCTACCAGGAAACCCTCTCCCTGTGCTTTATGACAGTAACCACATTGCTCTGGTGCTTTATCAGGGCGGTATCAGAGCCTTGAACTTTGAATCAAACAGATTTTTAGTGCTGTCTTCCCTGGAGCTGATGGCATCTTGCATTAGCTCCTTATTAATATTGCTCACAGAAGTCCTTCCCTCCCTCAGCTTCACAGCACTTTCACCCACTGACAGATCTACACCAGCAGAGTAAAAACCACCATTCTGCACAATAACATGCTAATCCCTGACAGACCCTCTTTCTCCACTCACTCACAGCAAAGTCTTCACAACAGCCTGAGTAGCCTTTGATGGGAAAAAAAATAGATTGGTTTTCGATTGTTTTCTGAGCCACTGTGTATTCCAAATTATGTATTGACAGACATTTTCATACCTGAGGATCCCATTCAACCATAAGCTACAATGATTTTTTTTTCCCTTAAAGGGCTTTCTGTATGTAGCAGAAGATAGGACTTTTAGAATTAGGAGGCAGCCTAGTGCTCATGAAAGTTACAGATCCATGGAGATGGTGTGAAACAGCCTGGCACTGTACAAGAGCACCAGCCTGCTGTGCTGCTGCATCTCAATTATGCTGCGTGACACACCTGCTGTCCTAGCCCTGCTTTTCCCTTGAGGCAAGCCTGCTAATGTGCTAATTTATATGGTGTATAACAGGGGATTTGGAACAGAGGCCTAAGGGACTCCTTTTCACCTGGTGCCTTATTAAGGATTTGAGCCCACTTTGCTAGAGATGAAAAGTCAGTGGGTATAAGACATTTGTGTCATTTAGTTCTCAATAGGTAGTCAGTTAGTGAATAATGGTCTTGCAATGACTTTGTTCAGGTCATTTCCTTTAACAGATGTTCCTTTGTGAAGCTGCTATCCCATAACAGTTTTTGTGTGTTTTCTTTGTGCATTAACTGTACACATTGAGGAGCTATTTATTCCTTTGTCATTAAACAAAATCAAATTAATTACACATTAATAATAAGAAGGCAACAAGTACATATTTTGCATTTCTACAATATTTCTGTAGATTGCATATTCTCCTACTTTCAGAAGTAAACTCTCTGCAGAAGAGAGAGCTATTACTGTTTTGTTAATGATAAGAGAGACAAAGAAAGGTTTGGCTGCAATTCTGAAAACTCCTAAACCTCTCCACAATCACAGACTCACAGAACAGCTGAAGCTGGCAGGCACCTAAAGATATTGTCTAGTCTAACTCTCCTACTGAAAAAAGGGTAAGGTGGAAAATGTCATTCAGGACCATTTCCAGTTGAGTTTTGAGTATCTCCAAGAATGGAGACTCCTCAATCTCTGGAAAATAGTGTACAATACCAATGGAAAAGCCTTTTTCTAATGTTTAAATGAAATTCCTTGTATTTCAATTTATGGCCATTGCTTTTTGCCCTTTCACTGAGCACCACTGAGAAGAGTTTGGCTCTGATTTCTTTTTTCCCCCTCCCAACAGGCATTTAAGCACATTGATTAAAATAAACGCAAGGTTAAAGAATATCAACTTTTACAGGCTCTCCTCACATAAAAGGTACTGCAGTACCTAAATAATTTTAGAGGACCTTCAGTATCTCTCTTGTACTGGGGAACTGAGAACCAGACACAGCAGTGCAAATGAGGTCTCACCAAGGCTGGGTAGGGGGAAAACATCACCTCCTTCAACCTGCTTGTGACAGTCTTCCTAATGCGGACACGCTGCTGGCTCACATTCACCTTGGTGCTCACCAGGCCCTCCAGGTCTTTATCTGCAAAGCTTCTTAAGCACATCTTCAGCACACACACACGTGATTATTACACTGACATGGGGTTATTATTCCAAAGGTGCAAAGCTGAACATCCTTTGCTTGAACTCTATGAGGTTCTTCTCTGCCCATTTCCCCAGCTTCTCGGGGTCCATCTGAATGGGAGACAACTATCTCATGTGCCAACACCTCCTCCTGGTTTTGTATTGTCAGCAGACTTGCTGAGCTTACACTCATTATCCAGGTGCTTAATGAAGTAATTGAGAAGCACTGGTCCCTGGGGCACAGTACCAGTGTCTGGTCTCTGGCTGTACTTCAAGCCACTGATCACAACCCTTTGAACCTCATATTTCAACTAGTTTTAGGAAGGATGGTCAGACATCACTCCCCCCTTCATATATCTGACAACTCCAAACACCTCTTTGTTCTTTTTATATTTGGAAATGGTTTCCAGAGCTATTTGCTACCTTATTATAAACTTTCAGGGACAGAGATGAGGCTGGATCCTCATTCTTGTAATTCATGAAGACTCAAGGGATATCTGCATTCTTCAGCCTTCAGGAATCTCACCAAATAGCCATAACTTTTCAAAGACTTTTGAAAGAGTGGCCTCACAATGGCATTGGACCACACTCTCAGCATTCACAGGCACATTTTCTCAGCTCCTATGGGCTTATGTATGTCCAAGTTGTTTAAATGTTCCCTAATCTGATCCTGCTTTAGCAGTAGTCTTCCTTGCTGCAGACTTCCTTAATGATTTCAACAATTTGGGATTCCTGAAGGCAAGACAAACAAAATATTGAACACCTCAGTATTTTCATATTCTTTGTCAAAAGGCCCTTTCCCTTTTAAGGCTGGGACCATGTTTTCTCTAGTTTTTATTTCACTGCTGATCTACTGGTAGAAGTTTTTCTTGTTGCTCTTCCTGTCCTTAATCAGATTAAATTCCATGTGAGCTTTAACATTTCTTATCCAAGTCCTGCATATTTGGACACTGTCTCTGTATTTTTCTCAAGGCCTCTTGTCCCTGCTTATACTTTATATATTCTGAAATGCTGCATATCATCATATCTCAAGGAATGGTGATAAGAACTAAAGGTATTTAGACAACTTCATTGGGCAGTTTCCTTAGCCACTTGGGATGGGATTTACTCCATCCAGTTTTAATGACCAGAAACACACATCCAGTCTTAATTAATTATCCCCTGATTAAACTCCAAGTGATGAATAATCTCTTGGATGTGACCATCTCTCCCTAATGAGTCTGACTATTTATATACTGTTTAGATTATGTGTCTAATTTTCAGATGACTAAAACAAAATCCATGCCTCAAATTCTACCATCCCTTATGAGCAGTCAGTAAAACATAAGTAGGTTCATATTTATATTTAAGTGTGTGTGCACTAACATGTACAGGAGCTGTAATACCAAATTCCAAGGTTCTTAATTCTATAAACTTTAAAAAAGTAAGACTGCAACCACAGTATACTGCTGTACTAGAGATGGAGACATATAGAGAGTTCTTCTGTTTCTTAAACAGAAAAAACATGACATTTCATAAAATTGCAACCATCCACTGTACAGGAGTAATTTTTGCTTTGTGGTGGTGAAGAATACAGAATATTCAAGCCAGTGAAAACAACAATGCCAGACAGGCTTGCTGTCAATGCATTATATGGACTTAGATATTTCAAACTTCTTGGAAGTAAGGCTGCTACATCTGCAGTGTTCACCTGGCTTAACGTTTAAATTCTTGCAACATAAAAAGCTGAGTGCTGCGTCTCTAGTTTTGTTTGCCCTTCATTTGCAACCTACTTTCCTAAGTCAAGAAAATCTCTGATAGAAATGCAGCTACACAGTTACACAAGAATGTTGCAGGCAAAGCTGGTTTAACTCTGGGAGCAGGTGTAAGAGCCTTCAGCAAATGCATTATTGGAATAGGCAGGATTTGCCAACAGCTCCATGGCTTTGAGAAGCTGTGTCACAGTGACACAGTGACCTTCAGAAAGTCGTGTGCTGAATCAGATGCAGAGCTCACACTGTACTATTGGGGTTTCAGCATCCACACCCTTCTGCTTCACCTCTGGCACAGACAAATACTTCTTTGCTTGTATCAGAAGGCCAGGGAACTACTTTTCACAGGGTTTCAGAGGTAACATTTAAATGTTTTTGGATTTAGTGATGTAAAAGTCAGTAAGAGACTGGGAAAAAACCCCATCACTGGACAGTGCACAGGACTGGAAGAGCTCAACATTTTGAGTCCAATATTATACTGGTGAAGGTTTGCTTAACAGCTCCTCAAGGGATAAGACATTTTTTATTGTTAAAAGAAATTGTCATGTTTCCTTCTTTGATATAAAGTTTGAATAACATGTAGTTGAAATAAAAATTTTATCAGTAGTGATTAAGTTATAATGAAACCACATTGAAAAAAGCCCTTCAAGTTATTCAGAATTCAGATGTGTCTGTCAGGATGTGAGAGGTAAGACACTTTCAAAATCCTAAGGCTTAGCACGAGTACAAGTGATCTGCATAGAAAATGAAGTATTTTCATTAACTATTGATTTTTGTTCTCTAAGGGCCATTAATGCTGTACATTTGGACAGTACAGGATGGTGCCAATAGTTTAAACAACCCAAGAACTTTCCTGAATAATCTCAATTTATATAATTTGCTCTCTCTTGGTTTGAACCCTGGGTGTAGCAACAGGCTTCAAAGCCCGCTGTTAAGTGCTAACATAAAGCCTTGCAGCTTGAGATTGTCTCTTCCAGATATTTTAAAAGTGTGAGCTTGACAAAGATCTTAATGGAGCTGGGGTTTTGCATTTGCCACATTCTCCTGTCTGGGAAGGCAGATAACACAGAAGTACAGCTCAAGCACCAGGCAGGGGCACAGCCGATTTCAGAGGAAATTGTAATAAATGATGGCTTTAGCTTATCATTCCCCACAGGCTGTTGTGCTTAGCTGCTGCTGTTCAGGTCTCAGGGTCTGTGAAATCATGACACTGCCGTGGTGACAGCCCATCATCTTGGTGACTGCCCGTCATCGCGGTGCGGGCGTTCGGCAGCAGCAGAACCTCACGCCTGCTGCGGTGATGCTTTGATGCTTGTCCTGAGCTGAGCTCCGGGCCCCAGAGCAGCAGCTGCAGCCCAGTGCGCTCTCAGCACCCCATGGGCAGGCCTGGGCTGAGCAGGGGCCCTGGGGCAGAGCTGTGAGCTCAGCTCAGTGAGCCAGCCCTGCCAGAAGGCATTGCCACCCTCCCTTTAGGCCCTGGGGAACAGTGGTCAGTAAGGAATGCTGGGATCCAGCTTAGGCTCTGAAGTGAAGTGACCATCCTTCTGCTACAATGAGACGAGAGAGGCAGGCTCCTGTGGGAGAGCTGGGGCAGGAGCAGAACTGAGTGCCCAAGGAGAAGCCTTTCCCTCCTCACTCACATCACAGCCTGGATTGCTGGCACGGCACCTTGGCTTGGTGAGCACAGTTAAGCTCACACCCCATTCAAGACCTAGTGCTGGTCTGCAGAGCAATTCGTTCACCCACTCAAGTTTCAGAAAAGCATTTGGAAACTTCTGTTTTCCTGTATTCTAGCAAGACAAGGAAGAAGAGATGAGTTTTCAGGGATTTTGCATAAAAGGACACAGAACTGAGGCAATGAAAGTGATATTTAGATAAAATGCCAAGCAGGCATGTAACCCTGAAAGCTGCTTTTCCCCATCTCAACTGGGTGTTAATGCTCAAATCCACGTTTGTGTTTTACAGACACTGGTTCATGCAATTACTCTTTTTACACAGGATCACAGAATGAAAGGTGAAGCACTTCAGTATCCCTGCATTTCTGTACATTGCATATCTCCAACTGGCTTTCAAACCAGCAGTAGTTTTGGATCTGATCTGGGGGTTTTGCTGCTCCCAAGGGAGGTAGCAGGGCTTGACCTACAATTGGGAATTTTATGCCCACAACTTGGCCCACAGCTTGGCCTCTGAAAATTAAAGACTGCAAAGCTGGGCTCCTCCCATCTCCTTTTATAAACTCTCTCTTTTCAATTCCCACTCAGTGAGCTTACCACTTTCTGTAAACTAAGATGTGATAAATATCCTGTAGCACAAAAGTTGAATTTTTAAATATCAGGCTGTCCAGATACTCAGAAGCAAATCCTATATATACTATCAACTAAAACACATTAATTCTGATGCTGGGTAACATCTTTTAGTGATCCCAGAGCATCTACCCATCACTATGCTTATAGCAGTTCAGGGAGGCCATTTAATAGGTCAGACAGATCATGTGTACTGGTATATGTTCTCTGGAATACAAAAGTAAAAATTATGTAGGCATGCAAGTTTACACCCAAAAAGGGAAGGACATCAAGGATGACAGCTAAAACCGGTAAGATAACACTGTCACTCCTGTACACACTATCTACTATTTTACACTGTCCTGCTCCCTACTTGTAATTTCTGCCTTTTTTGTTTCACATCTTGAAAATTATGGCTCCTTACACTAGATTTCTAATGAATTAAAGTGGGATCCAGATTATAAGCAATATCCAATACACATTGGTGCTGAAGCTGACCTCCACTCTGGCACTCTCTTAATACATTACCCCTAGTGTAACTTAAATCTGCTCTAAATTAAGCTGGCTGGGGGAGTTTGCAAAAAAAGTAATTCCCTACAGTAGACAAAACCAAAACATTGCTGCTGGCCAAACCACCCACATACCGTTTTTTCAAAGAAATTTTTTGTCTTGATGTCTTCTCTGAGAGACCAAGAAACAATTTACTTACATTTCCTAACTGTGTTTCCTTTGAGAGCATCATGATGTCTTATGTTGTACATAAGCACCTTCTGCACTAGGATATAATTCCATGCATTCTCCCCACTTCTCTCATCCATGCTGCAGGGCAATCATGGTGCTGGGACACAGCTTTAGCAGATGGCATTGCACCTCTGAGCTCTGCAAGCTGAGGTCACAAGATTCACAGAGTGTCAAGGTTGGAAGAGACCTTAAAGATCATGGAGTCCAACCCACGCCCTAACACCTCAACAAAACCATGGCACTGAGTGCCACATCCATTTTTTTCTTAAACACATCCAGGGAGGGTGACTCCACCACCTCACTGGGTGGTGTAAGGTCCCTTCCTTACACTTGCCCGCAGCTACATTTCTGTCTGTGCTGACACGTACATCTGCAAATGAAGAAAAGGAAAGCTTTTTATTCTTGAGTTTTGCTGCATATCTGCCTTAAAGTGATCTAAAGGAGTGGACATCATATCCTTTATAAGAATTAAAACAAAATAAAGTTACATTCTTCTACTTGTTGCTTTTCCCCCCCCCCCCCCTTTTTTCTTTTTTTTTTGATAATCCAAGAGTGTCAGTATTTATCTTCTTTATGCTTCTGCAGTTCCCATTAGATTGTCATTTCCTCCATCACTGCATTAAAGGACAGGATGGAAATCACTTTCTCTAAGGTATTTCTTCCTAGAGAGGTTAATTAAAAAGAACGATGGGCCAGATACTCCACTGCCTCCTGTTTTGCATAGTCATTTGCAGACTTGGATCCATTCACAACTCACACAGGGATTCACAGCTCCTCAGACATCCTCCAGTGTGGACCACCAGGCTGTATGAAAATATGGGGCAGGACAGAGGAGACAATTACTGAAGCAATGCTTAAATACTTAAAGATCACCTATAGTTGCCTGACTGACACAAAGGCATTGGCAGAGAGCCTGATCAAACAGCTCAGAGGAAGAGGGTATATGAGCTCATCAGGGGATTTCAACTTTTGGGATACTTAGCTCTTGTAAATTCATTTCACTGAGGAAAGGGACTGTGAATTTAAAATGTTCTGCCACAAAGACACAACCTACTTCTTCTAAATCTGCCCCTCAGATTACTAGGTAGAGCCAGAAAACACTACCAGCTCAGAATCCCTGTCTCATCTGATATCAGTACTAGCATATTCTGAAAATTTAAGTGTCCATACAGTTGACTGGCAATGGAAAATCAAAATAAAATCAATTTAACCAACCATGCTTATTTGGTTTCACTTGCATGCTTTCTCTGTCATTATTCCACTTGTCCAGCCATCCATAAATTTTCCGGTGAAACAAGACCTGAATTTTAAATGTAAGGTTCACATAGGAAAAAAAACAAAATAAAGAAAAACAACAAAGCACTACTTAAAGAAGGAATATAAAGGAAGCACGGGCCTGGGCTGGATAACATTTTCCATAAAGTGTATTTGCTAGAAAAGTTAAAAGTGTTTTTCAACTAACTTAAATATTTCCACAGTCAAGAGCCTGAAAGTCAAAATATTTTTCTTTAAAAATGATTTCTGATATATCAACCATATTGTAGTTTTTAGTTCACATCCTCATTTTTCTGAATTACCTGTGCAATCTAATTCTCATCATTACTAATGTGAAAATCACCCTGGAAGCTGTAGATTGGCCAGGGAATCTAGTTTAGAGAAGGCAAAGGAAGAGGAAGTACCCAGGAATACAACACCCAAGGTGTTCTGATACCTTTTTCAAATTGCGATGAAGAAAAACCGGTCAAACCTCAAAGGTCTAGGACACGAGTGTTCCCTTTCTCCTGTGGGTTTCTGTTTCTCCCACTGCCTCAGAAGCACTCTGTGAAAGCTCTTTAGAAATCCTACTCATTTAGCAGGAGCTATAATCAGTAATGGCACATTTTTCCATCTTCGTGGATGAGCAATGGGCTGCAGTAGAAGTGGGGGTGTGATTCCATTCTTGGTGTTGTTCTCACTGGCTCATCACTTTACACCTGCCAGAAAACTCAGGGAATTTCTCAAAGGGGTAATGCAAGGATTGGTTAATTTTATAAACCGCTTTATGACCACCATTACCTAGATGCTACAGAAACTGCACATAAAAGAGCTCAGCCTTGAATGAGAGGTGAGGTAAAAGGATAAAATAGGAGTGCTACAGGAGGAAAAACTATTAATAGAATGAATCTGATACACCATTGTCGGCACACACCTATTCATATTCTTCATTTCTCAGGGTGAGATTCTGTATCTCTTACTTCTGTGGGACAGCAAACATGGCTACACTGGGAAGCATAACTTCCTGAGAAAGCTGCAGCTTGCTGTGGGGGTATCAAGAGTCAGTCCCCCAAGAAGAGGTTTGTTTGTCATGATGAAAGAGTACCTTGTTTTCTCTGAGAGCAAGATACATTCTAGAGTGGAGTAGAAGCATAATCCTAAGTGAATGCAACCAGAGTTCAGCAGAATATGGTGCCAAGTGCATTTTCCAGAACAGGATCAACGAAAATATGAAAAATAAAATGCAATCACTAATACCACCTATCATTCTTTATTATTTAAAATCTTTCAGCGCCTGGAAGAAAAGAGATGAAATGGCAACGTTGCCACACTTACTGTTCCCAAGGAATTTCAGAACCATCGTTTCCGGATAAAAATGACTTTTTGTGAAGTCTGATGTATTTTAAAACACTTTGTAACAATTCATTGCATAATTCAAATGGCCCCTACACTACAAACAGCTAACATATTTATGCTGGCAGGACTGTCAGTGCATTTTTGTTATAAGAAGCTTGGAGGTCTGCTACAAATAATCTCCAAAGAGTAACTGTAATTAGTGGCTAAAGCTGGCATATTTCCTGATATCTGAAATTAGATCAGAGAGTTAGGCTGAGATGAAAAAGCCCTATTAACTCCCTAGGCTTCCAGTTTCTGTTTATTGGTGGAAATTAATGTTTTGAACTTTATCAACCATTATCTAAAGAAGTCTGGAGTCAGTGGTAACAGAGTGATTCAAGAGAGACTTTACTGCCAGGCCAGCTTCTATTGAAGTACCATAGGCACTACACATAAATATCCAGATGAAAACTTTATTTAATGGTTACATGAAGCTGAACAATAGTCAGGAAAGATGGTCGAGTGGCCAGCATGCCAAGCTGGCAATTATAAAGAGTGGGAGACATTCCTTGCTCCAAGGTACTATTTAATCATTTCTACATGACCTAGAAAAATTCTCTTTGGGGGAGGGTGAAAGTAGGAGAGATTAACCAAAGGTTGACTATAGTTAAGCAAATCTTTGTTTTTCCTACAGCTTGTGGAAACAGAGAGGCTCCTTCAGACAAAGCAACCCAGCTTTTTGGTGTTCAGTGGCTGGAGTTAGCCTTTGAAGAGATCCATTTGTCATTTGTAAAACAGAAATAGCACTGCTCCACCTCATGGGAACATTAGACAGACGGATACTTTCCTCTGCTTCCTACAGACCTCAATCCGCCCCAGACAGGCACATCAGAAGCAAACACCATAACTTTCTCCACATGGCTCTGCAGCTTCCCTGGGGCCTTTGGTGCTGAGATGGGGTTTTGCATTTCAGTTTGCCTTCCACACAACTTCAGCAACTCTAAGGTTTGCCACAGCTACATGTTCCTCTCCTCCTACACAGCTTGGAAAATATTAAAATGTATAAGCTCCTTTTAAACATCAGGATAGGGAAGGGTCAGGTAGAAACACAACAGAAAGGAAGGCACAAGGAATCATTCTCTTGGGAAGTTAATCTGAACCTCAGTTCTTAGAACTTCTAAACAAGGAAGATATTTGTCAAGTTGTATTTTGCTCTGCCAAACACATGGGAAAGGAAGCAATTTTTACATCCCGAGGTTAAGCACCGAAAACCAATGTAATTCTAGAGTTAATATGTAGACAAAGGAGGAAATGTTATTAGGTCTGGCTACTTTTGTTCAGACAGAGCAATAGAGAATTTAGGTTATCTCTTATTTCTGGTAATCAGCCTGAGCAGACAAATCAATGTCTTAAGCTCTTAATAGCTAGAGCAACAAATACTAAAGTTACAATTATGATTCAAAAGAAAGCTGTGGTTTAAAGCAATCCATTATCCCACCCAGTATGTGGAAATTTTCTACAAAATCCAACAAAAATTTACAACTTAAAATCTGCAGTGAAACTGAATCTTCACAGACAGAATTCTGAGGGTACCTTCACCCCCACCTCCACACCACAAAGTGCACCACCCAAACCCTTGCATTTACAACTTGCATTTACCCTTCTCCATCTTGCTCCACTCATACTAATGAGTGGTTTTTTACACTTTTTGAAGTGTAAAAAGAGGACATTTTCCTCCTGAAGAGGATAGACAGGATCTGTCTGAAAACATTTTAAGGGAAACAGGAAGAATCTACCTTCTTACGCCTGTGTTCACAGCAAAACCAACATAACTGAACCTCTGTCTCAGGAATGGATCCCATCCAAACCAAGAGCCCTTTGCTTAAAGCCTAACAATGGTTAAAAGCCAAGTTGGTGGCAGCCAAGGAGCCAGGGGTCAAAATTCAATTGAGTGTCATTTATTCTCCTGGCCACCCAAACACCATACTGGAGGGAGTGCAGGCAAAACCCAGTTGCGTACAACCAGAGTTGCAGTACTATCCCAAAGGTTCATTCCTAGGAAATTTAAGCAATTTTAGAAAATTTCTCTCAGTCCCTTCCAGCAAACAGCAGTGTATCACAGCAGGGGAAGCAGCAGGTGCATCCCTGAAGTCTCGTGTTTGAATATGTGCAGGGTGAACAAGGCAACAGGGCTGACTTCCAAGGCAGAAGTCTGCAGAAGCAGGCTCACTTCTTTCACCATAACATTATATAACTAGAGCAGAGCTACTTTATACTGCCAGCAGAGCAATGAGTGAATCAAATGAGCCTCCAGCAACTAACTGCCATAGGAATTTTAATGGCAGACTGCAGTACTTTGGAGAAAAGAGTTTATACAGTTCCTGTGAATTTCATATGTCTCTGTGGATGCTATCTGTACTCTATATTTTTGGGGAATTAAATAATCTATTGGGTAGGAAGACCTAGACACTGGCAGGGCTGCCCAGAAATGCGAGAACAAGCAATCAAGAATCCCTCCCCTGGTCTGCTGAAAGAAGCAATGGGCCTTCAGCCAACAGAATGTGTTTGTCTTTGGACATACTCTGCAAAAATACACTAAAGGTGAGGGCTTAAATACTCAGGCTGAGATAGTGTCAGTTAAAGCAGCAGTATTCTCCATTCAACCAAACTGTGATGGGGACCATTTAACAAAGGAGAATTCTTCAGCAAAAAGGAGTCAATTTCTTGCTAGAGGGCAACATGGAGAGGCTTAATCTCCCCTGCAAATTTAAACTAAACCTGGGGACAAGACCAGTCATTGGATGCTTAATATAGATTTGTAATCTGCATTTTAACCCTGTGGGTGTTTATTTTGCTAAACCTCTTCCTTTAGTATACTGTACTGCTGTCCCCAAAATATGTTATGAGGTGAGACCCACCAGCAAACTGTCGACAGTTTGGGAGACCCAAGAAACAACCTCAAGTTGAACAGAAGGCCTACAAGTTTCAGTGTCATGGGGATGTGTGATAAGGACACCTAGAACTATTAAAAAGATGTGTCTTTATGTAGAGACAGGAAATTAATGCCTACAGAATAATGTACTTTGAACTAATCACAACAGCCCAGAGAACATTAAAGAAAAACTATGAGACCTGTTTTTAACACAGATGATATATGCTTTTACTAAAGGACATGTTACTATTTTGAACTAGTTTTCCAGGTGCAGTTAATGAGCTCTGAGTTCAGCTCCATTTGTGAGAATACAAAGCAGCTCTTTATGATATCCCCACCCTAGAAATTGCCTCACTAAGGTCTATTCCCCACGGCTGCAGTAGCCCCAAGGGAATCTTCAGCTTACTGGACATTTTTGTTATTTGACCTCTAAGATTTAGTAGAGTGACATAGAGGAGATGTGACATCTCTAAGAAGTTAGCCCAGTATTTCCAGAACCAGGGTAGATTAATCAGGCCAGCCTGTACACTCTGTGCTGGGAAGGCTGCTCCACAATACTCCAAGACCTTTTCCTTGCTGAGTATTTCCTGATGTCTTGACAAAAAGCATGTCTACAACTCCAGCACAGTGGAAATGTTCCCAACAGCTTGTGGACATTGCATGCTCCATGTCCTGCCCATATTGCCCAGTCTGTGCAAGTGGAGCTTCCAGAGGAGCTCACACCCACTTGGGCACCTGCTCTCTTGGGTGTGCTCCAGTCCTTCTTACACTCAACTGTGCCAGTGGAAGGGAGTCTGGAGACCTCAGAGCTGCCCTAAAAACCAGTATAGCCTCAGCAGGCATGCCAATTTCTAAACTTCCCATGATGAGTCTGCTGGATTCTCTAACATGAAATACACAATAGCAATCAACTCCAAAGTGAGTGAGTGGCAAAGAGCCCCTTTGGCAAACGGGTGTTGCTTCTTCTCCGTTCACACACACCAACTTTCCATTAGTATATTCAGTTAGATAATGTTTATTCTGTTTTATAAATGGTTAGCTCTTCCCCAGCTCTAGACAGGATAGCTGTGTGTAGTGCTGCTGTTGTTTTAACATATACATTGTTATTTATTTATTATGGGAGCATTAGGAAATACACCTTGTGTGTGAAGGAGAAAAAAACTGAATCTCATGGTGGTTTTAAAGGAACATTGCTCCCCGCCTCTGGCAGCTGCACCAAGTATTCCTGAATCTGACTCTTCCATGAAGCTTATCTGAAAAACGATAGCACAGGCCTGGATCTAAAATTGTCATGGAACACGCAGAACAAAATTTTAGAGCACAGTGAAAGCACAAGTTAAGAAATTTTGTTGAAAATGCAACAAAACAGTTCAACAGATTTCAAGACCAGTAGATACCTCTGATCTTAAGTGCCATTGTAGTGTTTGAAGTGGGTGTGAATGTTGCTTCCAGCATGCAGGCTGTTATCTACATCTCTCTGAGTCTCCTGTTACTGAAGAGGGAGCACAGTGCATGCATGAACCTAGTTTGCCATCCTTCACCAATCTCAACAGAAATTACACAACTCTCTTATAGTGCTGTGCTGGCACATTACTCTGTGCAGTATAAAGAAAGAGCCTAAGTCCAAGTTATTATAGACTGCATTGAATAAAGATTCAGAGTACCTGAGACAAATTGAAGGAATAATGTGTAAGGATTGGAGAATATTGAAATTATTCTCTAAGGCACTCAAGGCTTTGGACTCAAGGGGAAAAAGAGATAGGGGAGCCATTTTATAGAAGGTGGTAATGAGAAATCACACATTAAATTATGGAAAGCTGTCCATTCTTTTTTTTCTGTACAAAGATTTGTTGGCCAGGCTCTGGAGAGTACTAAGGAGTCCCTAGAGACCAAGGAACAGCAGAGCTAGAGATGTGATATCGCCAGCACCAGTGTTTGCGCGAAAAAGCTTCATTGTCATGGATTGATGCAAGTGACACAATTGGATGATTTTTTAAATTTAATTTTTTAAAATGGAGAGAGTATTGCTTTTCATAAAAGCATTTTCCCCATGTTTCATTGCAGTGCTACAGATGAATAGAAGTAAGGTACATCATCTGCTGCTGGATCTCAGTTTTTTTGCAAAAAAATTATAAGAATCATCCCTCTGCCTGTAACACAGGTAGAAGTAAATTTCTCAGTTATTTATTTAAATCATGTAGACATCTGAAGAAAGGCATTGCCAAAAGAGGTTTCCACTTCTGTGCGCTAAATATTTTGACTATTCTTAAGCTTATCAGCAAATCCAAGGTCAAGATCAGCAGTCGCAAGTTCCACAGAGCAACACAAGCAGAAATTATGAACCATACCTTGTTGGACCTACTGGAGGTCAGGTCTGAATGAAGCATTTGCATTTGGCAAGAAATGTTTGTCAGTGACTTTGTAAACGTTTGTTTCAGCAGAATTTTCCATGCTGTTTTCATGATGGAATAGTCCCATTAACATAATCACTCAGTATCACTTTAGCTCATCCATTCTATACTACAGTATTTATGCTCCTGGATGATCCAAATGTGAATATGTAGCCAATCTCATTAACTTCTACATTTCATGAGATTCTGCATAAAACTAATGTCTCATACTGACATGGCCTTGAACAAATAAAGTGCAAGGGAAAAGATTGATGCTTTCTCTATGATTTAATACCACCCAAACTAGTGCAGCAGGTGGATTTACGGCTACCCTCATACACATGTATCCTAAGAAAGCACAGCAGCGAAGCTTCCAGTGTAAATGTAAAGTTTGTGGAATGCACTTAACAGACTGGCTTGGCCAGATGTTGAAACAACTTCATCGGCTTCTTTGCCTCAGTGCTAATGCACTTCTGATAAAATCCAGCACAAATGTAGAGTAAGACTTACCAAGTTCACTTAAGGTATGCTCTCCAGTTGACTTAACTCCTCCTTGAAAGATAAATTGTGTACATTAATCTCACCCCAAAATAGCAAAGTAGGATTCTAAGTTTGGTACTGCAATGGCTGTCAGAACACATCAGACCAGGTCACCTCAGAGTCAATGGAGACTAGAAGTGGTTTGTCAGTATATTTGAGAGAAAACAGTAAGAAAAGAGAATGCTAATAAATTTCTGTGGGCGCCTAAGAACCCTAACTCAGCTATAACCATTGTCTCTGGTTCAAGGATCCACTGTTGCAATCAAATATCTTTTCTGTTTTGTAGTGCAAATGTTAGGAGAGTAAATATTAAGAGCTATTAGGGACTCCATCCAACTGTATGGATCCTTCTATGGGGAAAAATCCTACTTTTGTCAGATTGCCTACTTTTGCTTCTGCTCCATGGCACAAATGTAATATGAAACAAACATAAAAAGGTCAAAGGACTGGACTGAATCTTTCTGACTGCCAAAGTACTTGCAACACACTGCAACATCTGTACTTTTGCTGGATCAAACCTCACCAATACTACAGAATTTGCTTCTGGAACTGGCTGAAAAGCACAGCCGATGTAGCCAGACTAGAACTCCAGATCATACTCCCAGAATGATTGGCATGTTGGCTCAGCTTTTTGACAGCAGTGCAGGAAACTGGTAATTATTTTTGTCATTAAAAGAAATACAGATGGTATATAGCTGGAGAACTGCTACCAAGTTCCTTCTAACCTGGCAGCCAGGAACCACCATATCCCCACAGCACTCAAAAATAATTTGTTGTCTATATTATCACAAGTCACATTCTGTCCCTTAAAAATTTTTATTCAAGGACTCCACAACTGATACAGCTAGGAAAATGCTAATTTTAGTGCAGCAAATAAACAGAGGTCTGATTCAGCTCTCCTCAATACTGGATGCAGAACAGGATGTTGCCATCAGAAAGATGAAAGGATACAACGAACACTGGACTGGCCTCCACTGGGAAATGGAGGGTAAGGAACTGGCCTGACCAGAGAGCCAGGCTGAGCCTCTTGGAATGTGTTGCTGGCAGTTTCTTATGTAGAGGAGAATTAAGAAGTTTTTACTGTGGTAGATTGACGCTGGCCAGGAGCCAAGCAACCACACAGCCTCTAACTCATCCCACCATGTTCATTGGGATGGGGGACAAAATAGGAAGAACAAAAGCCAGTGAACTCATAGGTTAAGTTAAAGACAGTAAAATAGCTGAAGGAAAGAATAAATTAAGAAGTAATTGAAAGGCAATAACTCACCAACTCCCACAAGCAGACTGATGGCCCAGCCAGTCCCTGAGCAATGGCCACCTGGGAAGAGAAAGCTCTCATCTCCTTCTTGCTCTACCCCTGCCTTTATTGCTGAACATGTTGTTATATGGTCAAGTTTTGACTTTGGTCAGTTCAGGTTGGCTGTTCTGCTGTGTCCCTTCCCAACCATCAGCCTACTCTTTGGTGGAGCAGGAGAACACAAGCCGTGACACTGTGCAAACACTGGTTAGCATAGCCAAAACACTGGTGGGTTATCAACAGTGTTTTAGCCACAAATTCTAAATGCAGAACCATAGAAGCTGATATGAAGAAAGTTATCTCCTGCCCAGCCAGACCCAATACATCAACTTAGGCAAAACCAATTCCCCAGGACTCCTCTTAACTTTTAGCTTGAATAAAAAAAAAGGAAGAAAATCAATGTCCTCCTTGGTAACACAGTGACTAAAGTTGTTTTCCAAACAAATGGGCAATTTGGGAATAATATTACCACACAATTCATCAGATTGGCATAGCATATTGAAGTGTTAATCCATCATTTCCTGATTGCATTAAGATATGCAGGAATTTGGGATCAGGCAGGAGTATGCTGTATACAATAATTGAGGATGTTTGGAACTGTATCCTCAACAAAATATCACTCACTCTAACTGGGACAATTGAGGACTATTGATTTATTCCTAACCAACATAATTTTTATACGTGGCTGCGTAAGATACATTATCTAGAGTGCAGGAGGCCTGGTTTGGCATTCCAGGCCTCTGGACTATGTCTCTTTTGGGACAAAGCAGTGTTACTTGCCAGTCAGTGTTGTATCATAACTACTCCTACATTAAATTGCACAGCATTATATAATAAAAATTCATCTGCACGTTTTACACTGGTTGTCACTTATTAACCAAATCATTTGAAACACCAGTGTAAAACCTGCTAAAATCAAGTAGTTATGGTTGTGGGATTAAAGTTCCTCAGACCAGGAATCCAGGACATCTAAAAGGAAATAAGGGTGCTGCATTAAATAATGGTGACTATGTGTGTGGAAGAGATAATTAAATAATGGGCTTCTGTTTCATCAGGCAGGATAATCAAAAACAAAGTCAAGGAATTCAGGTTCTGTAGATTGCTCAATGATGCAGGATCACAGCCATAGGTGGAAGGTGAAAAAATAGAAAATTTCCACAAGAAAAGATACAATTTCTGGTTGATACATATCTTAAAGTCATCAGAGTACCAAGAAGCTGAAAACAGACCATAAAACTGAACTTCACAGACAAACCACTTCTAGATGACAAACCAAGGACATTTTGATAGGAAAGTGCTTTTTGTTGTTTTTGACCACAAAAACAACATTTCTTCTCTAGTGCAGCCAACTCATGGCAAAACAAAGGCATTACAACTGCCCCAAAAGAAAATATTGAGGTCCCTCCTCCATTGCCTGGTGAGAACTCAGGTACTCATTTTTCTAATTTGAGATCTGTTGCAGTTTTACAGAGTAATCCTGTCCATATCCTTGCAGAGGAAAATCGAAGTGACAGACCCCTTCCCAGATCATCGTGGGGAATTTTGCAATCTGAAAAACATTTGAAACATACAAAAGCCATGGCATTCATCCCCAGCATGAATGATCTTCTTCATGGTGGCAATTTTTGCCCTTCTCCTGGGGCAAAAAGGAAGGAGGGTGTCAACACAGCTGCTCTTGACACAACATTTTATAATGGAGTCCATTGCTCTTCTTGATTCTGGGGTAAGATTCGCTGAAGGACCTGGGGACTGAGGTATGCCCAGAATCATCTGGAGAACATTTAAATCTCTGTGCATGACACATAAAAAGCATCATAAGAGAAGGGCTAGTAGATCCTGGGTGGATCCAAGGAACACAACCTTTTACACTGGGAAAACTACAGGACCAGTTGTTTTTCTTGGAGTGGTGATGACATCGATTAAAGAAGGAGGAGGTTGGTTCAGTGCTCAGTGTGTGGGCTTGCAAGGATGTTCTTTCCACTTATCCTTGTCCCAGAAATGCAGGCTCCAAGAAAGAAATAGAGAATGCCTGGAGGAAATAGAGAAAAGCTTTCGCTCCCCTTGTATACAGTATTAAAAATGTTGTGAAGTATTAATTCTGCTGGTCTTAAACTTAACAAGTATCATAAAGATTAAGAAAACCATTTTTGGTTGAAGGAAATCAACAATGCATTCTTCAGTTCTTTATTCAAAGTCAATGTTGAAGACAAAACCTTGGAAAAGTAAGCAGGGCATCTCACCAGCTCAACTGAATAAAAGATCAGTACAGGAAAAACTGTGTGAAGTAATTATCCACCAGAACTCAATCTGCATTCAGACTCAATTTACAGATGAATGAATGATGGAAACCAGCTTAGGGCAAGCAAGCTCCAATCACCATCATAATTATCATATGAGAAAATACCACCACAGCACTTAAAATACTCACTAAAAATAACACTTTGGGCCCAATTTTTCCTTTACAATAATTTTGTGTTTATGCAATTTCAGTTTGTGAAAGATGTATTGAGTTTCATGACCACCTACAAAGAAAACAGTATCTTATTTGAAGGACATACTTGCATTTTAAGATCCAGGAATTCCAATGCTGACCCATCACAAGACAACTGATTTGCTCTTGAAAATGTATTTAAACAAAGGGAAGTATTCCTTTGTCTACTCTCTATGATGTTATTAAATTTTAAAATCTAGCAAAATCTCTAGCAAAATCATAATCATGTACATGCATTTTTAAATTATAATTAATATATCTGTTATTTTGGATCTGAAAGGATCCAGAAACACATATGGGGCTGTCTAAAGCTGGAGAGATTAAAACACAATATATAATGCAGGTGACTGATTCAAAATATTTAATACAAGGGAAGTTTTGTTGATAGCAAAGTCAGGTCTGCCGTAACTGGTAACAGACATGGCAGAACAGAATGGGTTCCAAATTTGAGGCAGCATTTATCAGGGAAAACTGAACTTCTGGTCCCTGGGATTGGAACATGGGACAAGCCAACTACTGAAATGGCCAGACTAATCTAGCAGTGTTGTCATTAAATACAGACCAAAACAATTTTTTTCCCTTGTAACTCTAGAACATGTACCACGTAGTTCTTAATGAAAATTCCACACATGGAGTTTGCTATATTGCTGCATCTGACTTAACTGGCACCTGACTAAATATTCAGAACACATGCCTTTGCATATAAATGGTAGAACTGATGTAATGAAACAGTCCAACTTACAGATGCAGGCATACTGAAAAACTCATTTATATAGACATACTTCTCCCCCAGACTGCACAACATATTCAGTATTTATGATGAGCATTGCTCAGACAGCGTTCCTGAGTGGTCCCAGTAACTCTCATCGTGTGCTCGTAGCTGCCACAGAGCCATCTGCTTCCTGACCAAATGATTCCCAGGCCACAGGCAGCCCCCCATGCTCTGATTAAAACACAGAAATATTCACACCAGCATTCACAGATGGATATATGTTGGCAGGAGTATCTATAACACTTCCCTTCCTCGAACTAAAGCTTTTTAGGAAATAAATCTGTTGTGGTAAGAGAAAAAGGGTCAGGCATTCTGTAAAGTAATTTATGTGAGTGTATACTTGAAAACCTTCAATTTTTAAAAATGATACTCACCCACCTTTAATCACAGTCATTCCACTTAAAAGTGAGAAAAAATAATCACCGTAAAACCTTCTTTTCACATAACTCTCTATCACATCTGTCACTCCCAGGGCTTTTCCACCTAATCACTCTCAAACCATGACATTCTCAAACAATCATAAAACCTAAACAAACAGAGATAATCTATTGAAATTTTAAAAGGCTGCAATGTCATAGCAGGCCTGTACAGATCTAATACCATAGTGATGTTAAAAGCTGAGTTCATCCAAGGCCCCCAAGCCTGTTTATTTGTAACAGTTGTCCATTGCATTTCACATCTCTTTGGTTCTTCCTTTATTTGTGTGTCAAATGCCTTTGATGAAAGAGATAATGAAATATTTCCAAAGCTACTTGTGGTTAATATTATGGTTTTATTAAAGTAAATAATGCAATAACAAAGTTCAACTGTCAGATTACCCTGCACCCCACTTTTCTGTCTCTTTCCTTTTAATTGAAAAACAAAACAGGGAGAGGACCTAGTTTCACCTTTGCCCTTGAAAATCAGGTGTACAGTGTGCTTTGAATTCAGTTTGCACTCACAGCACACATGTACACAGCTGTCATCCCACTTCCATAGCAAAAGCAGACTAAGCTCAGAGCAGCAAGTGCCCATGACCTTGAGAATTATCAGTACTGATACAACACTTAGTGTGTAGGCACGTGCAGGAAGTTAAAACATTGGAGTCTGTTCCTCACAGTTATTGTTGTATCTTCTGGAAAACCCAAAGAACACTATTTTTAAAACTGTATAGCTTCAGGGTCAAAATGTACTTGCAGAAAACTCTTAACTAATGATTCTACTCTCTTGCAGGTACTTAATATTTTGGTGGGTTTCTTTCACTGAGAAAAGACTTGGAAAAGACAGGAGAAGACTTGGAAATTATATAATTTATGATATCTGCATAAAATCATAATCAGATATACAATGAAGAGTATGGTGGTTAATATATGCACTAAAAAAATTGAAGTTTCAGCTCCCAGGCAGGTCTGTGCTCAGTAATAAGTTCTTAAAAAAAGGAGCTTGTAGCTGGTGTAGATGAAATTCAAGCAAGCCTTTTTCAAATTTTCATGCTTCCCTTTCAGAACCGTTTCTATATGCTTGGGGCCAAACAATATTTTAAAAATTAAATCTTAACAAGTAAAAGCACTCTTGCCTTCAAGAAGACAGTGAAGGGAAAGGAAGGTACATATTCACACGAAGCACAGGGGTGTGTCCAGCCAAAGTTCAGGACTGGTCTTGGTTCTCTCTAAATTTCAGCTTATCCTGGCTTCTTTGTGTTTATTAACAGCCCCACTGTTATTGTGTTATTAACAGCCCCAGATGTTAATAAGGCAGAGAATATCCTTGAAATAAATGAGCTACAGTACTGTAGCTCTTCCAGTTTTATTACAGAATTGTATATTAAATGTTTCTCTTTATGCTGCACATCCTGAGAGGATAAGGGAATGATAAGGCAAAGTTTCCCACTTCCATTAGAAACCACTTCTTTTTACCATCCATGGTTTCAGAGAAAATGGTCTCACAAATGTATTTCAAAAACACCCTATAGATTGAGAAACTGGGGAGGAAGGCAATCCAAAGGGTTTTATTGTATATAACCTCAAAGTACAGGCTGGTGGCAGGGATGGGGGAGAGAAGCATTTCACAGTGTGACAAGTGATGGAACTGGCAGTGTGACCTGACTTGAAGATTGCCTGCAAACAACAACCTTCATTTCATGTGCTGTTATTTCTGATGCAAAGGATGATACTTCAGGTGACAACACTACTTATGATGCCACTCAGACAGAAGAGAGGGGACTGCTCACATCAGTTAGATTTACATCAGGCATGGTTGGTATCATCCAAACTACCTGTACATCATTCATGGTGGTTCAGGCTACCAAAGGGAACTCAAAAAGCTAAAATTTAAAACTCCAAACCTTTTGTGCTGTACAGCAGGGTTATGGCAATGTGTAATTCCTTCTGTTTAGAGAGAGAACTCAACTTTCATAAGCCTGGGAAAACAATAAAGCAGAAGTGTTCCAAATAGATGTTATAGAAAAATGCTCAAAGACAGTGCAGAAAAGAGACAAAGAAGGGTCAGATGGTTGTGATGGGTAATTCAGTCTCTCTGTATACAGAGGTGTTATTTGCTAGCAATAGCTTTATTAATGGCACTATCAATCTCTCATTCAACATAAAAAAGTATTTTTTGCCACAATTTCCCACTCTCTCTGCTGAGATATATCAGGGGAAGCTGTATAAGTGACTGGCATGCTAAATTTGGCTGTCACACTGACATGCTTGGCACAGGATGAAATGTCTGTGCTAGAAGCTGCAGAAGCTGCAAGTGGAGTTGTGTTCACATCACCAACAGATGAAGCAGAGCTGAGAGCAAGGCTGAATCAAGCTGAACCTGCTCTGCTGGACTTGCTCACTTAGTCCCAGAAGCAGTGCTGGTCAGGGACAGCAGCAGAGGTGTAAAAAAGCACTGGTACCATTATGGGGAGGCATGTCGTATGGGAGGGAAAGGACCAGGGGAGGTAAGAAGGCAGCAGGAGCCACTTCAGACAGCAGGAGTGGGACACTGCCTTGAAGAGAGCAAGCATGAACAGAGCAGAAAGTTGAGGCAGCCACATCTGTGGGTGTTGCTCTAAGGGGTTTGGGAAGCTGCAGTCAATCCATTTATCCCATCAGCTGCTATTGCTGTCAGAGCCACACTGAGGGTAGCGACGGTGGAGAGTTTGGGTGGGAGTTTGCCGGTATGGACACAGCCCACAGCTCTGTCATCTCTCTACAATGAAGCATTTCACTGATGCCAAGATAGTTCAAAGAACACATACTCTGAAACCAGGAGTCCCAGCTGTGTTTTCCAGCAAACTGCCCCACGAGCAACACTCACTCACAATTAGTTATGGTGGCAGCCAGCATTGCATTGCACCTAGTGAGACATGTACAGTAACTGAATGTGACATGCCACGATAACAATAGATCAAACCAGGGCATTCCAGAAGAAAAAGTGCTCCAATATGAGGGGCTTAAAGAGGCACTAAAGAATTTATGGAGAATGAAATGCAACTTCAGGAAAGGTGACGAAATTATCAGCCTCACCAAGAGCAAACACAGAGCCAAATGGAAGGATCATATTAGCCTGTGCTACTGACAGACAGTCTTGCTGGGAGTCTCAATACATTCGTCTTCTTAATTGAAGCTGAGCTGACCTGATTTTATCACATTAATACTCCCAGACAAAAAAAAAAAAAAAAAAAAAAAAGAAAAAAAAAGAAAAATTTTACACTTTTTTAAGTGATTGAGATTTTTTACATGAAGAATTATTGGTAATTGAAATTAGTGAGTAGAATCTGGTTGAAGTTTTTAATCAGAACTTTCTTTTATATTTTTTCATATAGATATAAATTTTTAAAAGATGTTTAATTTCCTTTAAACGTTTTCAAATTTTCACACACATAATAAAAAAATAAAATATTTCAGAGAGGAAAAAAAGGGTTCTTTCCTTCACAAACCCTCAGCTGTGTTTTCAGTGAAAGGCCAGAAATGCTTTCTGGATTAAATACAACTCTGCCCTTCCTTCCTCACCATCCCTTACTGCTTTGCTTCAAGTTGCCCTGCTACTAGAAGGGCAAGAGTCTCATTCAGTGATGGTTGACTTGACTTTAAGGAGAGCTGAAAGCACTCAGTTCTCTGTGGAAATGAGTCAATGCCTCTCAGTGTAAGTGGAGTGGAGCGATGCCTTTATTCCAGCTTGCTGCCTGCAGGGAGGAGGATGCATGGCCAGCAGCACTGGGTGACTGCTGTTCATTTTCTGCATGAGGAGCAGTAGCATTACAGAGTCTCTGGCTTGAACTGGGCAACAGAGTGGTTTTTTCTGATGTAAGACTGGTCTGGTAGGACTCAGCCACCAACCAACTCAATCCCCTGCCAGGCTCCTTGGCTCAGGGCTGGCAAAAGCAACCCGAGCTTTTGGCACAGATAAATGTTCCCCTGCAACTCAGCAGAATCAGGTTCCATTCCTCCCCTACAGAAGGCTTCCTTAGAGTCCCCAAGAAAGTCACATAAGGACAGAGTTTTAAATGCATTTAAATTTTTACAATTGTAATGCTTTTCTATATGATACCAACTGCCCTTGGACCGATCAATGCACTAAGAAAGATAGTGCTTACACCAGCAATGCAAGGGAGGGCAAAATGTGTGACCAAGACAAATGCATACAAATTATGAGGTATTCAAATAATGCACAACACAGGCCATAGAAAGCACAGCAGGTTCTGTTCTGTAATTCAGGCCCTTTCTATAGAACAACTACAGTATTTTAATTTTAAAAAATATATATTTTAAGTATGTAAACATCTTTACCTTCTTCCTATATGTTTGCACCTTCTGTTTGGGGTTCCTTCTCCTCCACTGCAATAATCTGAGTCTCACACATAATTTCTGCCAGGAAAGAAATGTCATATGCTGTGGATTATCTGTAAATACAGGAATGCATATTGGCAGAGCAGTGTGTTTGTGCTAAATGATTAGTAAGCTTATGCAATTGCCAAATTTTCCTCTCATTTCCCATACTCCAGGAAGCATTTGGATAGATTTCCTCTTTGCTGATGCCAGTTTATAAGGACTTAATTACCTTTAAGACAATTTCAAATTTGCCTGAAATGGGAGAGATGTCTCTAAACCACAACCCTCTGGGCCTAAATCATTTAACAAGGGGTTAGATAGTACCCACTGCTATGTCTGATATACAAATGCACTGTGTTACATTTTGAGAGCTATGCAGACCAGAAAAGAGGAAAGGAAAGCCATCCCAAGCCAGCACATCCCATCCCATGTAAGTCCATAGAAGTGCTAGCTTTTGGCTGTCAAAATGTCTCAACAAAATTTTCCTCTTCAACATGAAATATTACAACACAACCAGAATACACACAAGAATAGAACCGCATGTTTTCACAGAAACCCAAGATATTATTTGAGACGAACTGAGCCTCCCCCTTTTAGTCTCAGTGTCACAGGTACTTCCAAACAACCTAAATTAATTAATTTAGGGAGGAGATATGTACATTGGGACTGCACAGACTCTCCTCTCTCACATTACATGGAGTGCACAGCAATAACGTGGAAGAGGGACAGAAGAGCACAAAGAAAAATTGTTCAGTCCTTCCATGGTCTGTTCAGTATTTTCTGGAAGTTACTGAGAGCCTGAACCTAGCCTTGGCCCTGACAGCAAAAGGAAGGCATCAAGGGAGATGACATACAAAAAGGAGAATTACTGGGTAGTAGAGCAGTAGCAGGTACTCAGAAAGAATATGGAGTACAAGGATGTTCTTCTCTCATTAAGAAAATCACATGTTTGAAAGAAGCCTAAGGAGGACACTATCAATTTTGAGTTGGCACAGGCAATCTCTCTCAAAAGGAGGATTGCTTCAGCTCTCACAGAAGCACAGAGTTTGGCATTAAATGAATGCTTCCATTCTCTTCTACTGTAGAGAAGCTGGGATGTCCTCTCTTGGAGGGCAAACCCTTGAAGTTTCCTCAGTGCTCACCTGGATCCTTGAGCTTACACAGGCCTCCTGCACAGCAACACCATCCATTTAATTCAGCTGTAGCACGTAAGGCTCCCACTGGGGCCAAGGCCACTCAGTGCATTGCAGGAGGCAGTCAGGAGCTTTTCCAGCCCAGCTTCCATTCCAGGCTAATAAAAAACCAACTGCTCGAGCACAGCTGCAGCAGCAGGGTCCCTTTTACTGAGCTTGCCTCTGATATGCCAAGCCCTGCTGAGCCTGTGGAAATCAGGTTTACAATAGCAACTGCAGCCATTAGCTTCCTCTTTTGTGACTCCCAGCATTATTATGCTGTTTGCGAACTTCAGTTTAAATGACCAGACTATCGGCTGGGAGAGATGAGACAGCAGAAAAGCACATACACACTGACACACAAAGTGTAACAAACCCCAATGGCAAGGTTGTGCTAATAGCTTGTTATTTAGTGACATAAAATCACTCCTAAGATAATACAAGCAGCCTAAACCTCTAGCAGCCCTTTGACAGAGATGACAGACACACTCAAAAAAAAAAAAAAAGCCTCTTTCACAACATTCCACAGGGCAGCTAAACACACATGGGAAACAAAACAAACTCTAAAAAAAAAAGTACCTTTCTGCCAAAAAAATAGGCCTCTTTTGCTCATGTATGATGCACAGGGAGAGGGTAAAGCACTCTTCTCACAGAGGAAAAAGACTGAAGTGGCCTTTGGAAAAGTTTTGCTTTAAGTTGGAATTCTAAAAGTGGCACTTGGAAGAAGTTGTTCTTTGTACCCTTCCCTGTGCCTCAGAGGAGAGCCTGCTGCTTTCAGCCCAAGTCTCGACCAGGACATCAGGAAGCACAGCAGCAAAAATGAAACTGAATACATGTATCTAAAAGTTTTGTTTCACATTTGAAAACTGAACAGAGTATGGTCATGTAATGTTAACTGGTATGATTGTACTTTTATTATTTTCTAGTGTGGACACAGGTTTAGTGCTCCAAAGGAATGTAGCAGACCTCTGTGCATATGGAAATAGAGTCTGTGTGGAGGATGCACAGCATGCTGAGGCAGTTAATGTCCAGACTGGCTTATTATTTTAGGCATCAAATTGTGTTTATGTGGCCCTAACTGCATGCAGAGCTAGTGCAGATGTGGAAAGAGCTTGGTAATGTCCATGTGAAAAGGCACCTGAAAACACGTGGAGCACCCTGCAGACGTGCTGTGCTGCTCTGTGTGGAGCCAGCTCAGGCTCAGAGCTGGTCCTGGCTGACTCCATGCGGCTCTCCATACAACGCTCTCCAGCATGCACAGGGTGGATTGCCACGTGTGCAGCCCCACCTCTGCATCACCATTGTTTTCAAGGACAAAAGCTGCCTCCAGGCATCATAAACCCTTACAGATGGGAGAACACTGAGTAGTACAAGGACACCAGAGCTGGTTTGCATGAGTCCCCCTTCATTCAGAAACAAGAGTACCAAAAATTCCATGACCCAGGATGTTCTTGCTCCCCATTGCTGCATATGATGACAACCATGCAGAAGACGGAGATGTCATTAATCCACACATATCCATGCTAACAGTGCAGCTGCTGAAGAGACACAAGCAATGCTGTCAGAGGAGCTCAGTTAATTTACATCATCCTAGGTTCATTATCCTAGGGAATACACTAGAGAGGGGTGGCAGGGATGATTGCAGTCACAACCAATCTGTTCCCACGGAGCCAAAGTACAATTTCTGATTTAGCAGGGTCAATAACCAACTGACCCACTTATACCCCTGTTTAAAAGAGTTTGGTTTTGCAAGCAAGGGAGAGAGACAGACCAGCATACACCACAATTCACTTTATGACTGCTAATTGTCTTGGATGACTATTTATTTATATAAATAATTTACTTGTGTATCCCACCAGGAAGGCACCTGAGCCCCACATCATCTGCTAATGCTGGCTTTAATGATCCACATCCAGCACATGGGTACCACCATTCCCATCCTGATCCCCTATCCCTCCAAAAAGGCCCTCACCCATCTGTGAAGGAAAGATTAAACAATCAAGGACTAACAATGGCAACCTATCAGTCTGAAACTAGTTCTTGTGGGATCTGACAGGCTTCCCCAGGGTGCGCACTCTGCAGATGAGGCCTCGCTAGAGAGACCTACTGTTCCTGGCTGCTAATGCAGGTGGCTGAATTTATTTGTAGTTAAACTGTTGGTCCAGTCGACTTCGACTCTTTCAATCCTTGAAAAGTAAAATGTCTAGGGTTACATTTGTGAATGAGCCTATTATGAATGATAGACTCATTCACAAATGTAACCCCAGACATTTTACTCTTCAAGGATTGAAAGATTTCAGTAGGCAACAAACCTATTTTGATTCATGAACCTAAGGGGATGTTTTACTGTGGCTTTAGAGCTCATTCCTGTAAAGTTAACCACAATTATGTATCTTTTGTACGGAGATGAACCTAAGTCTCAGTAAAAACCTCAACTTTGAAAGCTTTAAAAACTTCCAAATTAGGCTGAAATCTAACCTTGTAAAGATGTGTATTTAAACCAGGTACTTTTCAATGCACCACAAGTAACAGATGTTTTTGACTGATGTGTTTCTATCTTCTCTTAGTACCAGGACAGGCACCATGAGCTTTGAATACAAAAGTAAAGATTTTATTTTCATCAGGAATATGACAGCTGCTTCATACACATTGCCTAACATATAATTTTAAAGGAAAACTATGAAAATTGAAATACTGAAAGTTTGTCAAAATGTAGTTTGACTCCATCTGAAAAGCGTATATTTGTTTCCAATGCATGTCCCAAAAATTCTGTATCACACAGCCCAGTACTCCAGGAATGGCACTTTAATTTTCATAACACATTACCCTCTATTAGTGAGACATTTGTGCTACACCATACTTTATTATCTCAGACTCTAAATACTACATCATTCTCTAAGGGCCTGTTTCTTCAGCTATGCCTGTTGGTACCCTTTCCTCACACATTTTCTCCCATTAAGGCCTGTGGGTTTAATTTTATGGATAAAAGTTTGCAAGATGAGCCTAGATTACTACAGTGAGGACTACTCACACATGGAGAGCTCGGAGTATTTACAAAATAGTCCAAGCTGAACATAATGACAGTCAAATATTTATCACTGCTGGAACAGAAGAGTTCACTGCTATTGCAAATTCTCCCTTTTCTACAGCGAAGCAGTTTTGGACTCCAGGACAGAGAGTGAAGAAATATTTACCAGCACAACATGCGTGCAGCCTGTGTACACAGCAGAGCTGCAAACACTCCACATGCAATGATATTAAATGTCAACATTTCAGCCTCAAGCAGGTGCTTGTCTTCAAAACCAAATATATTGGTAACCTTTCTGCCAGATGTATTTGGCAGAAAGCTCTGTGTTCAAATATAGGCTCCTCTGGAGCCTCAAGAATGGCTTCTCTAAATATTAACTAATGTCAGGAATGTAGAAAAATGTAAACAGCTTCCTTAGCCACTTTAGGCGGCTACTGCTTTCCCTTTGGAAATAGTAAGTGTGGATGTAAAAGAAAAAAATAGCAAAATATTGTGAAGGCAGAGAAAAGAAGTATTACCTAATGGTGGGAAAACTAAAAAACCCCAGTATCTTCATTTTTATGTGTCAATACCAATGAACACCAAATACTTGCTTTTCAAGTATTCCTGACTGTATTCTCTAGCTTTGTTTTCCTCACAAGTCTTTGGTTGCTTGACAAATGTAAACACCTTTTTATTTGCTAGTGTTGCCCCTTCTTTGTATCCCAGATTTGCTAACCACCTCACAGTTTGTTGGCAAATACTAGCAACATTCATTCAGGTCAGGTCTATGCCCATCTTTTCAGAAAAGCTCTTGTCCTGCATTTCTGGAATATTTTACTACATCATGACATGTTTGCCATGTGCCCTATCAGGCAGAGGATATGAATCTGTTCTCTCTGTAGTGGGTGAGAGGATGTGTTCTCTTTTAAATTCTTTCATCTCTTCCTTCCTTGCTTCTCTCATGAATGCTGCCTTCACATAGTCCTTCAGTAAACTTTCCTAAATATGCTTCTGGACCTCTCATGATCCTTAACAGCAGTAGAGCCAGGTTTTAATTCTCCTGATCTAAAAACTTCTTGTAGCACAGATAAAGAAGAAAGATTAATCAGATTCATATCAAACATCAGTTCTATTGTGGTCAACAGGGAGGTTCATTAGCATTCACAGACCTGGTGTACAAGTCACACCACAGTTAACAATCAGTGCTACATGTGGCTTGCCCTTGATGCTTTACAAGACAAAATTGAGATAACCTGATGCAACATCTTCACTCACAATGCTCTCTGTGCATTGCCTCTGATATCACACAACAAAATTACTAATAGTCACAGCTTATTCACCCATATGTCTGAAACACATGGGAGGTGCCATTTCAGCTAAAAATCACTCATAATCTCTCTTCCCTCTGCTTCACCAACAGGTGGGGGAAGACAGCTCCTTATTGGTGGGGTCCAGAACGCAGGCATACATGTGGGCATGACTGGAAAACCCAGTTACCAGTTTAGCAGAGATAATGTGAAATAGCAATGCAGCTTTCTCCTTAGAGTGTGTATCAATAAACACTTCTTCAGATGCTCCATGGGAGTATCTGACTTCACTGCGTGTGAGACAAGTCATCAATACTCGATTTACAGCAAAGAGGTAGAAGTTCAGAAAATTTTCTGGTGGAGAAAGAAGTCCTCTACTTCCCCATATGTGACTTACTGATGTTGGCAGTGCCTGCAGAAGAAAATTTAAGAAATATATTTGAAAAGCAGGTCCTTAACCTAGAGACACATTCACAGAGTGAAGAGCTCAGATTTCTGTGCTTAAACTCATTGTCCCGAAGACATTACAGTCAGAGATCCCTCTAGACTTGGAATAAAATGGAACTTTTTCAGTTAGTGACAGACAGGATTGTACAGCTGTGTGTGCTACATATGTGCTTCTGCCCTGAACCCTCTATACAGTTTAGAACAAGAATAAGATCTCTTTCAATACTGGTAATTATATCAACTCATTCTATAAGCTAAAAATGTCCTGAGAGCCCCGGGCAGCTGAAGTAATAATACCTTATATTGAGCATTAATATTCCAAGAAAATAAAAAAGTTCAGAAATGTGGTTACATTTTTGTTTCCAGTTTTCAACAAAGAACAATAAGCTATTTTTCACTTGGCAGTCATGAGTTATAACTCCTTAGTCATGGAGGAAAACCCAGTCCATCAAATTTTTTGATGATTCAGGCAGACCTCCACATATTTTTCTTCACTTAAGCATTTTGACAGATGATCAGATTAATTTCATTTTATATCTTCTTCCTCCCCCAACAAGGCTCTAAAACCAATGTTAAGACAAAAAAGCATGACACTTCACAAATGCCACTTTTCACTGTTTGGTAAATAACTCCTATATGGCTGCTTTTGATTTTCTAGAGAGTCCTCATCTTTCACAGCTTTTGCATCCAACGAGGATCTGTAGTTCACCTAACCATACATCTGCATGCTGCAGCCTCTATTAGATTGTCATCCCTCCAATACATAAAATGTACTAGTCTCCACTTTTTCCTACAAGTGCCTAGGGACCCCGCACATGTGTTTAGTTTGTGGTTTTAATAAAAACTTTTCCCCAGAATATGGGATATTCAGAAGATGCTACAGATGAGGGAACTAAAAATATAAAGCCAAAATAATGGGAATACATTTCACCAGGATTTTGAAACACACAAGGAAAAAAAAAAAAAAAGCTGTGGTTCAGCAGAGCTTCCCTTACCACCCATTGGTGTGGAACTTCTGGAGGCTACAGAGCACTATGCTCTAGGACACAAGGAAAGAAGAGAAGGTTGGTGTGCCAAGCTCAGGGACACCAACCTTCAGCAACTACCCAGGGTATCAGGAAACCAGATCTTCTCTTTTCAGCCTGCCATGAACTTTCCAGCCCCACAGCCATTCTGCTTATATGTTACAACACACACTTTGGGGTTTTTTTGTAAAGCAAGTAAAGCAGTACCTTTTTGAAATGCTTTCAAAATTTAGTAGGAAATGTTAGATACTTCTTGTCTATAGGCCATACAACTAGTCTGACTTCCCTATCAGGTTTTACTCTTTGGAGTGCAAAGTTACTGGCCTACATAAACACTGTAGACCTACATGTACACTGAGGCAGCTTTTATTGATGACGTGCAGGAAGGGATGGTTTCGCTCTGCAAATACAGCAGTGATCAGATCTGTACAGACAGTTTGAGAAAAGGTCAGGGTTCAAACTTCCTCTAGGAGTTTCTACTGTTTCTAGAGGTTCTCATAAAATTATCTTGATTTGTTGGGTGAAATTTTACATAAAGCAGAAGAATCTCAGGGTCATGTTTTTTGGTGAATTCGGAGAGCAAATGTACTTTTATTTGCAGAAGAGAGAACACAGTCATCTGTGTTCCCATTAACTATTCCCACCCCCCCCGCCCCCCCGAATTCACTTAGTATCAAGATTTTTTCACTCCCCAAATCCACTTTTTTTCATTCTTATCCATTCTTCCCTCAAGCACAACCCTCCACAGGAGCAGCATAATGGATTCCTGGTTAGTATGGTAGATGCAATCTCATTTTTGCCCATGATGGTACTAATGAAGCTCACTAGAGTGATTAACTTATCTTCTTCTGGATATATTTGCTTATGTCAACTCCAGGAAAGATTCTGTCAGTCAGGTTAAGGTTAACACTAGACTATCAACTCTTCAAAGCTTTAACTAGACCAGATATGATATAGACATGACATGGGCATGATTTTCATCTATCTGATTCAAGGAAAGTGAAAATCAGGTGTGGGAGGCTTACTTTCTTCCCCTGTGCTTGTATCTCTGTTCAGTCTTTCTCACATATTTTCAGACAATCTGGGGTTATGCTGTGACAACTGAGAATGCATGTGTTTCTCAGATCCTCTTTAAATTGCCAATGAGAAATTTTTTTGCCCTCGCACACCCCTTGGTCTCAGAAATTTATGAAATAACATTAGAATGGTTGAAGTATGAAGACTGACATAAATGATTTACAGTGCTTTGCAGGCACACCCAATGGAAGGGCTGCCATTCTCTTTAAAAGTGAACAAACTTCCCACTTTAAAGTGGCAGGATTTGTACAACTAAGAGAAAAAAATATTAAAAACAATATTAAAAATATATACCTCTGCTTTACCCAGGCATAAACATCCTCCGTCTTATCTGTGTTTCAAACCTCTGGCTTTAGCTCGTTGGACTCCCAACATTGATATAGTTGGAGGTGATGTACAGAGGAGAGAGGAAGAACAGCAGAGGTAAAATTCTCAAACACCTTCTAGGCCTGATTTAAAGTCATGGGTGGCATCAGCTAGGAAAAGCTGCTACTTCAGCTGCTGTAGATACAAGGGTCAGTAAGATGAAGAGGCAGGATGAATGCTTCAAGACAGAGGCACATGGAAGATGGAACACTTACGTAGGTGCAAGACAGAGATCATGGAAAAACACCCTCACAAATAAAGCCATGCCTTTCCACAAATCCCATCTCCGTCTCCCCTCAGCAGCTCTTGTCTCCTGTCTCACAAATCAAGCTGGGGTCTGGAGACCGCAGATATTTGGTCACCCTTCAGGTAGCAATACTGAAAAACATCTTCTCTTCCCCAGTATTTCCAATTTGTTTTTACCTCCTGCTGGAAACCACTCCCTTGAAGTTACAAAGTGTGTGTCACAAACACACACTGTTCTGCTGGGAGACCTGCTTCACAGGAACTTCTTCTAATCCACCTCAGAAAAAAACAGCAAGTTAGCTTAAAATGTTAACTGGGCAGTTCACCAAACTTTAGCTAATGTTCTCTGACTGTTCAGTTTAGGGAGTGCTCACACTCATCACTGAGCTAGAGGCAGTAATTTCCCATTTTGTGGGTAATGATGAGAAGCCTGAGGCAAATACCCAGATAATTGGGATGGAACTGAAAGGAAGTATGTTTTTATTTTTTTCTTCATACAGAGATAAGGTTTAACATCTTTGAGATATGTCTAACAGACCATTGTCAGCTACTCACCAGATTCTAATGTAAAAAGTTCAAACCACATCTGAGAGGAACACAAAAATGCTGTCTAAAAATCATTGACTAAAATGTATTAATTAACACACCACTTTCTTTATTTTAACAGAGGCCAAGACTGTCTTCTTCACCAAACCCCAGGGTCCCACACAGCCTCCCCAGCTGAATCTTGCATGACCATCTGCCATCATTCCTCACAGTACTTTGGCTAAACATGTAATACATTAATCACATTAAATGTACAGCTTAACTCAGCCTTATTGTGGCACCTTCACCCTCGCAAAGTTTGTCTCTTTCTGGGAGATGACAGTAGAGACAAAATTTTGGAATGGATTTGTTAGAAATCCAGAGTTAGAAAGAAAACAAAAATCTCAAATTCAGAACAATGATAGAAAAACCTTCCGAACCACATTTTATAGACACATTTCATCAACCATGAAGGAATAAAATACGATTCTCTTTGCCAAAGATAGTACATTACAAAACAAAAAGAGAAGACTATGAAGATCCTCTCTTGGATCACTTTGACACTGTCTTTACCACAACAGGCAGTGAAAAATACAGATGTATCTGCAATTACTGAAAAATTCAACAAGAACAAACTTAGTAAAACTAGAATTTTAACCACAGTAACACATTTTAAAACTGTCTCCCCCATCACCTCTGTTGATAAAAATGGTCAAACTTTATGTATGTCTCAAAAGAAGTCAGTAGCACCTCACCATCTTCTGGGTCATCAGCACCATGCCCAGCATGGTGTAAAATAACCATTCTTTCTATATTAAGACAGAACAAGAGTTGGTTTAGTGGTTGGTGAAGGCTGCTAAGACTTCTGATTATGCTGCCCTAGAGAGCACAGGAGGTTTTGCGGGAACTAGAGGCTGATTCTATTTCAGTTTCCTGCAGAACAAGACACCACAGCTGCACTGTCATTATGCAGGGTAGGGTCCCAGATCTAAATAATGCTTTGAGTTAAATCATTATTTTTTTTTAAATTTTTGGTTTTTTAATCTGTCTGATCTTGTATAGGCAATTTCAAGGAAAGAAAAACCTGGTTTAAAAATGTTTTTTCTATTTTGGAAATGGTGAGGTCAAAGCATTTCTTCAAACATTCAAAAGAGGTATTACATCTTCCCCACTCAGGAACTGTGGCCACTTAAACATGCATTGTAAAAATCAAAATATCAACAGTACTGAGAACTGGAACAGAATTTTCAGGTTTGAGCTTCAACTAAGCTCTCAACTGAAAACCAAAATAATTGTTGATAAAATAGAAAATTAAAACTTTTAAGACAAATTTTTAACAAGAAATAAGGTTGGTTTTGTTTTTGTTTTGGGGTTGGTTTTTTTCAAGGGATTTTTTTTTCAACGTGGTACTTTAAAATGCAATTAGCACATATGGGATGAAAATCCACTTTTTGTCCAGGATTTTGGTGAGGGTTTTTCTGTCTAACAGAAATCTTACCTGAAGTCTCCTTGTCAGTTAATTATTTCCAGGTAACTGTTTTCAGATCTAAGCTATCCCAAATGTCACACCCGAGCTGCCAATTCTCGTTAGAATATTGTTAATAAAGGACCAAATGGCAAAAATAGACGGTGAGATCACACAAGTTACCGCTTCAAATGACTCAGGGAACACTTGACCTTGAGACTAATTCCCTATCTGTGTCACATGGATCCTTAATTTCTCCCCTCCCGAGGCCAGCTAAGTGTGCTGTTTGGGGATGCTGGCTGCCTCCCGGTACCTCTGCTGCTCACCTTGCCTTGGTGCCGACTTTGCAGCCCAGACGCGCTCTTGGCGCGCCTGGGCGCAGACAGCCTGGGCTCCCCTCGGGTGTGTGCCCACGGATAGTGGGAGTCTGAGCAGGCGATCACACTCCGAGCCCCTCGCAGGGCAGGAACCTGAGCGGGGCAGGGCTGCTGAGGCTGCTGACAGCCAGTCCACATCACGTCCTGTGTGGGCAAAGCTCCAGATGCTGCAGAGAGAGGTCATGGAGTTGAGTGAGGAATGCCCTAAGCTTACTACTGACACAAGTAAAGGCTGCCAAAACCTGTCTCTTCATTCAAAAGTTATTTTCTCAACCCTTTGTAAAGATACGACAACTTTAAAAACATTTTTAGAAATAAATAAATAAAGTAGACAGATGGTGAGACCTCAGCAAACCAGGGATCAGGTCCAAGTAATGTTAGTATGCACTGGTGCTTTCAGTGGGAAATTCACTATTAACTACTTTACCCAACCTGAACCATTTTAGGCAAAGACTGGCTGTTTTAATTACCTTATTGATAATTTCCCTAGCCTGTCATTCTGAAATCTCAAAATGAAACACAACAAATCGGAGAAAAAAATGCAGTTTGTTCTTCGCAAACATAGCTGTATGAAAAATGACTCCCTGAATATTGCAGCTCTAACAAGCACAGCTAGGTGCACATTTTTGTGTCTATTCACAAGTTTTCATTAACCTGCAATCTTCTCCACAGCTGTACTGTACAAAAATACCAAGTACAATGAAAAGCTGATACTGTGGGTTTATGAAACTTCTACAATAGCATACAAGCAGACTTGATATGCAGCTCATGCAATGCAGTCCCTGACCCAGGAAAGCACTCCAACACATGCTTTATGCTAAGTCTGTGAATATTGTTACTGAAAGCAAATGAGACCACTTGGTGTTGAAAGTGTTTTGCTGGATTAAAGCCTAGGGGAAGCAGGGAACTGCACAAAAGACTTTTTATGACAAGTAAGAGGGAGAATTCTCAGCAGTACTGTCAGAAACAAAAAATGACTGGACACCTTCTCCACTGGTTACTAGGATATCTAGCTTCCACCCGTGCCACAGAAACTGCAAATTTCCAGGAGTAAAAAAAAAAAAAAAAAAAAAAAAAAAAAAAAAAAAAGGCTTAAAATCCAAAACAGTAAAGGGAAAAAATTTGGAAGCTATTTTCCTATTTCCCTTAAAGTCATGATGAATACTCTGCAACTTCAAGACAAAAACTTAGTTATAGGAAGCATTACAATAGGGAAGGGCTTACCAAAAAAAGGGATTAAGACCTGGTTTTTCTAAAGCAAACAATCTTATATATTACCTTGGTACTATATCGGCATCTTGGGAAAAATAAAAATTTGTCCAAAGTCACACAGAGGTAGGTTAATGCAAAAACCATGAGTGAGGGTCTGTTGCTGGAATACTGAGCAGCTAAGCCAGGGAGAGGAGGTCACAGGGCTGTAGCAAAAGAGTGTGATTTTAGAGCACCTCAGAGCAGCAAAATGGTTCTGGTCCTCTGAAATGCAATATCCCATCTCTTCTTCAAAGATGAGTAGATCTGCACTGTCCCTCCCACTCTGGACAGAGGTAGATGTCAGCAGTCAAGCCAAACAACATATCAACATGGCTATTCAAAAATGAAGAGGGAAGTGCGGAAAAAGATCACTCTTTATATACATCAGCCTCACTGTTACTCTGCCACCTCGGTCACCATGAGTGAATTGAGAGTATGACTACAACATTGATTATACCCAAGGAAATGATTCTGCAAACAGTGGCCTTGTGTCAACAACTTTTAGATTTTCTGTGCTGAATCACAAAGGCTTGGTGTGCAAACATGGTGTGGAAAGTAGCAAAGATATTTTCACCAATTTGATGACTAACCCCCAGTAAAAAGTTGCTCATCCTGAATAGAATCTTGCTAGAAACACTCATGCCTTGTCCTATCAAAGTGTTCCTTCACTGGACTGCTAAATATTTGCAGGTTTTGAGTAATTTTGCATAGACACATTCAATATTTTATTTCTCTGCTCTGATCGCCTGAAATATAGTTGCCATTTCACTCTGAGGTAAAAGCCCTAGGATGCTGTCAGAGTACCTCAGAGACATAAGTCTTTGACCTGGATGGAAGTAGTAGACAGTGTAGTGGCAGCCCACCTCAATAGCATGTTGTCTGGGAAAAAAAAAAATCAGCCTTATCAAGAATAAAGAAAACTTCTATCTGAATTTAGAAAAATGAAAACTGTATTTTCCTAAGCTAGTTTGGGAGGTTTTTCTCCTCACCTCATTTCCATAGCCTAGCAGTAAGATTACTTTCATAGAGAGGATTTATTCAATTTTGCATCAGAGTGTATAATGGTTTCCAGTTGGTCATTTTCAGGATATAAAGGAACTTTGGCAGCAAGTGGTTTCCAGTAGCTCAAGAAATGTGTTTGTACAACCTGTACACTTCTGATGTGTATTTCACCCAGCTGAGGGGAGTATTCTGCACACAGCAATACCCATCCCTAGTGAGAAACCCAACAACAGAACACCTCAACGCACCCACTTGGGACTCTCTTAGCCTCAGATACTCATCTCAGAATAATCATACTGAAAATCATAACTTTATCAGTGCCAAAGATGACTTCCCTTGAGGCTTCTCAGTTCCTTCCTCTCAGACTATTTTCCTTCCTTCATACTCATGCCTTCTTTGTCACCTACCTCTCCCCTTCCTTTTTTTTTTTAACTCTCTTGGCTAATTTATTCTTTCACATCTTTCTATTCTTCTTCTTTTCCCTCTTACTTAATCCTTCAGTAAAGAAAAAAGAACCAATCCCTGCCATTTATGTATATGTCTCCAAATAGACACTTGTCTGGGACTTGATTAAGGGATGTCTCTCTGAAAATTTATATTGGCACATAAAAAGAGCAAAGAGGTTACAAACTTACAAGAGACTCATCATCACTTTTATAACAGTTAGGACACCAATTAATTGAAAGCATCTTAATTCCTGTGATTTTGGGAAAAAAACCAAAACACCTTAATGCAATTATTCTTGGGAGCAAAAGTGATCAGTTTCAGTAAGGGTGGATAAACATAATGGGTTGGGCTTTGTTTTGTATGTATAATTTTGTACAAAAAATTGGTTCTCTAATCTCATAACTGTAGTCTTACTGTCCATCTTTTCCATGTGTTCTGTGAAAGACTCTTTATTTTGAGAACCTTTTCACATCAGTTTTGCTTGAAGAAAGAAATCAGGCATACTTTACTGCTTAGCTATCCTGCTGAGTCCAAACAAACAGTCCCATTAGGTGACATCACCCTTACTAACCTTTAAGTAATTCCACCTACACAATACTCCTTCAGCAGCACTTGCACACAGTGAAATGGAACATAAAAAAAACAAAATCATAAAATGTTGCCAGTTGGATTGAGTCATCTGTACTTGTGAACATCTCATGAACTGTAATGTAACTCCAAGCAGAAATAAAGCATATTAACCTGCACAAGTGTAAAACTGCACAAGCACTTAAATCTCTTCTTATAGATATGTCCTTGCCCTCCCAAAACCACTTACATGACGGCAGTCACATTATGACTACATCATACAAAAACTGAACAAGCAATGAAACAGCAGTGGTCCACTTACACAGAAGAATTATAAGAGAAGGTACATTTATAAGATGAGGTCACATTTTTGCAAAGTGTTACCTAGTTACCTAGGCACCACTCCACAGATGCAATATTAAAACTAAGTATGCCACATCGGTTCCTCACATCACAGCTGCTGGATGTTGGCATCTCCATCTCTGCTGCCTGGAAACTATCTGCTGGTTAATGTCAAACTACTTGTGTGCACAAGAAGAGGTGTGTATGCTCACCAAAAAATGAGGTGGAAAATTTCTTTAGCCTTTGACTTAGTGGAACGTGTCTGTAGAAGACTCTTACGATGCCTCTCTCACTGCTGCAGCCACTGCCTTTTGGGCAAACTCTACTTTTATAGAACTTAATGAACATATTCTTAGCTAAATGAAGTGTAAATGAGACTTCATTATTCCTTCAGCTTTGAAATACAGTACAAACATGAAAGGATATGTTCCAACATAAGAATACAAACATTTATACTCCTGCTCTTATGTTGGCTTCTTACATAAGAAAAAAAAAAACCAAAAAACTAACAGCAAAATCCCCAAATGTGGTAACTTCATTTACTTTAAATAAATAACTTACTTTAAATAAATTAAAATACAGGCCGGTTTCTTAAATTCTGTAGTGGGCTGGGTTTTTTTACACAAGATGATATGTGCTAACTTTAGTGTCCTAGAACACTAATAAAGAAAGATAACACATAGATGAGAAAGCAGTGGTTTCTTCATTTGAGAAATGTCAGAGTGCTGAAAAAGTAACTTTCTCAATTGGGGGGGTGGGATGGGGGCGTCAGGGGGAGGAGACAAAAGTGTTTTCATGAGGATTTTTCATCTTTTTTTCTCTCCTGAATTTTGTTTTGCACACAGGAGATTTTAATACTTTCATGACAGCTCTCATAGCCCAGTGTCTTTTGTCATTGACAACCTGACAGGACACCATAAAGATGCTCTTTCTACATCACTGGCTGGTGAAGAAGAACACATCAATGACAGAAATTCACAACTACAATTTCACTATTGGGCTATCTCAAGTTTTTCCCAACTCTCCAATCTTCACTTACCTAGCAACCTGTCAGTTTGCAGAACATTTATACAGCTCTTATTTCTGGAATCTCTGGGGACCCAGATGTACAGAGATGGTTAGACTTCAAAGATGGACATAGGGTGTTTGTGAGTTGGATTTTTTTCCAATGCTATAAATATCTAAAGAAGTTTATATTTACACCTTTAGGAATTTCAGTGTGTTCCTACTCACTTTCAATAAAATATTGATTAGCTACTTGAATACATAGCTATTGATCTTAAATTACTCTTAATCAGTCTAACTTCAACTTAAGCACATCCTTCACATACCACACTCCTCCTGTCAGCGACTTTGTAAGTATTTAGCCAGTATTTGTTAAGACTTGCATTTAAAGTTGGTACAAGTTTCTGCAGTTTCTGAAGCCATTCTGAGTATGGATTGCTGTTTCTCAAAATGCCTCTAAAAGTATGTTTACACTGCGTGTCAAGCCAAGTTTGAAGTTGTTTTCCAGGTCAAACTTGTTCACTCTGTTGTTTATACATGAGCATACACAGGGTACAGACTGAGGACAAGCAGTCTCAGGAACTCCTTGAGGTGGAGTCTGAAAACTGACAGTGGGGTCATACAGGTTGACCTTTTTGTTCCTGGTGATGTGGGTAAATCATCCCAGGATCAAGCAGGCTCATCCTATTCTATCCTAATCTCTTCCCAAGCACAGTCTTAACAGTCTGTGTCCAAGCCACAGCCAGTCAGCAGAGCTGAAATAAGAGCCAGCAATGCAGAATCGCACAGGCCACAGAAGTCACCACGATTAACCTCCTCTAAGTATGCTCTTAATCTCCTAACTCATTTAAAACTAAACAACTTAAAGGGAACAATAAATCAAGGCAAAAGTCCTTCAACATTCTCATCAGAATTTTAAAGTTATAAGAACAAGATTTGGACAGAAGAGATCATACTTAGGAGGAGTTACACATAGAAAATTACCTTGCTAAAACTAAATCCATGGCGCATCCTCCTTTTAGACAAGCTGCCTTAACACTTCTGCACACATACACACTGAGCAGAGAGCAGAACTTTCCTCTTCCCCTGTTTTAATACAAGCCCCTTAAATT
Source organism: Onychostruthus taczanowskii (assembly GCF_017590055.1). Taxonomy (NCBI): domain Eukaryota; kingdom Metazoa; phylum Chordata; class Aves; order Passeriformes; family Passeridae; genus Onychostruthus; species Onychostruthus taczanowskii. The sequence continues at coordinate 753,529 of NW_024505118.1, forward strand.
TGGTTTGTAAATGACCATCAGTCCTCCTTGTTAGCTGCTAGTAACAAAGAGAAAATACAAGGATAGAGTGAGTGGTCAATGTTCTCCAGGAATACCTGTTTCCACTTACTCTTGTCAGACATGAATGTGCAGCAGCAGTATTGGATATTCCAGCTACTGCCAGGTGTGTGAGCTGTACCAAGCAGCTCAGGGAAGAGCTCATGGAGACAAACAAGAATGAGTATATTAATCCCCTCTCACTCATCCTCGCATGAAATTCAATAAACACAGCTTGAGGCACAGTGCTGTAAACATAACATCTTTAAAGGTGAAGGGAAAAATCCAAGAACATTTTTGGAGAACAAGCAAAATCAGGCATGTGCCCACTCTGTGGGGATAGCCAGATGCCTGATGTTAATTACTGCAGACTCTTTCATCTTAATACACTGCAGGAAAGGAAAAGATTAGAACGATTTTACTTCATCTCTCTTATTTCAAAGACATATGTGCAAGTGGCATGAGACGAAGTGCAAATATTAATAATAAAGTCCCCACTCAGACTGTTCACAAGACGTTAAAAATCCCACAAAATAAAACAAACCAACCAAACAAAACGCCCCAGTCTCTTCTCACCTGCCCCTTTGACAAATATGTTTGGCACTATTTTCCAAGCAATAATCAATTCCTTGACAATTCCTATGCATTTATTTAGGAATTTAAGTCTTCAAATTGAGCCCTGCATGGTAGGTGCCACCTCACCCCATCTCTCTGAAAAAAGACAGAGACAAACAGGAAGACAGGGCAAAGAAATTAACTGTCTTAATCTGATTTTAGCTTCCTCTCTCTCATCTATCACATTTTTTTCATCTCATAGGTGTTCTCTTACATATTCACTCCTTATTAAAGAGCTTCAGATCAGAGCTGTCTACCACAGCTGGATTTTAAACACCATCATCCCAGCAAGGTTAAGCATGCTTTAGGAAGACTCTCATTTAAGGCAAGATGGGTTAATTATGAGGATGATTACAGTGTTATTCATTCATTTCAGGAACATCCAGTACACAGAGTTTTCTCCTGGAGGGAGAAAGTCTGCAAGAGAAAATCCAGATAATGCAGCACTTTTTGGCTGTTGAGAAAGGCTTAAGGCCACGTGCTGCTCTATTACTTCGATACAGATACTGTTTTCAATTGGAACAAACACAAAGACATCCACAGAATTTAACTCTTCACTCTTCTTTTGACAGATTCTCTCCAGACTTGTGTGACTGATGTTAACCAGACAGAGTCCTAGAGGTAATGTTCCTGCTGCTAAAGTTATTTGTTTTAACTTTTAAACAACTGCATTAACAGAATCCACAAAATTGCAGATATAGAAACATGTGCTTTCTGAAACTCATCAAAAAAATGCTAATCTGTTAGTCAGCATGAATTACTACAATAGCACGGTTTCCCAAAAAACGCTTTAGGAATGGGGGAAAAGAAAGTACACCTCTTAATCTCATGGGTTTTTAAACAGGAAAATGAGGTAAGTAGCACCAGAGTGTACCATACGTGTACAAAAGACAAAAACATGTCTCTTTCCTTGTCTCTTGAGCACGTAATCACAGTATCACAATTTGACAAGCACAGTAACAATTTTGTATTAGACTTCTGTACAGTTCTTCATGTGGTTTGTAAATTACCTGTAGCTTTGCAGCAGACTGAAATTCAGTGAAACTGAGAAGAGTAAGTATAGACATTGCTAGACTGACAATATCCTTAGGTACTAGAACAAAGGCAAGAGATACTAGAAGATATGGTAATTGTCAATAGCTATATACAATATCACAGTGTTGTATGACCTGCATAGACTGAAAACAACTGCTGGATAAGAGTAAATAAAGAGTGGGTGTTTGTGATGTTCTTTGGATTGATATTACTCTTACCTCTTTTCCTATGACTTAGGTACCCTGAATATTTGAATACCTCAGAAAGACGGATTGGCTGCATATACCCAAAACAATTTAAAAAATCAGAAAGAAAATTTTTAAAACTTGCAAATTCTGTCATAGGAGCTGCTCATTGGAAAGAAGCCCCTGTGGCACAAACCTAGCCCTGGAATTTATGACTGGTTCATTCACTGACTGATGGATTAAGATGGATAAAAAACTGCCAACTTTACTGTCTGTTCATTGAAATGAGATGGAAAGTAAATGCAACTGGAAATCATTATGCCTTTGGATTTTATTTTTAACTTCTTTTGTTTGCTGAGTGTGTTTGGCATAAATATTACCATTTAGAAATGGAACAAGTCTTAATAAACGTTCTAATACATCCTTCTAAGGTTTCCTAATTGACCCCTGTGGAGCATTCACTGGCACACTAGTCTGTCTATGTTTCATGGAGTTTCCACCATTTTATTTGAAAACCATCCTATATCTAATACCTAAATTATACAACCTGGAACAGGCAACCTGTCTGCCCTTCTTATTTAGCCTGTTTTCTTTTTCCATCCTGTTCCACCTGGGAGAGGAGACTGAGATGCTAGAAATTCCTGTTATGTAAAAGTTTGGGACTTGCTGATCACCTAGATCTTTCCCAGAATAACGCTGGCTGCAATTCAGCCAAAATGGTTCCTACCTCTGGATTTGTCTCATATCACATGCCCACACTGATTCCTCTCTTTTGTCTTCATCTGGCACTTGGGCCAGCTGCTGCTTAGCCAAGTTAGGTGCATTACACAATTTTAACTTGCCTTGTAAGCAGTCATGTCAGCCCCTCTAATCATCTGTGTTGCTGTGTGCTGAATTTCCTCTGCTATACCTGTATATGAGCATCAGGAGCTTCCAGGAACAGTATCTGAAACTGCATTGAATCCTGTGCAGGTTTTGAATGGCACTTGGGCAAAGTATGGAACAGGGAAAGATGCAATTTAAATTTCAAGCAGCAAATTACCTCAGTAGCTGCATTCAAGTTGCTCACAATTCCATGCCACAACATGTGCATCTGAAACCAAACTACCCTTTGAGAGAGGACCTGGGAGTGGAATTGATCAATGCAACAGAGAACCTTAGGTTCAGGGAATAACAGGGGGCAAGAGGTCCTATTAAAGATCAATAAAGGAATATCTTTAAGCTCTGACACACACCAACAGATCTCAGCTATTGCAGTACCATCAGCCTTTGAGTTGGGCTTCTAAAGGAACCTGAACTTAATCCAGATATGAGGCTCTCCACCATCTTCACCCTGTTATAGACTCAATGCAGCAGGTAGGCTGCCTTCTCTCCTTCAAGTGATGCTTCCAGTAAGTCTTAGGTAGAAGGTGATGGGGGTATGTCTCCAATTCCAGCAAGGCCGCATGGACACAATAAAAGCATGGCTCATGCTTTAAAGTCCACAGCTCAGAAAAAAAGAGACTGAATTTCCTCCCATCAAACCCTATTTTCAGCCTCTTTTTTAGGTTTCTTTAGAAGACAAATACTTTGTTTGGTTAATGACAGTGACATTATGTCACTGAACAACTGAGAATAAAAAAAATCTTAGCTGGTGTGTGATGAAAAGCACATACATACACTGAGATTATTTTCTCTGCCCCAAGACTAAAAATAATTTTTTAAACCAGCTTAAATTGAACACAAAAGCAATGGAATCTTGTATTTTGGAGCATGTATATGCTGTCCTCAGGAAATCCTCATCTCAAATAATGTCACTGCAACTCAGAAATGACAAGAAAATAAGAACTGGTGTATGAATCGTGTTTGTTTATGGTAATAGCAGCTTTCTTGCCAAAAGGTGACTTTTAATTTTCTCTACCATTCTGCTTGTGAATGTGTTCACTTGTCCAAACAAGAAAACTAAATCAACATGGGTGTCAGAGTGTTCCCTGTGAGGAACCACACCCCACATCCTTGCTGATTTTCAGCTGGCTTATGCTAGTCTAAATATGGGATAAGAGTGCCAAACCAGGCCTCACAGCCAGATCCTCAGTGAATATAAACTAAGACTTCAACCAACTGCTGTGACTGAGAATAGAACTCAGTCAGCAAATTACTTTCTATTATGCTTTACAGAGCTCTGCCACAGAGCCCCACTATGCCCTGGTTAATATGGGACTTTATTTTCCCTACCTGTGGAAAAAGCCACTCAGCATGAATCACAGTGAGCATATGAATAGATGTCAACCACTCAGTGCATATTATTCAATGCATGACAAGGAAACCCAGGTTTATACAGCTCTAGCTGGAATTGCTAGATAAGCTAGACTGAAACTAATCTGACAGTACCATTACTAATATCATGTTGTGTTAATTGATTGCATGAGCACATTAATTTCACAGTCAACACCAATTCTGGTCTATTTTGAGTTAGCTTTATCCCGAATCTACTTTGTTCAACAAAATATTCTGATATTAGCATTTTTTTCATAGCACTGTAATGCCATTTATTGCAATTTTTCTTGCAAAAAAATAAAAAGAACATGACCTTCACACAGGAGCTGCTAAACTGTCACAGTAGTTCTGGGACACTGCCCAATGGAAATATTTCCTATCAGTGAAAAGATAGCAGAGGAAAGCTGACACACCTCACCAATTCTTTCAGAGAACTGTGACATCTCCAGCATACACATCCACAAGACCTTTAACACAGACTTCCTGATGTGAGCTTTGTCAGCTTCTTACCTTGTCCTTTGTCCCCTCTCCATGTTTTCCCCCCCACAACAAGACTGACTGTCCTCTGTATGCTCCACACTTCTTTCTGTAAGGCAAAATGGTACTCATAGGCTTGGAAGGAGATGAGGATATTGCAGGCAGAGAAGGCACCTCTTCCAGCCTCTGCTCTGCAGGGGCTTCCATGGAGAAGATAACTGTGAAGGACTCTAACACTTTCTCCACTGATAGCTTTTTCCTGCCTGGTTGCCCCTGAATAGAGGAGGTAAGCTTCCCTAGGACTCATAGCAGTTGTGTTAAGGGACCTGGGCTCCATGGCTCTGTGAAATTCCTAGGGACATCCTAGGGAAGGTAGCAGGGGAATCTCCTTTGCCATTCTGTGGGTAAGGAGGCACAAATCCCTAGGGCTGTGATTTATACAGACACACCTCCCACACCTGTGGGAGACCACAGATTGCCCTTCACCACTTGGCTGATTCCTTGTGTCCTCCCTTCTCTTTCCACATTAGCTGGCCACAAGCTTTGATCAATAACTTGGGGGCCTAAAGTGATACAGTAGTGATTCATGATTTATTGCTTTCCATTCCTCTCTGTTTCCCCAGCACTATTTTGATCTCTACTCTTCTAGGTACTTACCTTCCTTACTTACTTACACACATTCCTTGGCTTATTTACAGGACAGCCAGATTACAGCAAATTGCCAGTTTTTCACAGATCATATTATTTGGGTCACATAAATACTGGAAGAATTCTTTTAATGGCAGAAAAATATGTTTTATGTTGTCTTTCTATGAGTTTTCTAGAGTTTTCTAGAGCTTTTACTGGTTTTGAGGGGGCAAAATAGGGGTAGACAACAAGCAATTTCAGATTAGTGGTGATTCTTACACTTAAAATCTGTTTTATATGATCCATTAGGACCCATCTGACATCTAATGAGTAGACTTGGAAAGAGAAGTGGAAGGACAGTCTGAGAAACTTCAGCATCCTTCTGTGGCCTCTGAGGGTAGGCCAGATCCAGAGAGTTAATATCTGATGTGGCCATTAAGTCCACATGGATGGTCTGTATGGTCTGTGTTCAAGGATCAGGCACCTGGAAACCCTCTTCTGCCTTGTCAGCCACAAGCAGGCACACAATTTATTTATGAGTTTTCACTCCTACTCCCAAGATTACCCTGTATTTTCCTTCACTTCATCCTGGTGCTGAATAATATCTAAGACTCTCTGTCTTTTACCGGAGGCCCATGTGAGCATCTTTCTCCCAAAGTTCTCTCCTTTTCTCCTGAGTGTCTCTCAGTTCAGCATTGCTCTGAAACCTCTTCACCCTTCATAAAAGGCTCAATATTTTTGTTTGCCAAAGGCTTTGTGAGTCATAGAGAACATGACTCCTGTGGTATAAACAAAGTTCAAGACTGAGGTTACTTGGTCTATAAGAGGAAAGCTCTCAGGCTGTGGAAACAATAGTATGTCCAGATGCCAGACCTCCCTCAGCAGACACTGTCCCAAAACCCCTGCATGCAAAACAGGTCACATTTCAGCCTTCTGATCTGAAGACAGCATGGTTCAATTTAGAGGCAATATTTATGGCTATACAGCTCTTCTCCCAGAAGTAAGAAGTTAGCTAAGAAGTTAATCAAGGGTGTAATTTTTTGCTTTACCACATGTTGCTATAGGTTCAAGGCACGTCAGGGTTGCATGAGTTGTTCTTGGGAGGCAGTGGAAGTCCAGGGGAATATCTATATGAATATCAAGGGAGGCATTTATTTTGCTGCACAAACACATGTGATAAGATCACACCAGCTGTTTACTGTCAGGATCACTTATAGCATGGGGCCCTGACTGCAGCCGTCATGAGACATGGTTGCTCCTTACAGAAATTTCAAGACAAAAAAATGTGGTAGTATATTTTACTACCAGAAATACCAAAATACATTTTTTTCTTCCCATTTTCCCACTCTGGTTTCCTGAACATCAGTAGGAAAATATTAGCTGAAGTACTGGGTAAGGCGTTGGGTTGGTTGTGATGCCTTGTACATATTTTAGTGAAGATAGTTTTCTATGGACATACTTTAATTTTGCAACCAAGAGATTATGCTTACTTAGGCATAAACCAAAATCAAAGAGATCAGCTCTTTTCCAGTAAGCTTTAAACTGGTTTCCTCTATGATATAATTTTAACATCTTTTTTGGGATAAATGCCAATGAGACTTCAGAGAAAGCTTTAAAGGCAAATGAACAAAAAGTTACTGCTGAATATTCTACATTTAAAAGCATGTATTTTAGCAAAGTGTATTAAAAAAAAAAATCCATGAGAACTTTTTAGAGGGAGGAGATGCCACAAGTGCAAAAGCCCCCCAAATACCCACAACCCTACTGCAAAATATCACATGAGCAAAGTCGATCAAGGCTAAATGGCTTTATTCTGAAATCTCCCTTTATTCTGAACTCTCTGAGAATTTTAATCACATGTTAAATCACAATTTAACACTTGATTAAAAATTAAGGAATCCTTGTGGCATCTCCTGTGGATACAACGTACCTTTTCATTCTGGACAGTTTGTGATGGGGCAAAGCTCTACCATTCCCTTTTGTTCTGTTTCTGCTATGGAATAGAACTGAAAGCTTGGAAGATTGTTTGGGTTTGTGGTGCTGGTGGTGTTTTTCCCTCCTATAAATTAAGGGGAAAGCCAGACAAGACGCAAGTTTTCTCTAAACTGGAACCATGGGCTTAGCACATTATAGGCTCTGTTCTCTCCCCCCTCAACATGCCACTCTGTTCCTCTCCTCTCCCTACTCCCACAAATGTATTTGTGTTTTGTTTAACTGTTTTCTAAATAGCATTGATTAGATTAAGATAGTGTCTCTCACAGTATTTTTTTAAATTGCTGTTATGGTCCTTTAATGTAAGAAAAAAGTTCCTTTCTACACCCTTCTTGCCATGCCAAGGAACAAACCAAGTGCTGAAAGTGATTTGAAGACAACTAATCAGTCCGAAATTCACCTCAACTTCTCTTTTTTTCTGATTTTTATCTGACCTGTTCTTAAAAACTTCTGACAGAGACTTCATAACCTTTGCAGCTGATCTATTCTGGGAATTCACTTGTTATTAGAAGTTTTTTCCTCAACAATGCAATTGGAGATTTTTTTTCTCTCAGTGCAATTGAAGCCCATTTTTTTCCTGCTCTACCTAGGCTAGACTGTATGAGAAATATATTCCTTTTCTCTTTACAACAGCATATATGAAAAGTTACTTTGCTCCCATCCTTTCTGACACTGTACTTTGTTGTCTAGACTGAGTTACTCCACTCTTTCAAACCCTCTGTCTTTCAAACCCTCTGATCATTTCTCCAAGAGGAAAATGTGTTGGAAAGTATCAGTTGTTGGGCATCTGACAGTTGGAAATGTTTTAGTTAAACACCTCTCTAGCTAGCAAGCATAATTGTCATCAACAAAATTAGCAAATGACTGGAACAATCAGCAGGATTCTCCCACATGGTAATATAAAGCCTCTGTTGACATGGTTGAATTGATTACTCTGTGTCTGTTCAGTAAAGACAGCTTCAGAACCCACTCTTATCTACAGATTTTTTGCACTTGTCAGTAATTCTGTTTTCAAAATAAAATCAAGACAAAGACATAGCTTTTAGACTTGCTGAGCCTGTTACATTTGGCATCTTTGTATCCCAGTGACTAAGCTTAGCTGTGTTACTGCTTGACTTGGATTTCACATCAGATAGCAGTAGCTCTACAGTATGAAAACATCACGAGTTTTTAGAGCCCTACAGCACAAGCACAGTAATAACAGATCAATCTCTAGCTTAGAAGTAGTCCTGGATTCTTCAGAAAACAGTTAAGTTTGATCTTGGCGGCATCCATGAATAACACATTCTATGATCTCCAGTTGGCAAGAGACTCAATCCCATCTGGACAAATGCTGATCTGGCTTTCTCTCTTCTTATCAAAACTCCAGCACAGTGACCTGGCATGAAGACACAGTCCTTGAGAAACTCCAGCTATGAGGAGAATCCCTTGGCAGCCACCAGGAATGCATTAAAACTTCAACACACTGCCATGGGGAAATGAGCCACGTTCCAAACTTCCTTCATTGTCTTGAAAGTGGTTCACAGCCTGGAGTGGCACTGACAACTGCCTTGGCAGTTTTAGATGAAAGACAGAGGAGAACAATAGGCACAGGATCACTGGACATGCTTGTGTATTTGTGCGTACAGGTACACTGTGCCTTCAATAGGCTGTAGTGACCCTGAGGAGAAAAAACCCACCACTCTTCCCAGCTTATATGAGTGAGCAACTTTGAGAGTGAATCATTTTCTCTGCATGTGTTTCCATCAGCCTCCTAGCAAGTGCATTCCTGATCCCCTCCTCTACAGGATGTCTCCCTATATAATTGCAATCTTTTAGAGTAGCAGTGGGATAATTGTGCACCCTCGCCTTCCCATGGCAATCATCAGAAACATCTCTTCAATCCTCATCTCCAGTAGAGTCATACCAGGTGACTGCTGTATGTTTTCTCCTTTTGGAAACTAACATACCATAATATTTTGATGCACAAATTACACAAGTTGAGTGTGTAGCTAAGAAGTTTCAAAATAGCATGGTTTTTAATAAGGTGCAGATACTGGTGGTTTTTGTTTTAAGGGATACCTTATACTTCTGAATTGCTCCCTTTGTTATAGAAAAAAAAGGACACAGGCAAGTAAGAAAAAACATTTATTTTACTTAGTTTCTTTCTGCAGGAAGCTCCCACTTTGCTACTGAAACCTTTCAGAAGTGAGTGCTTATGACAAAATAACCTGCCTAATGAAGCAATCTGGATGAAGAATACTGGAAAATTATCTAAACAACACTAAAGAAAAGATATGTTCTGGCTTATCTTAACTTTTGGACAATGGCCTCAGTAAAACTGCAATCTCACAATGAAGCACATTCCAAAGGGTTCTGCTAAGACTGAGTATGCCTCAAAAGATACTAATGTCTCTTGGAAAATATTCTGGTTTAGAGAAATTAAAGTTCTACTGTATTTTTTTTGAGTTTCTCTTCTTCTTCTTCTCTTTCATGAAAAACTCCAATGTTTTTCTTGAATGAAATCATCTACTACTGTGGTTTAAAGAATAACTGAATTTAAAATGCTTGAATTATGAAAAAGCTGTCAGTCCTGTAGTTGGTATTTGCACTTAAAAACACTATCTGGGCTCTTTAACAGTCAGCAAGATACAGAAGTGGAAGAGATTCATGGTCAATTAAGTGATTTTCAGCCTGCTAAAAATACTTTTAATTCCCACCATATGGAATTTGGCACTGGCAGTGTTTGCATGAGAAGAAAAAGCCCAGCATAACCAGTTTATACACCTACCATTGCATCTCCTACAGGTCCACTGGGAACAGGAAAGAAAATGCTTCTAGCACCTCCTCTTCCTCCCTGGCAAGTCTTTTGTGGATCACAGTGCTATTGGCAAATTTTGGTAAGACAGCTCCGCATTTTACCCTTTGGGGTCGTTATTCCCTCACAATGTCAAATCAGCCTCTGGCTCTGTACTCTCTCTGGAGGCCCATGTAGAAAAAAAGCTTGTCTTCTCCTGTGACAGAAGGCTACAGAAGAAAGAGAGTTTTGTTTATTAAAGGGTTGCTTTTGCAATTTGTTTTTTTCATAAAAAGAAACAAAATTAGAGTTGGCAATCAATTAGAACACTCCGTCAGCATGCAAAGCACTTCAAAGTGGACAAGACTCCTGTTCCTAGGATTACCAGCATGGCTAGGGTAATGGAAAAACATGATTATGGAGGTAAGATTAGCACCAATAAACATCTGATGCATAGCAACATTTTTAATTATATATATTTTAAATTTTAAATAATTTTTAATTATTACATAATTTTAAATAATTTCTATTAATAAAACTTATTGAAATGCTTATAAATGATACTTCATATGATTTAAAGTGTCCCTTTTCTTTATGGGTTTGAGAGCTTAAAAAGGACCAAAACAGGGCACAACAGATGATAATGTTTCTGCCTCCACAGGAACATGTTGTCTTAGAGCTGTAGGATCTCAGAGATCCCACTTGTATCCTAAATGATTTCTCCACATCACAGCTGTTAGAGTTTGTAACCAGATGGACAAAACTTGCTTAATAAATTCTTTATTACATATCCTCTGGCCAAGTTTTTCTCAAGGTGAGCCTGCACTTCGGTGGCTGCAGTAACACAGTGTTGCTAACTTCACAGTAATTATCTCAGGATCTTACCACAGTAGCCATGGCAGACTGAGCCATGGGTCTAAAACCCGAGTTCAGTTAACCCATGCAGTGTTCCATGCTGCTGCATTGGACAGGTGATGTGGCAAAGGAAAGCTGTTGGAGTAGGTCTGCATTGATTCCAAACTTATCAGGATAGTTTGGACATATTCTGGACTAGACTTCATTGTTCACAAACATAGTGCTTAAAGAAGACTGGAGAGCACACCATTTTTCATTTAATTACACATCCATAGAGGTCACGCAGAACTCTTTTAGGTACCATCAATGGGAAATCTCAGTTAATAATTTATTGGTGGGGGGGTTCAGATTTTTCTCCATACATAAAGACTTTTCTTGATCTTTTGTAGAGAATGGAACTACAAAATGTGACCCAAATATCTCTCCACCTATCTCCTCTGACGCTATCAAGTGCTGGCAAGGAAATGTAAGCTCATCTTCTCGCTCCCTGGGACAATGTTATATTGTCACAGCAGGAAGTAGATGGGATCTCTAGTGAATTTTTTAGAGGTCAGTGCATAGAAATGCAGCTCATGAGCAAACTCTTTAGCATAACAACCTGTGGCATTCATGCCAGAGTCTGCTCTTTGCAAGGTTGGGATCTAACTGTAAAGTTAAACTAGGCTTTGATTGTTTTTGTAGGTTCTTAAAATTACATCCTTTGGCAGCTAACACTCAACTCAACTTGGGAAAGTTCTGAAGGAAAGAGTCTCTCACCTTGTTTGCTCTTGCTCTCTCTGGGCAAGCTCTTACAAAGTTGTGGTTCTAAATGAAAGTGATTTCCAAGGCTGTGGGCCTCTACAGAATCATTTGGAACAATTCACAATGAAAAAATGGTTCAGGCAAACACTAATTGAAACAATCAGAAACAAGATTAAGGCAGGGGAGCCAGTTACCTGAATCCTAAGCTTTTGCAGCCACTAGTAAATAGTCCAGTTCAAAAGACCTTGGAAAAAGACACTTTATGCATAGCCAAAGGCCCATGCCAGCCATCAAGCAAACCTTTAAAGCGCAGCCATTATCTGGTTCAATTATTATTCTTTTAATTGAGAAAAAGAAATCTATAAGGTTACAATAATCAAATGAAGAGCACACTAGACTTTAGGAAGAGGGACAGAAGTCTATATTTGCATACATCATTGATTTCAATGCACCCCAGAAAGGCTGAGGCATCTACTCAGAGAACTACAGCTTATAACCACACCCGAAGGGTCATACCCGTACCCCACACTCTTTCTCCTCTGTATTGCTGCTGTGTCCTGTCACAAGGGAAGGGTTTTCCTGCCACAAAAGCAGTATAAAAGTAATCCTCAAGTTGTATAAAAGTAATAAAGTTCCTACCTAAGAACAGCTGCACTGACTGTGGTAGGAGATGGAGAAGAGTTTGAAGATGGAACATTTGAGAACAGAGTACAGGGCTCATGTTCCAGCTGATGTGAGCTAAACAGAACTTCTTGAATGCTCTAAAATATGCCAAGAACTGATGCAATTTCTATGCTGTCCCAGGAAGAGGAGAACAAAAGGTAATCCCTCTTCTGTAGCACACTGGCTTCATAAACAGCGGGATTGTATTGTGCTTCATAAACAGTGGGATTTGGCTTCAAGACTTAAGCTGCACCAGGGGAAGTTTAGGGTAGATATTAGAAAAAAATTCTTTACAGAAAGAGTGAGTTGGCCTTGGAATGAGCTGCCCAGGGGGGTGGTGGAGTCACCATCCCTGGTGGTGTTTAAACTGGATGTAGCACTCAGTGTCAGGGTTTAGTTGATGAGGTGGTGTTAGGTCATAGGCTGGACTTGATTATCTCCAAAGTCTTTGCTGACCTAATTGATCCTGTGATTCTGTAGGGTCTGTGTGGGACATTCCAGACGGACATGCAGGTTTGTCTTGATGTGTCTGACTCTGCTAAAATTGGTGAATCATCCATTTAACAGACAGTGTCTCTTAAGGTGGATTGGTGACTTGCAGCCATAGGGATCCCAAGGCTTTTGTGAGGCACGTAGCCTTGAACAATGCTTCCTGTTGTGATGCTTTCTTCAAGGGCCAAAGTCTCAAAAGCTCAATTGTTCTTTAAAGTAGAAATTATAATCTCATAAAATGAAGAACCTTTTGCCATAACTGAGCCAATTCAAATGAAATGACAGTATCTTTAAACATTTCTTTTAGACTTTAAACTTTTTGTATCATAGGGTCAAAAGAATCTTCTTTGTGAGAAAATGAGAAAATGCTTTTGTCTGTGATGTCTCTGATGGTAGCATTCAAAGCCATGTTCTAAAGATCAATAGCAAGGATGATTAAGGAGATGGCTGCTGTGTTTGATTTCTTTTCTGAGGAAAGGGAAATATTGTAGACTTGAATCAGCATTTGTGCCACTATTTAACAAAGAAACCTTGCCAAAAGTGACTTCTGTGTGCACCAAACACACATGACAGTTGTACTTTATGGCTGAGGACAGAATTCAGCCCCTCAAAAATAACTGCTCTAAGAACAATATGCACCCCCAGGTTTTTCTCCTCCCAGTGCACTCTCTGGTTGGTGCAGCAAGTTCTTCAAAATACAGTGCTTTTAAAAAAACCTTTTAAAAGCACTGTAACCTTTTAAAAAAAGGTAGTCTTGTTTCCAGGTTTAGCCTGACTAAAGGCTGCTGTCCACAGAGAACAGTAGTGCCTTCTGGTACAGGGACAGCCACAAAAGAGCCCCCTTTCCTTCTGTAAACACACAGACACAAACACAAACACACACACACACACGCACGTGTAAGATACAAAAGCCAAACCCTTGACGAAAAAAGACAAACTTTCTGTGGAATCCACTTGCCGAAAGGGTAAAAGTCCAGTCAGCCTTCTTACAGCTTGTCAGGCTCTCCATAGAGGATGAATAGAAGAGATTATGGGGTGGAGAAGAGAATTGCTGAGAATGAGGATTTCACCCAAATTTCAGTAAGTAACTTTGGTAGGTAATAGCGTTGTTCACCTGCATTTTCTTCTAGAATTTCATCATGAGAAAAAGCAAAACACCAATATTCAATATATCACTATGTAAACATCAAGTTGCTGCACAGTGCAACATATCTAGAAGGGATGAATTTTATATTAGTTGAACACATCTGCAATCAGCAAACTGAGCTAGTGCCAGCAACTGGTGATGGAAATATGTCTTTGAAACAGAAGCATCTGTTTGCAAAAACAGCAGGTCAGATAGATCCACCGTGCCCTTGGAAAGGTGAGCATAGGTTGAAGGACAGGTTTCCAGATCCCTGAAGCCTTAGCTGGCACCTAGCAGTTCTTCAAATCATACAGGCACACACTCACCCACAGTTAACCTGGGAAAATTACCCTCTCATTTGATTAAATGATCTATCAGCTTTCTCAAGATCTTTTTTTCCCTTCTGATTTTTGTTGCATCTGCTTTCTCTGGATGAACAGACCTTGCTGAGCCTGCTATCCCATAGAATGGGTTGCAACAAAGCTCCCCAAGAGTCTCACCTCCCATTTAAAACTGCTCCCGCTGTGTTCATGTAGTCATAACACAATCTATAAGGGCTGCTGGAAACAAAGCCATACATGAGTCATAAAAGAGGGCAGAAAGTAAAACAGGAAATCACTAAAGGAGCAGAGAACAAAGCAGCAGAAAGTCATAGAGTATTACATGATGGAGTAAGAAAGATGCAGCTCCTGTACCCATTTCTCAATCCCCACCATTACTTCTACTGCAGTAGCACAGTCTGATCCAAACCATCACTCTTTCTGGTCCTCATGAAGATAGCCAGCACACTCTCAGGAAATGTGGCCCCAAGGAAATCCTATGGGGAGAAAAAACCAAAATGCTCTCTCATAAGGGCTGGCTGGAAAATAAGTTTGAATTATGAACAAGGCCATCATGAACATTCGTTGTAAGTAAAAGGGATTGCATGCAAGGAAATGCCTGATTCTAACATTAATCTTTCATTTTACCCCAGATTGCTGTGGATCTTGACAAACTGCCTAGTAAAAATGGGTTAGATTATTTCTCTTTTCATTACAGGAATTCCCTATGCTTCTTGTACTATATATCCACAGAGATCTACATTTTTACACTTTCAAACTTCCCAGAAAATAACCCACTTCAACTAATTTATATGCAATTTCTGTCTCACCAATATGCCACCCAGCACTCTCACCTAACTGCAGAGCACACTCTTGATGATACTGATCCTTTTCCAAAAGCAAGAAGGAACAGCAATTTTTGGCACATGAGCTTTTACTCAGACCCATCTGTACCACTCTACCTACCAGCTGGATGGTGACAAAAGGTAAACATTAGAAAGCAATGAGATAGCTGGCAGAAAAGCCATAGGCAATAGCTGAGAAAGATCTTTTTCATTTGCATGCATCTGACCTCACTGCTATTCACAACTGATTTACATCAACTGCCATGGTCAACACTTAATTCACAGCGAAAGCCGCTGGTGGTTTCACTTCATTAATATTGACACCTGAACTCTGTAGCTACAGTGGATTACTATTAATAATTATTTATGATCAGCAACTTGCCCAGTGCTGGGAGTCAGGTGATGAATCTCCAGCATCAATTCACAAGCTGTCCACCTCTGCAACCGTGCAATGGGCTGCTTTACCTCACCTCTCTCACACCACCAGCGACACTTGTCCTACCATCAGTGCAGTGTGTTTTCACATGTAAAACTAACATTTCCTTCATGCTTCTGGGTAGGGTAGGAAGCTGTAGCAGACTAATAATATTCCTTCTTTGATGAAAATAGCAGGGGAGGTGAAAAAAGCTAGATGGTAACAGTAAAGACAGTAAATATGCAGGTATGAAATATTTTATTAGTCTAGGTTTCTTGTTCAGAAAGACATCTAGAAGTCCAGCTCAGATGTCTAACTAGCACAATTCCACTTTTCCTCTGTATTTACAGGTCTACTGAAGTTTTATGTAGGGTACAAGCTCCTTAACCTTCCCCTCCAGCAGTGAGTGGAGTTGAAACTTTGAATTCATACACATACTGATGTGTTAGTCTAAATTAAGGCCACAGCACTCAGTTCCTTTCAGGGTCAACAGGATCAAGTCGATGTGCACCATGAAGCACCTCCAATCTACCAGTGCAGAAGAATCTCATGAGCAATACAGCCCTGAGTGACTAATAAAGTAATGAAGTGACAGCACAGGCGGGTGTGGGGTTTGTACCAAATCAGATCTCACAGTTTCCAGGTATTTTTACTCAGGTCAGACCAGACTGGCAGTGTCCCATGCAGCTCTCCACAGCTCATAGGTGGAAAAAGTGAACCAGCTCCTTTCATACCCATGACACAAACTGGCTCTCCTGTGCCAGTGACTGCTGCTGCACTTTGCCAGACTACACTTGTGCAACTGACTTGGAAATTTCTAAATAACTCCAGTTAAGTGTGTAGAATTACTGCCTAGTCTCATCATCTTCTTGCTTTATTTTAGTTTTATTTCTCCCCCAAAAGTGGGTAACCCAGAGATGCTGACAGGAATGGCCTAGTAAAACAGAAAGGAAAAAAAAATCAGAACCTCTGGAACTAATGTGATGCCTAGGAGAATGAAATCCTCAGGACACTTTACAGTTCCACAGGTTATTATTTTTCTCATTCCATTCTCACTCTTTCTCCCAGATGGAAAAAATCCTCAAACAGAGACTCATAAAACAATAAACTTCCACTTGGTTTTAACATATTTTCTTACATAAAATTTAGGCAAATATAGGATTATTTCCCTGTAACAGCACATTTTCTTCCTTCAATGGAAGGAACACTGAAGGAACATTGATCAGAGCTTAACTATTTTCTGTGAAAAAATATCCTTTCCTAGTAGAGAAGTTCAGCACATCTTGATTATTTCAGTTTTCACATGACACTACAAAAATTGAGCACATTGGTATCATTGCACCTGGTTTCTAAAGCTTCAAGAAATAGTAATCACTTTATTTGGAAGTGCTTGATTTTTAGAAGATTACAGCTGCTTGCAGTGCCACCATCAATACTTCGTGATACATACACAAACTCAAAACAAAGAAAACTTCAGCCTGTTTAAGATTTTGCAGTTTAAAAATAGCTTTTAGCGTGGACTTAGTAACTGT
The DNA here is from genome assembly GCF_017590055.1 of Onychostruthus taczanowskii. NCBI lineage: Eukaryota > Metazoa > Chordata > Aves > Passeriformes > Passeridae > Onychostruthus > Onychostruthus taczanowskii. Next base: position 770,517 of record NW_024505118.1, read on the forward strand.
TGCTTCTGCCATCAAAATTTTTCAAAATGCAATTAAAATCAAAGAAAAATAATTAAAAATTGCATGTCAATGTTTTTGGTCTCTTGCCCTATTCATAAGAATTCCTCACTGCTACAACTCTGTTAAGAAAATCTCAAGAAAGAAAAGAATGTATTTGTACAGAAACACTCTTTGAATTCTACTGAGAAACAAAATCCTGGTAGCAGTGATATTACTATCAAAGCAAATGTTTAATTCAGAAGAATAAAAAAGAAATTTAAAAACAATTACTAGTCATCCTATACTTGGGTCTATGGCTGCATTTCCAGTATTTAGCAATTGTACCCTTGTGGACATTTCTTTCCCCCTTAGCATATACTTTTTAGCTATGGAAACAGCCTTTTCAACTTGCATCCAGTGCCATGAGAAAACACTCAAACACAGAGATAAAAACAATCATGTTAATCTTTAGTCTAAAAAGTTTGCTAGACCGCCACCATTAAATTCATTAAATACAAGATATAAATTATTTAGATAGATTTAGAAATGTTTCTTGATAGAGTGCTCAGGAAGGAGGCTCCTTATATTCATAATGGTTGATAGTGGTTGCAATTAGAAACTAAAATTGCAGTCTAGCGGAAATTAGAGCTTTCTGAATTTTATTTTTCTTCTGAATCTGAAAGAAAACCCTCATTTTTTCTAAATTTAATCTAAATTGATCCCCTTTGGGCTTTTCAAAAGTTTTGCTTTGATTAAATTTAGAAGTTTTTCCTATATGTTTTTCTTACTGTATAATACAATGCAAAATAGATTGCAAACAAAAGAAAAATGTCAAAGCAAACAAGGCATAAACTTACTGACATTTGCTTTACAATTTTACATCCAAATGCACTGAAAATGGCACATGTTTCAGTTAAATAGCATGTTCCAACAGGAAAATGTCTTTTCAGCTAATTTTTCCAGAGCCACAGTTCCTTTCATGAACAGATTTTGGATGACAAGGAAAGTAATTCACTGGAAGTTTGAAAAAGTGGAGGCTGAATTCTGTCTCCTTGACTCTCTCTGCTTTTTCACAGGAGGGGAGCTGCTTCAAAATCACTGTGTTTTTAAAAACTAGAATTAACTCTTACTTTACCATAACTCAAGCAATGAAATCTGGTTTCCCATCACTCTTGGTGCTGTGATTGGATTCTGTCATGTGTAAGGAGGTGAAAACTGACTGACAAGTTTCCTGTTCTTTACCTGTCTGCAGCATGTACAGAGAGAAAAACTCTCTGGCATCCCATGGAAAACAGGAAGCATTGCAGGCTTTCCCTCAGTGGAAATAGTAATTGAATCTCTTCCCTGAATACAGTCTTCTATTTCCCTAAAATATCTGGGAAAATTGAATGTTTTGGACCTCTAGTGCTCTGTCTTATTTGTCTGAAAGTGCTCTGACATTATTAGGCATGTACACAGATAGAGCTGTTTGGTGTGTGGTGTAAAGGCATCATCTCTTTAGAACACAAAACGAAAATTGTAATAGCTGCCTGTTGTTGAAAGATCCTTGCACTCTTTTGCAGCCATGTTCAGACAAGGATCTGTCTATGTTGAGACAATTAGCAATCTGATGAGCAATTTACATATGAAAAGTGCTACATAAATCCCAACATCATTATAGTTAAGAGCAGAGTAATAATTACAACTAAGATTGCCTGCATAGTTTCATTCCCAGTTTGGGGGATTGATTTTTTTCCCCCAAACACTCATAAGTCTACCTAGTCTGATCCTACCCTCTTTTTCCTGGTGAAGTCCATTTTTGTGAGATTGATTTAATGTATTTTTCTCCCTGTCTGGTTGGTTCTGGTCTTGTGAAAGATTCAATTAAAAGAATTCAGCTGCTAGAAGAGCTGTTGGAAGAGTTTGCTGTGGTGAGTGCAGCAGAGAGCTGCACACATTGGGGTTTAAGAAGAGTTTTCACTAACAATAAAAAAATTGTGAACAGAGAAAACATAGCTATTGTAAAATATTACGTGCAGCCTGCCCTTCCAAAATAATATTTTCTAGCATTTTTTCAGAGGGCATTTTTCCCCTATACAAAGGTAATTTGTATTGCAAGCATAACAGGAAATGAAATAACCTCAAAATACAAATCAGGAATATATCCAGTATGCAAATCAGCATCTTTATGAGCTGCAACAATGAGGAACAAGCAAATTAGTGTCATTTCAAACTACCTTTTAATTCTTTCTGCATTCTCTTAGCATCAACAGATAAACAGTGTTAAAGATCTTCCTAATTGCCACACACAGCACCACAGTCAATGTATACATATGACTCTTATGACTTAAAAATAGCAAATAGTCAATACATACACCACTTAACTCACAGAGGCTACCTGATTCTGACCTCACTCCTGTGTAAACTGGAGTTTAACCTAGCCATGTACAGGTAATTTGCCTCACAGAGATGTAAAGCTGGTGGAAACAACATGCTCACCAAACCCTCACCACTAGTAAATGGCATTCACCATTTAAAATGAAGTAAAACTCAGTAATTTTGTTAAATCAAACAGAGTGGTCATGAACCATCTTTTAAGTCTTTAATCAGGCACTTGAGCTTTTTGCATTGTGACACACAAAATTCAGGCTACAGATGCATTCAATTTCTGCCGTGTTCATGAGGTACCATGCACCAACAGTGGGTTATCATCTGATCACATGGAGCTTTTAGTTGTAGCAAAGTCAAGTCTACCCCAGCTTCTGCCCAGGCAGGGCCAGACTGCTCCAGCTTTCTTTCAGTTTGTTGTTGTGAATCAGAACATGCACAGATTGTTTCTGTGGAGCAGATGACAAGGCCTTACCCTGTGCCCACCAAGTCATGTGTCCCAGTGCTTAACTAATGTCAATGCCAGCTGTTGGTACAAAGGGAGTCTTTGCTGGGAAAACGTAGCAAAACCTGCTATTTTGCTGCTCACCTAAAAGCTGCTATTTTGCTGCTCACCTATTATTTGAAGCTCTGTACAGAAAGAGTGGACCTTGGAGATGAAGGTTTGCAAGCTGCTTGAGAATGAGATTGCTCTCTAAATACACAGTTTAGAGTCAGTTCTTGAACCAGTCTTCTATGAACAATTTGGAGATCATGTTACTGTGAAAGTGTTTGCTTTTTTTTTTTTTTTTTTTTTTTTATGATCACTCCTTTTCCAGGAACACTTCCTTAGTACACATCCAAAAAATACATTACTATCACTCAGACTCTCCCTTCATGGTTTTGTCCATCATTAGGAAGCCAGCTCAGAGTGCTGGCATTGCTTAGCACACAGACAAAGTGCTACAAGAAAGGACAACAGTGTCACATTTAGGACACTTCAGTACAATGGGTCTTGTAAGAGGGGCACTGGGCATCCCTCAGGCAGACAGCCTGTCAGATCTTTTATTCTTGAGAAGTCCCTGGATGGTAGCTGAGATTCAGCTGCAAAATCATGCTAAGGCATTAAGGCTGGCCAACAGAGCAGCTTTCCATCAGCACAGAAATAAAATCATACTTTGTAAAGCCACATCTACAAAGTTCAGTGCAAGTGTAGAGATTAACAAAATAAATATAGTGCTTTTAGAATTGCAAATTGACTAAATAACACACAATGTGTTTAGGAAGGGTGGTGTTTGATACTCAGTTTTAAAGCCAGATTTAGACATCTTAAGGAAACCATGTATTTAATTAACTCATTCTTAGAATTTAAGTAGTAGATTGAGAAGGACTGACAACTGTATTTCTCTTTTTACAGAAAGGCAAAGCATGCATAGAGCTGTTGTTCCATCCTTCCACCTACGGGACGGGATGGGATGGGAAGGGAAGGGAAGGGAAGGGAAGCCTACTCCTGCAAGCATCTGACCAGATACACAATGTGTCAGTTGGCTTCCCCAAAGCGAAACATGTCACTTGTATTAAGTACTGACACAAAGGCCAGGATCCTTGTGTCAAGACTTTGTGTTTTGCAAACCTATAACACACCAAGAGAAAAACTTGCTCAAGTCAACTATTCTCAAGAAAAAAGTATAAAAATTCGGTACCACCATGCAGAGTGAGATGTCTGCATGTGGGTATTTCAGATTCACAACACATTATTTGGCCATAGGCCCAATAGAACTAGCCAGTTATCTCCTTGCCTAAAAAGCCATGCATTCCCTATTATGGGAAAATTAGAGGAAGAGAGAATTTTGAGACAATGGTAAACTTTGAGTCTCCAAGGTTATAATTATTACTATTCTACTGGTCATTTTAAATTATTTTGAATAAATCTGTTAATTTTAATCTTTTTCATATCAGAACTTTTCAATCTAGGTTATAATGTGAAGTAATGTGTATCAACCTGAATCTTAACATCTAACACCAAGGACAGATAAACTGACACTGGCACTGTTAATTTTAAGTGTCTTAAGTGGTTTACAAAGTTTATTATAGAGAAGATTGTGAAAATACTAGCTTTAAACACCCAAGGGACTTTGGGGAAGAACCAAGAACTGTGACCTTTTGGATGTCTGACTTTGTAGACACAATTATTTGAGCAGTTTTCTTTCTCTTTCACGCCTTTGGGTTTTGGGTGTTTGGGGTTTGGGGGTTTTTTGTCTGCTTCTGTCTCAAATTTTAATTAAGACAAGCTTCCCAAACACTACTGCTTGGAGTTTGTAGCAGACACTCCTGAGAACTCCTTATCTCAGCAATAGTTTTACATGTAGTTTGAAAATTTGTTTCTATAATGTCTACAGTTAACTGCAGCTGTTCAAGACTCCTTCATGGATATGATGATCATCAGTAACCTTATATTCTACTGCTTGGTGTCAGTGCTTTTCTCAGACCTGACAGGAAGCATTGTTCAACAGTTCTGGGCAAGTCAGTTTTGCTTCTCTATTTTAATGTTTTATTATGTGTTTTGCCTATGCTCAGGCCCCAAGTCTTGCTGCCTGACATCCCCACAGATTTTTGTTGCCTCCTTCCACGGTTCACATGTTTTTAAAAAGTTCTTATTTTATCTCCTTAACTAGAAAACACATCTGAAAACATCATAGTTAACCCAGAAAAGCTAAAGAAAAGCGAGCAGTGAAGTTATGGATTAACTATTGGAATCAATTGCTTTCTTGACCTGTTTTCCTAGGTGCTTCCAACCTCCTTTAGCAAACAGAATGTTCTTTCTGAGCAGTTTTTCTGCACTGAAAACCCCTCAGCCACCTGGGAAGCGCAGCCAGCTATTATAACAGGCAAGTAACTTGCAGGAGCTACAAGTAAAGCTCCTGAGGATGGCCTCTCCAGTCCACAGTCAACATGCCAAGCAGGAACCTTGTCACACATGTTCTCTTACAGGCCAAACACTTGAAAGTCAGGGTTGCACATGTGCTCTGACTGCTTCCAGAGATGACATCCCTAATGGACTGAGCTTGAAATATGCTTGTCAAAGCAAGAATGAAACGCCTAGCAAGTTTGGGGATATAAATACACAAATACAGGGCATCGGGAAAAAGTCTTATAGGTATCAACTCAGAAACTTTAGCTTTTTCTATCTGACAGAGAAAATTAATTTGCCAATAAGGATATGAGACAACATGGGATACGGCAACTCTCAATGCATTTATTTCTCGCTGATAAATTGGATAGTTTTCATGTAAATAACCACTTTGGTGCATTTTATTGTAAAGTGGGTTCCACAGAGTGCTAAGCAACTCTGCCTATTTCTTTTCTGTACCTAAGCTTCGCTGAAACCCACTGAGCTTGAGCACAATTTTAAGTACCTTACTATGCAGGACAAGAATGTTTAGAACTCCTTTCTTTTATAGATGCACATTTAAACTTGTCTGGTATTTATGGATCATCTCTCTCAGCTTGGCAATGACTGACAAGAAAGTGATAAAATGAGGAAATGTAACTTGACATTTATTCAGTGTAAATACTGTGCAAAGCTACAACTTCACTGTTTTCTTTCTTTGGATAAATAATTTGAACTACTGTAAGCAATGATAGTGGATGACTAGAAAGAGAATTCCTCAAAGTCCAGTAGACTGAAAGATACCACAAGTAATGACGTATTTTCTTTTCAATCGCCTCCATCTATTTTCAGACAGTTCTGTTCATGCTGGCCTAATGGCAGCTTACTGAAAATAATGAGATGTATACAACATCTGTACAAGCAATACAATTTCCACACAAGCTAAAATACTAGTACTGCTGTATACCCACACATTAAACCAAGCCAAGTTTTGGTGCAGATTGACCTCTGATCTATGGACGTTTGTCAGGTTTAAATTTTAATGATACATGTTCACAATTAAGGCCTGAAGAACAAGAGATTTTAAATTTCTACCACAGTGGGTTACAATGCAACAAGAGCTGCCTTTCACAAAGTATGGCTCTCCATAAAAATGTTTGGATTCATGAGGCAAGATTTGTGTCTTAATAGTTCCAGATACAGCTGAGGATTTTCCCCAAAATGCTGGATATTGAGGAAGATCAGACCATACTCAAAGAACCTTGATTTCTGTTCTATTTTGAATTTTTGTAAAATGCTGTATCCCTTTTGCTGAACTCCTGTAGGTGTTAGTGTTGGTATAATACCTTAAGAAAAATTATTGAGGCCTCTTGGGACACTGCCCAACCCTCCAGAACACTTCATTCTAAGCCATGTTGGCTTACTCCCAGGTTATACTTCCTCTAAGGATGGTACTCTTTGTTCTTAAGATCTATAAACAAATAATTAAATTACTTTAATAACCATATTTTCTCAAGATATAGTGACACCTGTGGTGTCAGATCAGGTACAGAGGGAAATACAAACAGAGTCTAAAACTAGGAAGTCCCCATTGATGCTGTAATTCTTGAAGTTTAGATTACATTTCTTAAAATAGTGAACAAATAATGTTGTTTCTTTTTCTACCTTAATCCTCTGCCTTTGGCTGAACAAGTAAAAACCCACAAGAGGCAGTGTCACCTAGATTTGGCAAAGTTTTTTGATATAAATTTTAAAAAATCCCAAGACTTTTAACTTAAAAAAAAATTTTTTTGAAGTGCAGAAAACCAAAATTTAAGGCTTTACTCAAAAGCAGATACAATGCATTTTGATGGAAAAGATAATTTACAAATTGACAGTTTGCTCATACAACTCCAGATACTAGATGTTGAATCAAACACACCGAAAAAGCCTTCCTGTAGAAATGCCAAGTTTCTCTTTTTTATTCTGCCATAAAACTCCTTGGTAATAATTGTACATATGTCAAATAGAACTGAGCTTCAAGTCTGGGTCATGGAAGCAATAAAAGAGGTTCTTCCAAAGGGTAGGTAACAACTAGTGATTCAAACAACTGCTGTCCAGATGGAAAAGGGCCTTAAAATTCCTTATCCACTTACCAAGAGAGGGCTAACATGAAAACATCTCTGATAATAAACCAATCTCAAAAAGCCCTCTTGAAACTGTAACAGAGACACTTGCACACGAACAGGTTGGTCAGAGACACTTGCAGTGAACAAACAAAACTATGGCTCAGGAGGTGCTTGGAATGCAGCAGTCCAGCAGAGAGTGCATCAGCACCTCTGGCTGAGAGGCGACTTTGCTGCAAGGATCTCAACACAGCTCAGGTCTCTCTCTTGTTCTTGTCATGCCCACTTACTCTCCAGGGCAGCAGCACTAAAACAAATGTCATTTCAGGCCTGTACTGGATTTGTCTGTTTTCAGTGATCCTATCAAGGGCTGCAGACCACTCTTCCTTTACAGCAATGATACTGGCTGCTTGCTCTTCTTACCAGTGCAAGTATTAGTGGCTCCTGCATCTTGACAATGACTTGTTTCTGTTAAATTTTGTTTGACTTTAGCAGGAAAGTAGATTTCAGTTGCCCCCCTCCCCCACTCCTCTTCATCTCCACCGCCCCC